>NC_136967.1:5297500-5432500 GCF_032717465.1 Coenobita brevimanus
TCGGTGACAATCCCTACTAAGAAATGAGTTCATTATTCACACACCCGTCCGACAAGGGAGATACAATAATCCTGGTTAACATCTGTTTATTTCGAAGGTGCCCTGAGGTTTATGAAAAGTCCCAAACACTCCTTGCTAATTAAACAGCCGATGGAAAATATGTTAAATACCATTGTTAAATTTGCCAACATTTACAATCACACTGATATACTTCCAGAGGTAGATTTTTGTGTTTTGGCGTCGTAGCATTGGCTAATTGCACACACCATCTTTAAACTCCCACCTTCTCTATGCCCGCTACTCCAGTCCCCCTTCCCTACCCCATCACCTCTTCCCTCAATCCCCTCCCCTCTTCCCTACCCCCTCACCTCTTCCTTATATCCTCAGCCTTTCCTTACCTCCTCACCTCTTCCTTATATCCTCACCTCTTCCTTATATCCTCACCTCTTCCTTACCCCCTCACCTCTTCCCTACCCCCTCACCTCTTCCCAACCCCCTCACCTCTTCCCTACCCCCTCACCTTTTCCCTCTACCCCCTCACCTTTTCCCTCTACCCCCTCACCTTTTCCCTCTACCCCCTCACCTCTTCCCTCTACCCCCTCACCTCTTCCCTCTACACCCTCACCTCTTCCCTCTACCCCCTCACCTCTTCCCTCTACCCCCTCACCTCTTCCCTCTACCCCCTCACCTCTTCCCTCTACCCCCTCACCTCTTCCCTCTACCCCCTCCCCTCTTCCCTCTACCCCCTCCCCTCTTTCCTCTACCCCCTCCCGTCTTCCCTCTACCCCCTCCCCTCTTCCCTCTACCCCCTCACCTCTTCCCTCTACCCCCTCACCTCTTCCCTCTACCCCCTCACCTCTTCTCTCTTCCCCCTCCTCTCTTCCCCCCCTCTTCCCTACCCCCTCTTCCCTACCCCCTCACCTCTTCCTTCTATCCCCCTCCCCCTTTCTCTACCCCCTCACCTCTTCCCTACCCCCTCACCTCTTCCTTCTATCCCCCTCCCCCTTTCTCTACCCCCTCACCTCTTCCCTACCCCCTCACCTCTTCCCTCTACCCCCCTCCCCCTTCCCTCTACCACCCTCACCTCTTCCCTCTACCCCCTCACCTCTTCCCTCTACCCCCTCACCTCTTCCCTCTACCCCTCACCTCTTCCTTACCCCCTCATCTCTTCCCTCAACCCCCCTCATCTCTTCCCTACCCCTCCACCTCTTCCCTACCCCCCCACCTCTTCCCTACCCTCTCACCTCTTCCTTCTACCCCCCATCCCATCTCCCTGCTACCAGTCAAACCTCCCCTACCCTCACACCTCTGCTCTCCACCTCTCAGGTTGAATTTTTCCATTGACACGAAGAAAGAAGAGGATTTTCGCACGATCAAGTAGACAGGATATTTACACGGCCAGGCAAGCAAAGGATATTTACACCGACACGACAGACGACAGGAGTGGGAAATAATAGCTTTCTCCCCAAGTAAAAGGTATTTGAACCATTTTTAAACTTTTTGAAATTTAAAATATTTTTTTCTGAGCTTTTCTCACATCGTACACTTAGTCATGCATTTTGTTTATTGGTAAAAGAGTTATTTTCACACACACACACACACACACACACACACACGCACACGCACACACACACACACACGCACACGCACACGCACACGCACACGCACACGCACACGCACACACGCACACGCACACGCACACGCACACGCACACGCACACACGCACGAAACACGCACCACACACGCACCACACACGCACAAATCTCTCTCTCTCTCTCTCTCTCTCTGACAAATTTTGCACGAGAGCACTGATAGCTGTGTGGTGGTTGTGACGGTGGTGATGTCAGCGGTGTTGGTGGTGTGTGGTTGTGATGGTGGAGGTAGTACGTGGTTGTGGCAGTGGTGATAGTTATGCTGGTGGTTGTATTACGATGGAGTGTGGTTGTGATGGAGTGTGGTTGTGGTGGTGGTCGTGGTAGTAGTGTGGGTGTGGTGATGGTACAGTATGGCTGTGAAGAACTTAAAGGAAGGATGTGTGGAATGGGAAGGAATTGGATGACAAGTTGGGGTTAGAAGACATTGACGTAAGTTTGCAATATAATGTTGGTGTTATGGAAAATAAATCTCTCAGGGAAATGCGCTACGAAGCCTCCTATGCCACCCAGAATACGGGACATAGGCTCAGCAGTAGCATATAGTGCGTACTTTGGCCTAATTGATATTTGCTCCACAGAAAACGATGGAAACGCCGGAGGACGAGATGTCAACCCTGGCCAGCGAGATGGCAACTGCAGACGAGGGGGAAGGCGAAGCTGCAGCCCCAGAAGACGAGATGGCAACCTCAGAAGACGAGATGGCAACCTCAGAAGACATGGCAACCTCAGAAGAAGGGGTGGCAACTACGGAAGAAATGGAAGCTGTAGACGAGATGGCCGCTCGAGAACATGGCAAGCCCTGCAGAGGAACTGGTGCAGCGTGTGTTGTAGCTTGTACTGATAGGTGATGTGGTAGGGAGGGTAGCAGCAGCTGTGGCGGCACCTGTATAGCGTTACTTTGGTAGGCATTGCATTCCTTAGGCATCTTTGATGTTCCTGTATTTCCCCAGGCGATGCAGAGACGGCTGCGAGGGAGAGACGAGGCGGCCGAGAGACCAGGGGAGACCGGAGAACCTGCAGGGAGATCGGAGCGCCGGACAGGACAGGTGACAGGTTGTATTTTTCTTTGTATTTTCCTTTAGGGTGTAATTGTGTGTGCGTGCTTTTTTTTTTTTTTTTTTTTTTTTTTTTGCATGTGTGTGTGTGTGTTTAGTTCCCAGCATACTAGGCTGGGTGTGGCAGGTAGGTGGGTCTGGGGAGGGAGGTGGGGTGGGGGGAGGCGGGAAAGGGGGGACTTCCTTCCACTTTCATCTTCCTCTCCGTCTGTCCTGTCTGCCTGTCCTCAGCGCAGCCGAACGTGCTGGGATGATGTGTCTGTCTGTTAGTGTCTGTCTGCTTTAGTGCTTCTTTCTCTTCCCCACCTTTACTTTTTTATGCGCTTTTTCTTTTTCTGTCGTTCTAGAGTGAGCGTGATGGAGAGAGGGTAGAGGGGTGAGTAGGAGCGAGGGAGCGAGTTGGAGATAGACATAGGACCTACTACATAATATTAATTGCTAAAGGTATTTTGGCCGTATTTAACTGATATACCTTGATAATACTTGAAACATTTGCTCTAGTCCAATACTTTTGTGATATACTTTGAGATACTTATACTTTAATATATAAAATCATCTGCCAGAGTAACCTAACAGCTGCTGCCATTGCTACTTGTATACTTTGTAAATGTATTGTAATTGTAAACTCTTGTAAAACACTAAAGATAATAAAAGAATCTGCTGTATATCAACTTTACTTTGCCCTTTATGGTATTACAAATGACTAAAATACAATATCACAGAAAAAGTAAAGTATGCAAAGAAAGCATACAATGATATACTCTAGTTTCCAAAGACATGGAACAGAGTACACAGTAGACTCCAGCACAAGTTAACTTGCTGGTGTAAACTCTTGGGTATAAAAACCCACAATTCAACTTGGACTTTATACCAGTTCCACCATCTCGAAAAATCCTAAGTCCAAAAAGTACTCCAATTTGGACTTAGGATTTTTTCGAGTGACTGGATCTGGTATAAGTCTTAAGGGCACCAAAACCCTTACTTGGGACTTAGACTTTATACCCACCAGAGAAGTGGGTATAAAGTCCAGGGATATAAAAGCCCTACTTCAACTTAGAAACTGTGACCAAAAGAGAGGGGAGGGGGTACAACACCTACTTTACATTAAAAAACTCTACGGATGTAAAACCCCTGTTTCAACTAAAACCTCTAAGGAGGTAAAACCCCTATTTCAACTTTGAATATTTTTATGGTTTGGTATAAAATCTACGGATGAAAAACCCTTAATTCAACTTAGAATATTTTAGGGTTATTGTGTAAAATCTACGGATGCAAAACTCTTATTTCGAACTTTGACTATGCAGACCCCTCCCCCAGGTACAGCAAAACCAGTACTTTGGTCAGCTATGGTTTATTGATGGGTAACTACAGTATTTGTACAAGACTGACTAGCTTCATTACTTAGTGCAATTAGCACTGCCTTGACTAGCAGTAATAGCCTTATTTCGGCTGTTTATAATCCTCCAGAGTTATTTCCTCTGGTGCCTGCAGTTTATTCATGTTACTGCCAGACTGTTTTATATATACTCTGGTGCTGAAGCTCCTGTACACTGGCCCTCCAGGTAATCTCGCTGGTTGGTAGTTTTCATAGTACTTCTTACCTTAGTGTTCTCCATTCAGGTTTTTTCCCATGTGTACTTAAGGTATCTTGATAAGGAAACCTGCAATGAGTGTACTGCAGACACACTGCATGTAAGTCTGGCCAGCTATTGTATCCAGTGTAGGTAATGGTGTTCTTTACCCATGTCCTATTTCAGAGTAGATCCAGATACTCCTGTGTATCCCTTCACTAGTGCTGTTATCAAAGCCTTCTTGCCATCCTGTCAGTGAAAGTTCTAAGTCTATTGTGCAGTCAGGTTTACCCCTTCGTCAAAGTCCAAATGAGGTACTGAAGTGGGTATACTGCACCTTTATCAGAGTTCATCAAGCCAGATCTAAAGACTATCAATTCTCAAAGCAGTTAAATTAAAGTATCAAGGCTTCAATGCCATAGGTAGTGCTAAGTTAATATGAAGGCTTGAATGCCATAGGTGATGCTAATATGAAGGCTTGAATGCCATAGGTAATGCTAAGTTAATATGAATGCTTGAATGCCATAGGTAGTGCTAAGTTAATATGAAGGCTTGGGGCAATAGGTAGTGCTAAGTATGAAGGCTTGAATGCCATAGGTAATGCTCAGTTAATATGAAGGCTTCAATGCCATAGGTAATACTAAGTTAATATGAAGGCTTGGGCCCATAGGTAGTGCTAAGTTAACATGAAGGCTTGTATGCCATAGGTAGTGCTAAGTTAATATGAAGGCTTCAATACCATAGGTAGTGCTAGGTTAAATATACGAAAGCTTGAATGCCATAAGTAGTGTTAAGTTAAAAGCATGAAGGCTTGAATGCCATAGGTAGTGCTAAGTCAATATGAATGCTTGAATGCCATAGGTAGTGCCAAATTAATATGAAGGCTTGAATGCCATAGGTAGTGAAGGGAGGTGTGACTCACTGGGTACTGATTCACTATCTTTTGGTCCTATTCACCCCTATTTAGTAACCATGTGGTAGGTAAGGTCCAGGGATAATAGGTAAAGTATCTGGATCTCCTCTAATGGCTTGAATAAAATTACTGTTATTTACTGCATGTGTATAGATAAACTGGTCAGTTACACTATTTGTACATGGTTAAGTGTCCTATTCAGATTAAATTTTCAAAGTAAAACATCAGTGGGAATTAAGCTTTGTCTCTGGATCCTAACTCTGCAGTTCATACCATATTTATGTTTGTTGTCAGCCTAAGTAGGTATTTAACAACACCAGTCCAGTCCTTTATTCCGGCAATCTTTACAAGGTGTTTTCCTCTATAGGATAAAAAGCGTCAGCAACCGTAGTCCTAACTAGTTGGTTCATTATTTCCAAGTGTCACTTATCCGATGCAAATTCTTGTTTCCTTCAAGACCAAGGATCTTTCTGGCCAGGACAGGTTTCTCATCAGGTGAAAGGCGAAGAGAGGCAGTGTGTGGAGGTCCAGTTTTATTGTATCCATGTCATATATAATCTGGCCAAAGTTCTTCAAAGTCTTATAATCCAGGACTTAAATGGACATCTCTCTGGGCAGGGTGGCGAATTCTGATCGGCTGAATGGCGAAGAGGCGAGTAGTGGTGGTGTCATCGATGGAGTGGCTAAGACAGGCGAGGAGTGGAGATGTGGATGGAGTGGCGAGAAGTATGGCCTCTGGAATGTCGGTCTGGCTGTTGTCTTCCCACGCGACCACACCTGCGGGAGAAAGTCTGAGGAGATGACACTGCACAGGTACAGAGTTTGTTTTTAGTTATAATGTTTTCATCAGTGTCTGCTTCCTCCACCTGTACTGAAGCCAACTGGGGTTTAATATTCAAGGAGAAAGTGTTTAAAGTGTGGGAAATTTTCAGAGTAAAAGGAAAGAATCAGTTGTAATAGTCCTAGAGAGGGCCCTGGGGTGTGGTGAGGGGTGTGGTGAGGGGTAGGGCGAGGGGTGGGGTGAGGGGGGAGAGGGGTGGGGTGAGGGGGGAGAGGGGTGGGGTGAGGGGGGAGAGGGGTGGGGTGAGGGGGGAGAGGGGTGGGGTGGGGGAGGGGGGCGGTTGGGGGAGGGGGGAGTAGGTAAAGGGGGGAGTGAGGGAGGGGAGGTGGTAGGGGGAGGGGGAAGTAGGTAAGGGGGGGAGGGGGAAGTAGGTAAGGGGGGGAGGGGGGAGTAGGTAAGGGGGGAGGGGGGGAGTGGGTGAAGGGGGAGATGGGGTTGGGAGGGTGTGGGGTGAGGGGAGGGAGAATAGGGAAAAGGAGAGGAAGGTGCAAGGGGGGGGAGTAGGAAGAAGCCAGCAGCTAAACGAAAGAGGGAGAAGGGGAATAGGGAATAGAGCATATCCATTCCAGTACTCAGTAATACAGTCCAACCCATCCACTGTATCCAATCCAGTCCGTGCCATCCCCACGATATTCAACCCAACCCAACCCAACCCCACGACATCCAACCCAACCCAACCCCACGACATCCAAACCAGCCCAACCCAACCCCACGACACCCATCCCAACCCATCCCCACGACACCCATCCCAACCCATCCCCACGACACCCATCCCAACCCATCCCCACGACACCCATCCCAACCCATCCCCACGACACCCATCCCAACCCATCCCCACGACACCCATCCCAACCCATCCCCACGACACCCATCCCAACCCAACCCCACGACACCCATCCCAACCCAACCCCACGACCTCCATCCCAACAACCCAATCCCACGATATCCATCCCAACAACCCAATCCCACGATATCCATCCCAACCCAACCCCACGATATCCCTCCCAACCCTCCACAACATCCAATTCTTCCTTCAGTATAAAAGTCCTTTCAACCAACCCCACCTTATATAACCATCCCAACCCCACAATATCCACACCAACCCCACATCAAATAGTTTTCAGGTATAAAGACAGAGGTAATTGAGGTATGATAAAAGATTTCCAGATTTTATTAAACAAAAGTAAGTTTTATTTTGAGCTGGCTTCATCAGTAGAGTTGTCAGCGATCAGGAAGGCTCTGGTGGGTAGGTGGGTGGCAGGTGGTGGGTAGGTGGGTGGCAGGTGGTGGTTAGGTGGGTGGGTGGCAGGTGGTGGTTAGGTGGGTGGATGGGAGGTGGTGGTTAGGTGGGTGGATGGGAGGTGGTGGTTAGGTGGGAGGTGGTGGTTAGGTGGGAGGTGGTGGTTAGGTGGGAGGTGGTGGTTTGGTGGGTGGTTGGGAGGTGGTGGTTAGGTGGGTGGTTGGGAGGTGGTGGTTAGGTGGGTGGATGGGAGGTGGTGGTTAGGTGGGTGGATGGGAGGTGGTGGTTAGGTGGGAGGTGGTTAGGTGGGAGGTGGTTAGGTGGGAGGTGGTAGGTGGGCGGATGGGAGGTGGTAGGTGGGCGGATGGGAGGTGGTAGGTGGGTGGATGGGAGGTGGTAGGTGGGTGGATGGGAGGTGGTAGGTGGGTGGATGGCAGGTGGTAGGTGTTAAGTGGCAGGTGTTAAGTGGCAGGTGGGCGGCAAGTGGGCGGCAAGTGGGCGGCAGGTGGGCGGCAAGTGGGCGGCAGGTGGGCGGCAAGTGGGCGGCAAGTGGACGACAGGTGGCAGGTAGGTGGTAGGTGGCAGGTAGGTGGTAGGTGGCAGGTAGGTGGTAGGTGGCAGGTAGGTGGTAGGTGGCAGGTAGGTGGCAGGTGGCAGGTGGGTGGCAGGTGGCAGGTGGGTGGCAGGTGGGTGGCAGGTGGGTGGCAGGTGGCAGGTGGGTGGCAGGTGGCAGGTGGCAGGTGGGTGGTAGGTGGCAGGTGGGTGGCAGGTGGGTGGCAGGTGGGTGGCAGGTGGGTGGTAGGTGGGTGGCAGGTGGCTGGTGGCAGGTGGGTGGCAGGTGGGTGGCAGGTGGCTGGTGGCAGGTGGGTGGCAGGTGGGTGGCAGGTGGGTGGCAGGTGGGTGGCAGGTGGGTGGTAGGTGGCAGGTGGGTGGTAGGTGGCAGGTGGTTGGTAGGTGGCAGGTGGTTGGTAGGTGGCAGGTGGTTGGTAGGTGGCAGGTGGTTGGTAGGTGGCAGGTGGGTGGTAGGTGGCAGGTGGGTGGTGGTTAAGTTACATGGGGGTAGTTGTGTGGTGGGTGGTGGCAGGTAAGTGGTGGCAGGTAAGTGGTGGCAGGTAAGTGGTGGCAGGTAAGTGGTGGCAGGTAAGTGGTGGCAGGTAAGTGGTGGCGGGTGGTGGGTGTTGGTGGGTTGTGGCGGGTGGTGGGTGGTGGGTTGTGGCGGGTGGTGGGTTGTGGCGGGTGGCGGGTGGTGGGTTGTGGCGGGTGGTGGCGGGTGGTGGCGGCGGGTGGCGGGTGGTGGGTGGCGGGTGGTGGGTGGTAGGTGGTGGGTGGTAGGTGGTGGGTGGTAGGTGGTGGGTGGTAGGTGGTGGGTGGTAGGTGGTGGCAGGTAGGTGGGTGGTAGGTGGTGGCAGGTAGGTGGGTGGTAGGTGGTGGCAGGTAGGTGGGTGGTAGGTGGTGGCAGGTGGGTGGGTGGTAGGTGGTGGCAGGTGGGTGGGTGGTAGGTGGTGGCAGGTGGGTGGTGGTAGGTTGCAGGTGGGTGGTGGTAGGTTGCAGGTGGGTGGTGGTAGGTTGCAGGTGGGTGGTGGTAGGTTGCAGGTGGGTGGTGGGTGGTAGGTTGCAGGTGGGTGGTGGGTGGTAGGTTGCAGGTGGTGGTAGGTGGGTGGCAGGTTGCAGGTGGTGGTAGGTGGGTGGCAGGTTGCAGGTGGTGGTAGGTGGGTGGCAGGTTGCAGGTGGTGGTAGGTGGGTGGCAGGTTGCAGGTGGTGGTAGGTGGGTGGCAGGTTGCAGGTGGTGGTAGGTGGGTGGCAGGTTGCAGGTGGTGGTAGGTGGGTGGCAGGTTGCAGGTGGTGGTAGGTGGGTGGCAGGTTGCAGGTGGTGGTAGGTGGGTGGTAGGTGGGTGGTAGGTGGGTGGTGGTAGGTGGGTGGTTGTAGGTGGGTGGTGGTAGGTGGGTGGTGGTAGGTGGGTGGTGGTAGGTGGGTGGTTGTAGGTGGGTGGTGGTAGGTGGGTGGTTGTAGGTGGGTGGTGGTAGGTGGGTGGTTGTAGGTGGTGGTGGCAGGTGGGCTGTAGGTGGTGGTGGCAGGTGGCATGTGGTGATGGGTGGGTGGTGGGTGGGTGGTAGGTGGGTGGTGGGTGGGTGGGTGGTAGGTGGGTGGTGGGTGGGTGGTAGGTAGGTGGGTGGGTGGGTGGTAGGTGGGTGGTGGGTGGTAGGTGGGTGGTGGGTGGTAGGTGGGTGGTGGGTGGTAGGTGGGTGGTAGGGTGGGTGGTGGGTGGGTGGGTGGTAGGTGGGTGGGTGGTAGGTGGGTGGTAGGTAGGTGGGTGGGTGGGTGGTAGGTGGGTGGTGGGTGGGTGGTAGGTGGGTGGGGGGTGGTAGGTGGGTGGGGGGTGGTAGGTGGGTGGGGGGTGGGTGGGTGGTAGGTGGGTGGGTGGTGGTAGGTGGGTGGGGGTGGTAGGTGGGTGGGGGGTGGTAGGTGGGTGGTGGGGGGGTGGTAGGTGGGTGGTGGGGGGGAGGTAGGTGGGTGGTGGGTGGGTGGGTGGTAGGTGGGTGGTGGGTGGTAGGTGGGTGGGGGGTGGTAGGTGGGTGGGGGGTGGTAGGTGGGTGGGGGGTGGTAGGTGGGTGGGGGGTGGTAGGTGGGTGGCAGATGGGTGGGTGGCAGGTGGGTGGGTGGCAGGTGGGTGGGTGGTAGGTGGGTGGGGGGTGGTAGGTAGTGGCAGGTGGGTGGTAGGTAGTGGCAGGTGGGTGGTAGGTAGTGGCAGGTGGGTGGCAGGTGGGTGGCAGGTGGGTGGCAGGTGGGTGGCAGGTGGCAGGTGGGTGGCAGGTGGGTGGCAGGTGGGTGGCAGGTGGGTGGCAGGTGGCAGATGGGTGGCAGGTGGCAGATGGGTGGCAGATGGGTGACAGGTGGGTGGCAGGTGGCAGATGGGTAGTGGCAGGTGGCAGATGGGTGATGGGTAGTGGCAGGTGGCAGATGGGTGATGGGTAGTGGCAGGTGGCAGATGGGTGATGGGTAGTGGCAGGTGGCAGATGGGTGATGGGTAGTGGCAGGTGGCAGATGGGTGATGGGTGATGGGTGATGGGTGATGGGTGGCAGATGGGTGATGGGTGATGGGTGGCGGATGGCAAATGGGTGATGGGTGGCGGGTGGCAGATGGGTGATGGGTGACGGGTGGCAGATGGGTGATGGGTGGCGGGTGGCAGATGGGTGATGGGTGGCGGGTGGCAGATGGGTGATGGGTGGCGGGTGGCAGATGGGTGATGGGTGGCAGGTGGCAGATGGGTGATGGGTATCAGGTGGCAGATGGGTGATGGGTATCAGGTGGCAGATGGGTAGTGGGTAGTGGCAGGTGGGTAGTGGGTAGTGGCAGGTGGGTAGTGGGTAGTGGCAGGTGGGTAGTGGGTAGTGGCAGGTGGGTAGTGGGTAGTGGCAGGTGGGTAGTGGGTAGTGGCAGGTGGGTAGTAGGTAGTGGGAGGTGGGTAGTAGGTAGTGGCAGGTGGGTAGTAGGTAGTGGCAGGTGGGTAGTAGGTTGTGGCAGGTGGGTAGTAGGTAGTGGCAGGTGGGTAGTAGGTAGTGGCAGGTGGGTAGTAGGTAGTGGCAGGTGGGTAGTACGTAGTGGCAGGTGGGTAGTACGTAGTGGCAGGTGGGTGGTAGGTGGTGGGTGGTGGTGGTGAGTGACAGGTTGCGGGTGGTGGTGAGTGACAGGTTGCGGGTGGTGGTGAGTGACAGGTTGCGGGTGGTGGTGAGTGACAGGTTGCGGGTGGTGGTGAGTGACAGGTTGCGGGTGGTGGTGAGTGACAGGTTGCAGGTGGTGGGTGGCAGGTGGTGGGTGGCAGGTGGTGGGTGGCAGGTGGTGGGTGGCAGGTGGTGGGTGGCAGGTGGTGGGTGGCAGGTGGTGGGTGGCAGGTGGTGGGTGGCAGGTGGTGGGTGGCAGGTGGTGGGTGGCAGGTGGCATGTGGCAGGTGGCATGTGGCAGGTGGCATGTGGCAGGTGGCATGTGGCAGGTGGCATGTGGCAGGTGGCATGTGGCAGGTGGTGGGTGGCAGGTGGTGGGTGGCAGGTGGCATGTGGCAGGTGGCAGGTGGCATGTGGCAGGTGGCATGTGGCAGGTGGCATGTGGCAGGTGGCATGTGGCAGGTGCGTGGTAGGTGGATGGTGGAAGAGTAGGTGGTAGTCAGACTGGTGGGAGGTGGGTAATGGTTGGCAGGTGGGTGGCAAATGGGTTGCAAGTGGGTGGTGGTAGGTGGCAGGTGGATGGTGGGAGGTGGAAGGTGGCAGGTGGATGGTGGAAGGTGGCAGGTGGATGGTGGAAGGTGGCAGGTGGATGGTGGAAGGTGGCAGGTGGGTGGTGGAAGGTGGCAGGTGGGTGGTGGAAGGTGGCAGGTGGGTGGTGGGAGGTGGGTGGTGGGTGGTGGAAGGTGGCAGGTGGGTGGTGGGAGGTGGCAGGTGGTGAGTGGCGGGTGGTGGTGAGTGGCGGGTGGTGGTGAGTGGCGGGTGGTGGTGAGTGGCGGGTGGTGGTGAGTGGCGGGTGGTGGTGAGTGGCGGGTGGTGGTGAGTGGCGGGTGGTGGTGAGTGGCGGGTGGTGGTGAGTGGCGGGTGGTGAGTGGCAGGTGGTGAGTGGCGGGTGGTGAGTGGCAGGTGGTGAGTGGCAGGTGGTGAGTGGCAGGTGGTGAGTGGCAGGTGGTGAGTGGCAGGTGGTGAGTGGCAGGTGGTGAGTGGCAGGTGGAGGGTAGGAAGCTGAAAACAATTCAATACATGGTTTAAATAATCAAACATTTCACAAAGTTGTCTCTCCGTGGGCGTAAAGCTTAACTGGACCAACTGAATCAGTAAATATAATGACAGTCAGTTAACGTATACAAGTACTAGGCCTGTACTGACAAAGGTACTGACTGACTTACTGGTAAAACGAATACTGACAGGAAGTGAAGACAGAGGATGTGGTCTACCTGAATCAGCTAAATATATGGACTGACTGACTGTGGGTGTGGACTGTGGGTGTGGACTGTGGGTGTGGAATGAGGGTGTGGAATGAGGGTGTGGAATGAGGGTGTGGACTGTGTGTGTGGAATGAGGGTGTGGATTAACTGATTAACTCAACATCTGGGCGGTGGGCCTGGATTAACTGAACTGGACGGGAGTGGACTGAGAATGGGGACTGAACTGGACTGAATTGTGGGTGTGGATTACGCAGACTGAACTGGAGTGGACTGTGGATATGGACTGACTGGTTGGATTGGACTGGGGGTGTGGACTGACTGGACTGGACTAGAGGTGTGGACTGACTGAACTGGACTAGGGGTGTGGACTGACTGAACTGGACTAGGGGTGTGGACTGACTGAACTGGACTAGCGGTGTGGACTGACTGAACTGGACTGGACTAGACTGGACTAGGGGTGTGGAATGACTGGACTGGACTGGGGGTGTGAACTGACTGACTGGACCGGACTAGGGTGTGGACTGACTTGGCTGGACTGGATTGTGTGTGTGTGTGGACTGCAGTGGACTTTGGGTGTGGACTGGACTGGACTGTGGGTGTGGACTGGACTGAACTGGACTGTGGGTGTGGACTGGACTGGACTGGACTGTGGGTGTGGACTGGACTGGACTGGACTGTGGGTGTGGACTGGACTGGACTGTGGGTGTGGACTGGACTGAATTAGGGGTGTGGACTGACTGACTGGACTGGACTGGGGGGTGTGGACTGACTGACTGGCTGGACTGAACTGGGGTGTGAAGTGACTGACTGGACTGAACTGGGGTGTGAAGTGACTGACTGGACTGAACTGGGGTGTGAAGTGACTGACTGGACTGAACTGGGATGTGGACTGACTGGGCTGGACTGGATTGTGTGTGGGGGTTCGGACTGGACTGGACTGTGGGTGTGGACTGGACTGGACTGTGGGTGTGGACTGGACTGGACTGTGGGTGTGGACTGGACTGCACTGGACTGTGGGTGTGGACTGAACTGAATTGGGTGTGTGGACTGACTGACTGGATTGGACTGAGGGGTCTGGACTGACTGAGTGGACTGGACTGGGGGTGTGGACTGACTGAATGGACTGGACTGGGGGTGTGGACTGACTGGACTAGACTAGGGGTGTGGACTGACTGACTGGACTGGACTGTGGGTGTGGTCTGACTGGCTGGACTGGACTGTGGGTGTGGACTGACTGGCTGGACTGGACTGTGGGTGTGGACTGACTGGCTGGACTGGACTGTGGGTGTGGACTGACTGGCTGGACTAGACTAGGGGTGTGGACTGACTGGCTGGACTAGACTAGGGGTGTGGACTGACTGGCTGGACTAGACTAGGGGTGTGGACTGACTGGCTGGACTAGACTAGGGGTGTGGACTGACTGGCTGGACTGGACTGAGGGTGTGGACTGACTGGCTGGACTGGACTGAGGGTGTGGACTGACTGGCTGGACTGGACTGAGGGTGTGGACTGTGGATGTGGACTGACTGGACTGAACTGTGGACTGACTGGACTGAACTGTGAACTGACTGGCTAGCTGGACTGTGAATGTGGACTGGACTAGACTGTGGCTGTGCACTAAGTCGATTGGACTGTGCACTAAGTAGACTGCAATGAGGACTAAGTAGACAGCAATGTGGACTAACTGGATTGGACTGTGGACTGACTGGATTGGCTGACTGAAGGATTAAAATGACTGATGCTGACTGACTGATGCTGACTGACTGATGCTGACTGACTGATGCTGACTGACTGATGCTGACTGACTGATGCTGACTGACTGATGCTGACTGACTGATGCTGACTGACTGATGTTGCTAGGATGTGGACTGACAGTATGGACTAAGTGACTGTGTGAAATGAGTAACATGTGTGGACTGTGACAGGGTGTGTACTGTGTAAGGGTGTGGACTGACAGGGTGTGGACTGAGTGACAGGGTGTGGACTGAGTGACAGGGTGTGGACTGAGTGACAGTGTGAACTGAGTGACGGTGTGGACTGCGACAGGGTGTGGACTGCGACAGGGTGTGGACTGCGACAGGGTGTGGACTGCGACGGTGTGGACTGAGTGACATTGGGGATAGACTGACGATATGACAGTGAAATATAATTGGGGAGTCTGATTGGCTAAGGGGTTGGACTGATAGATCATAAGACTGGACTGACAGGGGTTTACAAGGCTGTGGACTGACAGGGGTTTACAAGGCTTTGGAGTGAATCAATAAAGGTATGTAGTGATGCAGGCTGTGGAGTAAATCAGTAAGGGTTTGTGGTGACAGTGGGTGTGGACTACCTGAGTTTTTGAAGGTGGGGACTGTCCATGGGTGTAGGACGACTGACTGGTTGTGGGTGTGAGTCACTGACGTGTATTTTGATTGAACTGACCTACTACCAATGACTGACTGATGATGAGGACTAACATAGGGTGTGGACACACGGGTCAGTGAGGCTGCGGACTGACTGGGTCAGTAGGGCTGCGGACTGACTGGGTCAGTAGGGCTGCGGACTGACTGGGTCAGTAGGGCTGCGGACTGACTGGGTCAGTAGGGCTGCGGGCTGACTGGGTCAGTAGGGCTGCGGGCTGACTGGGTCACTAGGGCTGCGGGCTGACTGGGTCACTAGGGCTGCGGGCTGACTGGGTCACTAGGGCTGCGGGCTGACTGGGTCACTAGGGCTGCGGGCTGACTGGGTCACTAGGGCTGCGGGCTGACTGGGTCACTAGGGCTGCGGGCTGACTGGGTCACTGGGGCTGCGGGCTGACTGGGTCACTGGGGCTGCGGGCTGACTGGGTCACTGGGGCTGCGGGCTGACTGGGTCACTGGGGCTGCGGGCTGACTGGGTCACTGGGGCTGCGGGCTGACTGGGTCACTGGGGCTGCGGGCTGACTGGGTCACTGGGGCTGCGGACTGGGTGGGTCAGTGGGGCTGCGGACTGGGTGGGTCAGTGGGGCTGCGGACTGGGTGGGTCAGTGGGGCTGCGGACTGGGTGGGTCAGTGGGGCTGCGGACTGGGTGGGTCAGTGGGGCTGCGGACTGGGTGGGTCAGTGGGGCTGCGGACTGGGTGGGTCAGTGGGGCTGCGGACTGCCTGGGTCAGTGGGGCTGCGGACTGCCTGGGTCAGTGGGGCTGCGGACTGCCTGGGTCAGTGGGGCTGCGGACTGCCTGGGTCAGTGGGGCTGCGGACTGCCTGGGTCAGTGGGGCTGCGGACTGCCTGGGTCAGTGGGGCTGCGGACTGCCTGGGTCAGTGGGGCTGCGGACTGCCTGGGTCAGTGGGGCTGCGGACTGCCTGGGTCAGTGGGGCTGCGGACTGCCTGGGTCAGTGGGGCTGCGGACTGCCTGGGTCAGTGGGGCTGCGGACTGCCTGGGTCAGTGGGGCTGCGGACTGCCTGGGTCAGTGGGGCTGCGGACTGCCTGGGTCAGTGGGGCTGCGGACTGCCTGGGTCAGTGGGGCTGCGGACTGCCTGGGTCAGTGGGGCTGCGGACTGCCTGGGTCAGTGGGGCTGTGGACTGACTGGGTCAGTGGGGCTGTGGACTGAATGGGTCAGTGGGGCTGTGGACTGACTGGGTCAGTGGGGCTGTGGACTGACTGGGTCAGTGGGGCTGTGGACTGACTGGGTCAGTGGGGCTGTGGACTGACTGGGTCAGTGGGGCTGTGGACTGACTGGGTCAGTGGGGCTGTGGACTGACTGGGTCAGTGGGGCTGTGGACTGAATGGGTCAGTGGGGCTGTGGACTGAATGGGTCAGTGGGGCTGTGGACTGACTGGGTCAGTGGGGCTGTGGACTGACTGGGTCAGTGGGGCTGTGGACTGACTGGGTCAGTGGGGCTGTGGACTGACTGGGTCAGTGGGGCTGTGGACTGACTGGGTCAGTGGGGCTGTGGACTGACTGGGTCAGTAGGGCTGTGGACTGCCTGGGTCAGTAGGGCTGTGGACTTGATTAAAGCTGTAGACTGACAGACAGTGAGTGTTTGGAGTACTGGAGAATGTGGGGTGAATCATGAAGGGCTTGGAGTGATGGATGTGCACTGAATCAGTAAGGGTTTGAAGTGATAAAGTGTGTGGACTGACTAGAGTGAATGTGATCGACTAGAATGTAGACTGACTAGATGTGCCGACTGCTGATCAGTAAGTCAATTGGTTAAAGGTACTAAGAAGCGGAATCAGTGACTGTGGAGTGACTGGGCCTGTGACTGCCTGACTACCTGACTGACTGGGGGTCTAACAAAGAGGGAAGATGGTTATGTAATCAGGACGGGGCGTGATATAAATTTATAAAGGGCCAGTGATGAGGCAGGACTTAGCTAACCAACTGACAAGAGAGGCAAACGACTTGAGTTATTAAAAAAAGCACAAAGGTGTAAGCAAGTCCATAAGGTTATAGAGTTATTTATGAAACACCTTTAATTCATGTGATCAGCCTGCATTCCACGATATAGTGTAGTTAGCAACGATACAGAAAAGCCAGGCATTCATTACGTTTCGAGATGTAAATAATATGGGTCATGTCTACACCTTGGTGCTCTTTTAAAATGATACGACCCTATGACAGAACTGACGACGACTAAGGGGTGACCAAAGCCTAGATATGATCAACTTAAGGCCGAGTGTTTGGAGGTAAACAGAGTCGTGAACTAAATTTACTATATCCTGACGTCAACTAAAATATTGTGAGGTTCAAAGTCCTTATACATTACCGGATAAGAAAGATGACGATACTTCTGGGTAGGCAGCGATCCTCGGAGGGGTAAATTCAAGACGAGGTATCAAAGGCACCGAGCAGTACGTTGAGGTGGTACAAACTGGATGATTTCTCTCCTGTAAATGCCATATAAAATTAGCAGGACTTGCAACAGTGTATTAGTTATTTCTGACTGTCTCTGTTGAAAATATCCACACTTATTTTATCGTCAAAAATGTTTACATTATTTTGGCTTTGTCACTTACTGTACCAGATATTTTGCCCTTGTTATATTGTCTCATCGTACGTAGTGTTTTGCGAAGTACTTACCTGATCTTCCCTTCAGATGAGGTTCTTTGCTGAGGTCCCTCCCACGGTCGCTGTCAGCGTCATCTCCTCCGGTCCCGGTCAGCATCATCCCTCCCACGGTCAGCATCATCCCTCCCACGGTCAGCATCACCAGTGTCCCTCTACCATCGGCTTCTCTCCAGCATCCCAGCCTTCACTCCACCTGCCAAGTAGGTATCTTATTTATTTCTACAGTTCATTCGTCAGTTTGGGAGATTTTTTTTTTTTTTTTTTTTTTTGGTGGCAATATTACGTAGCTCAGACAGACTACGAAAGACCTACGGTGTTGCCCATCCATAGCACTTTTTCGTAACTGGCACAAAGTTCTGTGTTAATTATGCTACAACTTATCAGTCAAGACGGGGATTCAATTTTGAGCAAACTAAAATTAATGTATCGTCTCCATAAAATAAGCATGTCAGATGCAGCCATTCATTATGTCAGCTGGATTCCAACATTTTTCTAATATATTAAAACTACAAATTCAAGAAACTAGCAATTTAGTTTAAAGGCAGCAGTAGAAATTTGACAAGCAAAGTCTTCCTAAATAATTGCAATGTAACGACCAAGAACGTTGAAAATGCTCTTTATGGCGAGGACTTTCAGTTCTTTAATAACTGTACTGAAACTATATCTTATTTAACTCAGTAATTTCAAGGACTGTGGTAGGTGGTGGCGGCCATCATCCATTCACTTGATGAAGTGGTGCCTACTTCTTCCTTAGCCTTTATCATTCTTTTTCTGTGCCTGCCCTCCTCTCTTCCTATTTCTCCCATCTTTCCTGTCACTTCTTATTGCTTTTCTTTCCTTTACATGTGCTTTATATTGAGTGACAAGCCAAATGGTTTCCTGTAAGCCAAGAAACCATTTACAACGCTGGGTGTTAACCATATAACCAAACCATACGTGCTGCCTACGTGTCAAGTGGGTTGGCTGAGGGTTAGTGCCCCTCCCCGTAAAACAAATAACTCAGTAAAATGGCCATCCCTTACGGGATTATAGCGTCTGGCAATAGATAGATAGACTGATTTCAAGGCCGAGACGTGTAAGCATTTTGGAGACGAAACTAAATTGCTGATCAACGTATGCAACGGTATAATCGTTATATTAAACAGTATAATCAATCATATGCCATACCTGTATCAATGGCCATAACTAAACTGAACCTGGAGTGATGAAATGCCAACACTGCTCTGGCATCCCGGTTCAGTTATCCTCTCATTTTATCTCCGACCTCTTGTGTCATAGGCATGATTTCTTGTATTCTTTGCTCATCTCGTCCTCTGGCTTCCTCTCGTAGTACCTTCTTTGCTGTTCTAGCCACCTCAGTAAGTGCACTTCTGCTCACACATCCCTCCCTGTAATACTAGTGTCTGTGAAGAGACAGATCTCTAGTCCGATAAGCTATTTCAGAGTTATTTCATCTGCTACATAAACTATTTTTTTCCATAATTATTCGCCATCTATAACTGGACACGGAATCTGAGCGGTAATCTTGTTGGTCTATTTCATTAACACCTCTTATGACAATGGTATCTTAAGGAAATTGTTGCAAAGTACTTAATGACACTAACAATTTCAGTTATGCTGTAAGTATATCTATTTTTCACATAAAAGTATTAAAGTGACAAGTAAATCACTTAGGAAGAGGCACCCAAGTCCATTATGCCAACAAGATTACCTCTGTCAACAAAACTGTTCATCATTGCAGCTGCCAGCAATACCACAGGCCCTGACGACGCCCCCACAGGCCAGACGACGCCCACACAGGCCACGACGACGCCCACACAGGCCCGACGAAGACCCCGACAGGCCCCGACGAAGACCCCGACAGGCCCCGACGAAGACCCCGACAGGCCCCGACGACGCTCCCACGGGCACCGTCGACGCCCACACGGGCCCCGGCGTCTCAGGTCTGTACTCCGGCACCGATCCTCAACATCCGCCTGAAAGATGATCGTATTTGTAACAGACATCCAAGTTATTTTTCTACATGGCTGTTTATTTTCACTGTCGTGCAGATATTTAAATGACCAAGACATGTAATTAGAGTCAGATAACACAAACACATCTTACCATTTACAGCTTCCACAGTTCCCCACGCTGACGCTTCATCTCCCGCCCTCATCTAATCCTGGCGACATCACAGCTCTGTCTCGGCAGCTCCTCACCCCCTGCAAGATGAACGTAGTCTCAGCAGCAGTTCTCTTAAGGTGTTTGTATGCACAAGGATGTTTTAGTTACACATGCAGATTTTTTAAAAGTTTAAGGTCAGGAAGTATAAGCAGATTTATCATACAGCAAATTTATCTTACCACTGCAGCATCCGAACCTTCCGCCGGCCACACAGCTTCCGCCGATGACGACGACAACTGCCCACGCCGCAGCGTCTGCCCACATCGCAGCTTCCGCCTCTTCCCCAACGTGGTAGGTATGCCGTCTGCATCCCTGTGGAACATGAACACTGCTGCATCATTTCTTCTAAGTTTTATGATCAGTTATTTTATGGGAATGTTCTTTACAGTATTACGCAATGCACTTTTAAAGGTTAAATGCTGGAAAAAGATATGTGGTCTTTAACTTACGCATGTGCAGACAGATAGAACTTTTGATAGCATGTTACATCCCCAAAGACGTGAATTGTTTAATTTTGTTTAGTAGTATTTTCACAATTATTCTCTCTGGTTTGCTTAGTGTTTGGTAGCTGTGTCAAGTTGAAGGTACAAGCTAGCAATCTTATGAACAAACTTTAGCACAAGACTGAAAACTTAAATTATTTCTTACCATTGCAGCTGCTGTTGGCGTATATGTTGCACTTGCACACCAGCACTGCAGCTCCACTTCGACGCTGCAGTCCCACGCTGACGCCGCACGCAACGCCGACACAGTAGGCCCCAACGACGACCCAGCCCTAACGCCGACCCAACGACCTCCACGCCGACACAACGACCTCCACGCCGACACAACGACCTCCACGCCGACACAACGACCTCCACGCCGACACAACGACCTCCACGCCGACACAACGACCTCCACGCCGACACAACGACCTTCACGCCGACACAACACCCCCACGTCGACGCCACAGGTTGCGCCCCTCGTCGTAGGCTCGTCGTCTGCATCAGTCTGTAAGATTAACAGTCACAGCAACAGTTCTCAGTTATAATTCTCCATCAGTTGTCTTAATTCAGTATATGTTAGTGATAGCATAGTGACGTTCCCATGAGATTAGATTTCTTTAATACCTCTTCCTTCACGATTTGTTTTGCATAATTGTGCCATCTTCCTATACATTTTGTCCAGTATCTACACAATGTCTAAGGTAAGTAAAAGAGTAACATTTAGCATTTACAAGTAACGTGATGCTATAGCCTGTTTTCACCTGCCTTTACCACTCACACCTTTACTGTTATGTGTAATATATTAATTATTTCATTACGTATGTCGTGGCTACATGAAATTCGATGGACTTACGCTAAAAGGTAAGATTTTTTTTTTTTATGTGTCCGATTCTGGGCATAGGCTTCACAGCCTGCTTTAAAGGCCCAGTAGTCCTCCTACATGCCATACACCTCTACATGTCACCACTTCGACGCTAACACCTATCGTTCATATTGAATACATAGCTGGGCTGTCTCATATTGGTATTAGCGGGGGTATTTTTTCGACATGTCGGCGGGTCTTCTGGTAATCTGTAAAATCTGATTTTATGAAATTCAGATCCTTAACCTGTTCCCTGTCCCAGCAGGGATTTGAACCTGGGTCCGGTAGGACTGCAGGCCACCTCTCTACCGATTGAGCCACCGCCTCCCCTTGATTATTAGTCAAAGTCTCCAGTCTGATTACACTTTGCTATCCACTGAGCATGAAGAGATTATGGATATCTGTCAGGTTAGGGTAAACGGACTAGAGATATCCTACTGAGCTAACGAGAATACGGTCACAAGGGAGAGGTTGCCAACAGCTTACACACCAGCATCCCGTTGATGTAGTAGCTCGTTCCCTCGTGGGTCTTATCTCCTCGCCTCCTCGCTCCTCTGCCCGTCTGTCCTCGCTTCTCCATCCGTCCTCGCTCGTCCGTCCTGCTCCATCACCCCTTCTCCCGTCCTCGCTCCCTCTCAGCACATCGGGTTCAGGGAAGCTGCGTGGTCGATGATGCATCTCCGCTCTTCTGTGCTCGCCTGTGAAAAAAAAAAAAATTATCAAAACCTAATCTGCTTTTAGTGCTGTCTTATATCAAAATAAGGCCACATACAGGTTTAGGAAAAAAAAAAAAAAACATATGTACATTAGGTGTATAGGACTTTACTCTTCAAGATCAATATTCAACCATTATTCAGAATTGAATTTTCTGTCATGTGTTACATTTGGGTAATTTCAGTTCCATTTCAGGATCATCCAGTTACCTGTCTCATCGCTGAAGTTACTGTTGCTGCTGCTGCTGCTACTGATGACGACGGGGACGACGACGATGCTGCTGCTGATGATGCTGTCGCTCCTCCGTTGGTGGTGTATCGCCGCTCAGACAAAAACTCTTGTCCAACAACCAACAATGACAACCACAGACATGTCCGGCCGGACAACCATACAACCAACATCAACGAAGTAAGCTAATAGATGGCAGACTACCACGCCTAACTTTACCCGGCCTAGAAAGCCAACCTAGTTGACCATAACTCTGCTGCCTAACCCACCTAAGCTTGCCCCATGACCCTCCCTGCTCCTGGCTACCCCCCACCCCCACCCCAGCCTGCCCTCCACCCTACCATCACTACACACCAGCGAGGCAACCTAAGGGGAAAAAGATTAAACCATATAAGTATAAAAGGTTAGGGCATATTATTACAAGAGATTATTAATAAGTGCATGTAAAGGATTAAGTAGTGCATTCAAGAGTTTACTCGTTTGTTCATATAATTATAAATGCTCACTTGCAACAACGATTATCGCAAAATTATAAGCAAATATAATAGCAATTTATAAAATTATTGCATATACCTGTTGCTGAAGCTGCTGTGTTGATCCTTCAGTACGATGACGCCTGTATAATTGTATTCTGGCTGCCTCTGACGGATTTATTCAGATCAAGAAGGGTGTCCAACAGAAGGGATTAAAAGCAGCCTCCATCCATCCATTTTGGTGCTGGAGAGGGACACTATGTGGTGGCACTGATGGTACCAAAAGGATGGTGGGCTGCAGGACGGGTAACTTCATGGTTCATACATGCATCTCTCGTAGTGAAGGTGTTAATTCTTGCTTGACATTCACTCCTCACTGCTGCTGAACATTGTGCCAGCGAGCGAAGTAGAGCCTGGAAAAAAATGCAGAGTTTAGCTATTTTGTGGAGACGAAGATTGAGGCGAAATACGAATATGTCATTTACATTACTGAGACTTACTTAGCCATAGCATTTTCTATTTCTGCCACTGAGCTTGGTGACAGAGGAAGTAAAACAACGATATTGTGGACCAGATTAATGAGACAACTGATATAAAAACGACCCAGAAATCAGGGTATTATTGCCAATTATTACAGTCAAGCCCGTCGGGTATTCCAGCCTTTCCTATGACAAACTCCTCAAATTAGAAGAGGGAGGGGGTCTTCTCTATGACATATCCTTCGCAAATGTGTCTTAGGTTAGGGGTTAAGTTTGATTACGTTAGGTCAGGTTAGGTTACGTTAGGTTAATTTAATAAAGAAAGAAATAGGCGAGAATTAGCCTCAAAACCATTCGAAATATGGGTAAATTCTGCCCCTAGTGAAAAAAAAATGAAAAGAAAAAGTTATCTCGGTCGATTTCAAGGATTTTATTTCATATTTTGACTTCAACCCCAAATAGGGGTTAGGCATCACTTGTGGTGGAAATTAAATCATTCGAAACAAGGGTAAATCCTACCTCTAGTGAAAGAAAAAATGAAAATACCCCGACTGTAATAAACGACAAAAAATCCGAAATCAGTTTGAACCTCTTCAGTTCTATGACAATCTTTTTTGTTTGGAGCATGCTGGATTCAGACGATTTTATTGAACATAGGACTTGTAATTGTGAAGGGGTTAAGGCTGTATCAGACCCCTTTAGGTCAAAAGTTCTCTAAGCGAATTTAAATAGGGAGAATAATAGGCAAAATACGCTATACTGAAGGAGTTGATTACATTGTTGAAGGCACATCAGTGGCAGAAATTGATCCTGTAATAAATCCTTCCAGTCTGATATCAGGCAACCTCCAGACGATTTTATTCAGCTTCAGGGATCTCTCGCAGCTCAAGGATTAATGAAGGCTGTGTCTAACCTCTCCAGTTCGAAAAAATAATCCCCACATTTTGAAAACCTATCCCTAGTTACATGAAAATACCCATAATTCTTTTCATTCGTAAAAATAAGGTAAATGCGGTTATCTTCAGATGCGAGGAATAAAATCGGATAATTAGTCATCGGTTCTCTGGGGTTAACGGGAGGATTTAGTCACGATCAGGGACCAACATACGTGGCCTATTGCCAATCTTACTGTTTGTGGCAGAGTAGGAAAAATTCTTATTGTAAAACTATATATACTAAAAATGAATTAGGCAGACAGCAGGCAGTAATGAGGACAAGAGTCTTGATGTTGGCAGCATTGATATTTCACAGAGTTGAAAATACAGTCTGCCGGCTTCCTTCACCTCACTGGCAGACATATTGCAAAGACCGGTAAATTCCTAAGAATATCTGGCTATTTCTTTAAAAAAAGAAATAATATAAATTAAATATGAGCTTCTTTTCCGCCGAAAGCCACCAAAAATTTGGAAAATAAGTCACGCTTGAAATAAAACAGTTTTAAATTCCCTTAACAGACCTAAAATGGAGAGGAAAAATCGCCAAAGTCATCAGCTGGGCAGGTGGAGCCAGGAGGTCCGTCTTGTAGGGCGTCTGGGGTTCAAATGAGAGGCAGTGGTCGCCGCCATAACGTCATCAGCTTGGTTAGTTCACCGCATCGCCACCAGAACCACACCCGCCTACCCACCCCCACCTGCGCTTGTTTTCCGCCATTTTAAGGTCAGTTTATGCTATTATTACTACTTCTAGTGCTATATTCCTATATTTTATCGTAGAATTAATACAGCTGACTTAGATCTCGTGCAAATCATATCCTAGGTTAAATAATGGGATCATATATTGCCTTGAAACCAGTGTTACGAGTCGAACCCCATCTTGTACCCCTTTTCCATATGTATGTTAATTCCCAAGCTCATGACTCTTTTTTTCTATATTATTTGCTGTTGATTATGCCCTACCAAATTACTGATACTAAGTTAAATAGATAAAGCTAATAAAGCTTCGTTTCACCTTATTCTTCGAAGCCACATATTTGGATCGTTATCTCGGTACTGTTTTACTCTCTTGATCTACATTCCTAACTCTGTATAAAACTAGGCCATAAGGGCATATGTCTAGCATATTTCTAGAGCATTCTTCTAGAACATATTTCTTCCCGTACTGTCATAAGGTGTGATTTTATTATAGATTTTTTTAAAACATTTTTAGGGAGATAGTACTGTCAGATATTTCATACAAGTATTCCTATTGTGCTGGGCTTTTTTTCCTTTATTCTAGCTAACTCAGACTATTTCTAGAGCTTAGATAGAGTCCTAGGAGCCGGATAGTGTTAATACTGGTACCATTAACCCTGTCATGGTCGGGACAGCTCCTATTCTAGTCAACATCAGGTTATTTTATTAAGTAGAGTGAGTGCAAGTGGTCTAACAGTGAGGGTGTTTGTGGGTGCTTGGTGAGTGTGTGGGGGTTGGGTTTGTGTGTGTGTGTGTGTGTGTGTGTGTGTGTGTGTGTGTGTGTGTGTGTGTGTGTGTGTGTGTGTGTGTGTGTATGTGTGTGTGTGTGTGTGTATGTGTGTGTGTGTATGTGTGTGTGTGTGTATGTGTGTGTGTGCGCGTGTGTGTGCGTGTGTGTTAAGTCATGATATGGATGAATTATGTTTATACTGTGTTGATGGCATTGCACGACATGATCTTTATCCCCAACAGCACCAGGGCCTGAACCACACAACCAGCAACACCACCACTCTCATCACCCAGGGAGGTATGCGCTCCAGGAACACATCCAATGGGGGAGAAGTAGCCTGTTTGGAGGGCCTTGTTCTTGTCACGCATACCATCCCACTCAACGGATGGAGGTATAGTGTATGTTGCTTTTGTGCATTGTGTGTGTGTGTGTGTGTGTGTGTGTGTGTGTGTGTGTGTGTGGTGCATATGTTAAAGAATGATACGGTATATAATTATGTCAATGGTGTAAATGACGATGGTATTGTGTAAAACTGTTTGTATATGAGAGACAGACAGAGATAGAAATGGAGATAGACAGCGATAGAGATAGAGACAGAAACACACCGAAACAGATAGAGCCAGTAAATTTGGCAGAGCTACACACCACACCTCACACCACGGAGGTCTGGCTGTAACTGATGTCTTTCTCGCTGCCACACTCGCCCCGATTCAAACTCTGACCCCAACTCGGAGGATTTTCCAGTCTATTCTCCTTAATTTGCTTGTAATTCCACCTGATTTTCCACTATAAGGTAATACACTAGCGATAAATTAATGTTTTTAGAGGGATTTTGATAATTTGGTAAAGTTATTGCGTTATGTATGCTGTACGATCAAGTGCCTGAAAGATTGGTTTGCCAGACGTACAACGGAAGGTTGGATCAATAATTGACGTATTTTTTACTGTTTATATTTATTTAATCGGTAGTTTTTGTCCCAGCACAGCACACCATATCACCACACACACACTACATGCACCACAACACACCCCAGCACACCACAACAGGCGGTGTAGCTGCCAGGTCACATAACCATCCTTAAACGCCCCCTATCTCCCTACAGGAGTACGATGGACTTCAGGAAAGGGAAAATTCAGCCTGCAGTCCACTGGGATCACGTACAGACCAACCTACGACCACAAGAACATCAGGAGCAACAGCAACAAGGGGTGATTAAAACGAAGTCTACGAGTGTGTAATTGATTTTATTGCAATCTAATAAATGGAATACACCACAGAGTAACATTCAATGCACCCTCAGTAGCGTAGGAACCCGAGGAAAGGCTTTTAAAAACAATAAATTTACCCTAGTTACCCCTTTATTAATCATAGAAAACGGTTGAATCGGAAATTTTATGGGTTAAAAAAAAAAAATATTTGGGTCTCCCCTCATCACCATCCTCATACGACACATGATATCCGAAGCAGTGTCAACCATAGCTAAAAATGCAGGTGGGTGGGTGGGTAAAGGTGGCGATGACATGTCTGTTCAGAGGCTATGACAGTGAAACAGCTGGCCTGGCAGCTTAGTTCTTTGTCTGACGTAGACCACATTACTTGGCCTGTCACTCTGGTCTGGCTCCTCCCTATCGAGGCAGGTAGTGTTCTTATGGTATTATGCAGTGTCCCAGGATTTATATTGGGGTGTTTTATTTTTCCGAGACCCATCAGTTGTGCCCCGCATATTCTATCAATCCAACTTTGTCTTGACTATAGTACAGTTAGTCCTTTTGATTATTATTGATTAATCTATAACTTTTCGTGTTTTCGTAAAATCTAGCCAATCTGACCTTTTCTCGATAAATCCAGAAAGTCAGGTATTCAATAACACCATTTTGTCGTACATGGGGGTCAGTAACATACTCAGAACTCGTAACATAAATTTTATTGGTTACAATTACTCGTACATCTGAATGTAATGACTTAATAATTACATGGTGAATTATGGCTCACGTTTTCACTAAGTAATTAATAGACTTAAATGTGTACCTAACAACCGAGGCTCACATAGGCTTCAGAGACTTGAACTGAGTGAAGACTAGCATAATTTACCTCTTTCCTGATATAAAATACATCACTATAACTAAGCTTTTCTAGCCTTGGGTCCCTAAATGTTAGACTTATTCACTTGGTTTAGTGTGGATATAAGGTACATATTCCCGTTGTCTGAGACTCCCTAGCACCTCTTTCTTGCCTGTTTTGCATATTACACATTTACACTAATAACATACGTAGAAATAATCCTAAGCAAAAGGTGCTACAATTAACAGTGCCAAGATGAAGTTTCTGCAATGTAAGATTAAATAACTAAAGCTAACACTGATTTGAACTAAGACACAATTCATCAAACAACATAACATACACATTGCCATCTTACAAGAAACAAAACTACACAGAGCACAGAAAACACCAACATTTCATAACTTCACCACCATTCAACAAGACCGGGCCGACGGCGGTGGCGGTGGACTCATCACCCTGGTACACAAATCCATCAACTTTGCAGATACCGCAGATACCAGTGCACACACAAAGTCACTTCTCCCCCCACATGACGCCACAACAGAAATACAATCAATTAAAATACGCACTGGTAACAAATCACACATTACAATCGCTAACACATACATTCCCCCCCAATCGTCCCCCACAGTACTACACAATTACTCTCTACAGATACACCACATCACTAACATACCCAACATCATCCTGGGTGGTGATTTCAACGCCAAGTCGTCGGCCTGGCATGTCAACAACCCTGACACAGACAGAGGGCTGGTACTACAATCCCAGACAGATCATCTTTTCACACTAAACAGTCTAGACCAACATACCCATATCCCACACCAAGCCCTCTTCCTCCCATCATCTCCAGACATCACCTTCTGCTCCCCAAACCTCGCCCCCACTACATCATGGAGAGTGGTCAAAACCCTGGGTTCTGATCACCTCCCAGTCATCATCACTACCAAAACCAGAATCACCCCAGCTGGTCACAAGCACACATACACTAATTATAAGACAGCCAACTGGGAGGCCTTTGTAACTGAAACAGAACAACATTTCGAAACACTAAACAGTACACCCATCACAAACATCGACACCGCTGTGCACACTTTCAATACAATCATACAAAACGCAGACAAAAGACACATCCCTAGAGGCAACAGAAAGAGACACAACCCCAACTTCACACCAGAAATTCAAGGCCTCATCAGACAACGGGACACACTGCGACACTCTCCAACACCCCATACACAAGACACCATACAACAAATACAAGAACTCAACACTTAGATAAACAGTAAAATATTAGAACAGCAAACACTAAACTGGAAAAATTACCTCCAAACACTTGACCACAGAACAAACATCAGCAAACTCTACAAAACACTAAACAGCATCACACTTTCCAACAGCAACACCACACAATCACATGCTGCCATCACAACAACAGACACCATACCCTCAAACAAACAACAAGCAAACACTCTCGTCAATTACTTTTCACAAGTCAGCCATCTAACCCCCCATCCGGAAGACCGACGTATCATCAGACGTAAGAGACAGTTCCCCACAAACCCAGACTACGCACCTTTCACTTACAACCAAACGAAGCACATCATTAACAACCTCAAGCACTCATCTGCCTGTGCACCAGACAACATAAGCAACATTCACCTTAAACACCTAGGACCACAAGGCATACAAGCACTCACCAACATATCAAACTACAGCTACTCACACAACATAATACCCAACATCTGGAAGCATGGCAATATCATCACTATCCCTAAACCCAACAAAGACCCCACATTACCCTCCTCACATCGCCCCATCACACTCCTCTTCACCCCTTCTGAAGTCACTGAACGACTGATACTACAACTAGTCACACCTCACATTCCCCTAGCCCAGTCACAACATGGCTTTAGGCCACTACACTCCACAAACACCCTTCTTACAGACCTTACACAGAGAGTTTTCGATGGCATGAATTCAGCTAGGCCACCACACAGAACACTTCTAGTCACACTAGACATTAGCAAAGCTTTTGATGCCATCCCCCGCCACAACCTCACAAACAAAATACTCAACACAAACATGCACAATAACAAAATGATGGCTGGCAAACTACTTAGCAAGCAGATGTGCACACGTAACATTTGCCGGTCAGTCTTCTAACATCAGAAACTTCACAAACGGCGTCCCCCAAGGATCTGTTTTGTCCCCTACACTCTTTAATCTATACATGCACGACGTACCCACACCCCACACACCACAAATACACATAGCTTCCTATGCAGATGATATAACACTTACATGTACACACCAAATCGCAAACACAGCTGCACACATCATTCAACCTTACCTGAACACACTACACGAATGGTTTACCACAAACAGGCTCAAAATAACCCCAGCCAAATCTACAGTGATTCTTCTCACAAACTGGAGAGCAGAACACAGTCACATCCCACACCTCACCATAAACAACACACACACACACACACACACACACACACACACACACACACACACACACACACACACACACACACACACACACACACACACACACACACACACACACACACACACACACACACACACACACACACACACACACACACACACACACACACACACACACACACACACACACACACACACACACACACACACACACACACACACACACACACACACACACACACACACACACACACACACACACACACACACACACACACACACACACACACACACACACACACACACACACACACACACACACACACACACACACACACACACACACACACACACACACACACACACACACACACACACACACACACACACACACACACACACACACACACACACACACACACACACACACACACACACACACACACACACACACACACACACACACACACACACACACACACACACACACACACACACACACACACACACACACACACACACACACACACACACACACACACACACACACACACACACACACACACACACACACACACACACACACACACACACACACACACACACACACACACACACACACACACACACACACACACACACACACACACACACACACACACACACACACACACACACACACACACACACACACACACACACACAAAATCTTTGGTGTAATATACAATACATCAATGTCATTTAAACAACACACCACAAACATTAAAAATAAAATAACACCAAGACTCAATGCTTTGAGGTCACTTGCCCATACAACATTCGGACACAACAAAGAAACAACCACCACAGTATACAAACAATACATACGTTCAATGATGAATTATGCAAGCCCTGCCTGGGCTTCTAACCTGACCAAAACACACTACAACACTCTACAGACCATACAGAACAATGCCCTAAAAATAATCACAGGCTGCACAGCTACTACACCCACAGACCACCTACATCAAGAAACCAAAGTCCTCAAAGTCAAGGATCACCTAGACATGCGAGGCACCCAGTTTCTTGCAGCAGCCTCCACAAACCCACAACATCCACTACAGTACATGGCAGCACATCCACCCACACCAAGGAACATCAAAACAACACCCAGCACACGATACCATACACAAATATTGTCATCTCTCCCCCCTCGCCCACCTCAGACCAGCTTCCAGAAACATATCCACACTCAGATCACTCGCCGCTCCATTCAGTCACTTAAAGACAACACACAGCTGCATGCACGGCCTCCTGACATCCACCCTTCTGAATCCTATCTTCCTTGTGAGGACAGGGTCCACCTGGCCAGGCTGAGATGTGGGCACCATCCAGCCCTCTTAAGCTACCAGAAGAGGCTGGATGACTCCATCGCTGATGCCTGTCCAGGATGCAACACAGCACCCCATACTATTAAGCACATTATGGAAGACTGCATTGCACACAATCACCTACGCCAACAACACAACATACACTCTTTGAGAGCTCTGTGGGAAAGCCCGGTCTTGGCCATGGCCTTCCTATGGGACTCGGGGCTGTTCGGCCAGACTGCCTAGGGAACAACAACTACTACTACTACTAATACACATCTGGTCCACAGGTCGTGCTGGAGTCTGCTGCCTTGACGCTGCTTCCTTGCCACACTGGTCATACCCTGCTGAAGTTTGGTCTGCCCTGCCGTGAGAAGCCTGACGGTGGTGAGGTGTCTTCCCCTACTCTGAGATGCCTGGTGGTGGTGGTGGTGGTGGTGGCGGCAGCGGCGGCAGGGTGTCGTGTCTTCCCCAGCCGTGAGATGACTTGCTGCTGCTGCTGGTGATCTGCCCTGACCTGCCGAGAGAAGCCTGGTGGTGATGGTGTGATCTGCTTTGCGAGTCGGGTCGCTCCCCTCCAGGATGTTCTGTGGGCAAATGCTACTTTTGAATGCATATTTTATATTGCTGTCTCTATTAATGTATTCTATACTGAAGTATTAATAATAAAAAATTTTCTGTCTTGTTTCCTTACCTTTTTAGCTTTGCCTTTGACTTAATATAGGTGATAAGTATATTGCGCTCTGCAGTCTTGTGTGTTGTGGGGACGGTTTTTGTGATGAGCTAAGACATTCTGATTGCTTCACCAAATTACTACTCAGCCTTGTGATCAGTGGACATAAAAGATTATACAGTACAATGATATACAGCTAAGCATAAAAAAGGTTATGGGAATTCTCCACCATGCAATCAGTGGACCTAAATTAAAGCCTATATTATAAAGCTAAACCTGAAGAGGGTTATGGGAAGTAGATAATGATGCAGGATAGACACTGGTTATGTTCACTGAGCCGTGCCCACAACACACAAGAACTGAGTGGCGTAATATATGGACCACCTTGTATAATGAGAGGCCGTAAGTGTGTGCTGACTTACAAACTTGCCATCAATGCCCCGTCATAACTATTATTGTGTCTTGTAGGAAGCACAAAGAAAACAGGCCACAGAATACCTCCTTGTCTCTTGTTCCTCCTACACAAACATACACGCCTTTCATTTTAACTTGGCACAGAGTTTTATTTAAAGCATACCAGAATGTCAGGCAGATCAGTAGCAGAAATAGACAATACTACAGCCCTACATTCTTTCCACAGCACTCATTCGTGACTAACATCATATTCTAGTGATAACTATCGCTACTACTCGGCAAACTGTATGGAAACTATAAGCTATCTGTCTATCCATCTATCTATAGCCAGACGACTTAATCCCGTAAGAGGTGGCCACAAACAAGTCGCCTCTATGCCACCCTGTCCCCTGTCATTCTGCATCACTGCCCCTAATTCACACACACTCTCTCTCATATACATCCCAACTCCATCCTCCACTTATAAGTAATACATTAAAACAACCGTGAATTACTGCCGCACTAGCTGAGCCGTAATCATATCCAACACAAACACGAAGGAGCTTTAAAGAACAGAAAACAATACCTTGATAGCAGAAGACACTAAGACCACAAGTACTGACAACCTACACCAAGAAACATAACTAATTTCACTCAGAGACCAAGTGAATATGAGAGGCACACAGTTCATCGTTTCAACTCAAGATCCGTCCCACCCTTGTAACCCTATGTTGCATCATCCTCTCCACAAACAAAATCGAACAACCGCCCAACACTACACAGATTATCTTTGCAACATATCCCCTCCTCCACCAAACTCTACACTTCCCAGACACATACATAAACACATAGACACCCCAGCCAGCCAAAACTTTCTATACCAAACACATACATAAACACACAGACACCCCAGCCAGCAAAACTTTCTCTGCCAAACATATACATAAACACACAAACACCCCAGCCAGCCAAAACTTTCTATACCAAACACATACATAAACACATAGACACCCCAGCCAGCCAAAACTTTCTATACCAAACACATACATAAACACATAGACACCCCAGCCAGCCAAAACTTTCTATACCAAACACATACATAAAGAGACACCCCAGCCAGCCAAAACTTTCTATACCAAACACATACATAAACACACAGACACCCCAGCCAGCCAAAACTTTCTGCCAAACAGCATCCTTCATGTGCCACCACCAGACATACACCCTTCAGACACTACCGAACCCAGAGACACGAGTACACCAACCTTCCCTGCTACAATACTAACACAAAATATAACACACATACAATCCCCTGTGCTCATACGGCAAAGTGGCACCCCCACGCCACAGCACACCCACTCACTTCCTTCATCACACCACCACAACACAAACAATCCTTCAACATAACACTGGGTTCACATCTAGAGGAGCCTAAGATGTAACAAGAACAACAACAACAACTCAGGCCAAGTTAAAGTGAAACGAGTATAGTTAAGAAAGGAAAATTATTTCAAGTTATTTTGTAAGCGCTTCGGGTACACAAAGTTACAAGGCCGCAGGGAACGAACTGCATACCGAGGGTTATAATACTGTGGCGGCTTAGGGGGCTTTATACCACCTTTTCTTCAGTGATTTATTGTTCAAGCGAGCGAGCGTAGAGAGCAAGCGATCGAGAACACTATATGACATGGTATAATAGGGTGGCAGAGAACAGCGCCAAGACTGTGTTGTCTAGGAAACTGTTAAAGCAACAACGGAGCTATGGACAGCATTAGAAACCTGGTAAAAAAAATAACAGGAGTTACCTGAGGGACTTTTCTCAAAATTTGCCGCGCCAGTGCTGATAAAATGAAAATAAAAGTACCAAACTGAGCACCAGAACCGAGTTATTCTAGAAGTTAAAAGCTACTGCAGATCTGTTTAGACAGCTGGAAAGCTTATGAAGAAGCAATTGGTACTACTTAAGTTAAATAGACTTAGCTTTTAACATCAAGCAAGATGGATGGATGGATGGATGGATGGACGGATGGATGGATGGATGGATGTGGAATCGTGGATGCTTGGACCGATGGTAGAGTTCCTGCTGTTTCGTCCTTCCACCTGCCGACAAAAATCATCATCAGTATCATCGTCATCATAGCTGTCGTCGTCATAATCATTATCATCATTATTTACACCGTCATTCTCATTATCATTACCATTCTCATCATCATCATCATTATCATATTATCATCATCACCTACCTATCTATCTACTGTATTTATCTATATCTGTTTATCTATAGCCAGACGCCTTAATCCCGTAAGGGGTGACCACAAGCAAATCGCCTCCATGATGTACTGTCCTCTACCATTTAGCTCAAGTATCCCACTCATATGTTTCTACTCTTTCCCTCCATCTCATCATCGGTCTCCCCCTCCCCCTCTACCCTTCCAACTCTACCCTTCCAAGTGCACTCTTCTAGTCATTTTCTTATTCGCCATCCTCTCCACATGGCCAAACCATCTCGAAGTATTTCTCTTAACGCTTTCAGTCACATCCACATCAGCATCACAACTCTTCTTCACCTGCCCATTTGTCTGTCTGTCTCTATGAAACTCCACATGTTCCTCTCAAGTAGCTCATTTCCACCGCCCTCACTCTTGACTTGCGTCCTTTCAACACGGTCCAAGCTTCACTTCCATACTTTAAAGTGGGAATCACAGCATGCAGTGCCCTTTTTTTTCATACTTTCATCTTCAGTTCCCTCTGCCTAACCACTGCTTTTTAGAGAATAAGCAATCTTCCTTCCCTGACGCATCATTCCAGTCACTTCATCCTCTAATCTTCCATCCATATTCATCATATTACATAAATATTTAAATGCACTCATATTCTTCCATTTCCTGGCTATGCAGCCTCACTGTGCATTCTGTAACCTCATACGTTGAGATGTTAAAGCATCACCACCATCAGCATCAACATCATTATCACCATCAATCTCATCACCATCAGCCTGTGACACACCACTGCATGATAAGGACCCTCTCACCTTTCTCCACTCTGATCCATTGATTGTTAGCCTGTTCCGTCCTTGCTCGGTAGATCTGCATCATATGATCTCTCCATCTTGTTCTCTGTGCACCTCTTCTTCTCACTCCATCTCTGGCTTGCCATTAAGTTACGCTCGCTCTCCTTCTGTTATCTCTTCTGTGAAAGACGTGACCTGAGGTGTGTGTGTGTGGAGTTACCTGGAAACAAGCTCAGAATTACTAGATGCGGGAGCTTCAGGTCCCTTAGGTTAATCTCCTTGGTGTGGTGTGGTGTGGTGTGGTGTGGTGGGGGGGGTTGTGTGGTGTGGTGTGGGGAGAGTTGTGTGTGAGGTGTGGTGTGGTGTGTGAGGGTGGTTATCTGGTGTGGTGTGGGAGAGTAATTTTGTGTGGTGTGGTGTGGTGCGGGGGGTTGTGTGGTGTGGTCTGGGGAGAGTTGTGTGTGAGGTGTGGTGTGGTGTGTGAGGGTGGTTATGTGGTGTGGTGTGGGAGAGTAATTTTGTGTGGTGTGCTGTGGTGTGGAAGGAGGATTTTTTGTGGATTGGTGTGGTGTGGGAGGGTGGTTATGTGTGGTGTGGTGTGGGAGGAGGATTTTATTGTGGTGTGGTGTGCTGTGGGAGGAGGATTTTATTGTGGTGTGGTGTGGTGTGGGAGGGTAATTTTGTGTGGTGTGGGAGGAGGATTTTTTGTGGTGTGGTGTGGGAGTGTGATTTCGTGTAGTGTAGTGTGAGAGATTGGTATGGTGTGGTGTGATACGGTGTGGGAGGGTGGTGTGGTGTGAGAGGGTGATGGTGTGTGACAATGTGTGGGGCTGGTAGAACGTAACTTGGCTTCACTATAATCTCTAAAGCCTATATGAGTACAACACCTCTCATCCGAATATGGTTAGTGAGAAGCAGACGGGCAGGGCCGGTCCTAGAGCTACTGTGATAAAATGTAGAAAATCATATGTTGTATCCTTAAAATTTAAAAGAATATGTGAGGTTACTTCTTCCCTTCAAATAAAGACCAAAATATATGTATTACTTCACTCATATTCATCCACTTCCCAACGATACATAAAAAGACTGTGATCAGTGACTTATGAAACCCTGTGCTGTGGTCTATGGGATGCAATAAGCTTTTCAGAATATTGCGTAAGTGTCTCGTAATTGTATAGGTAAAAGGTCCTATATTCTTGGCCTAATATTTACCTTTGAAATAAAACTATGAATGTGTGGAAATAATTCTGCCATTTGAATAACTACGGTATCATCAACCAAAATACACATACACGAACATATGCAAGCACACACACACACACACACACACACACACACACACACACGCCCAGTCACCAAAACACGAAGTTAAATAGAAAGGAAAGGAAGAGGTGACTCAGCCAATGACTTGAAGATCGTCGTCGTCATCATAACGTCGTCGTCGTCGTCGTCTTCGTTGTCGTAATCATCACGATCGTCATCTTCCTCGTCGTCATCATCATCATCATCATCATCATCATCGTCAGCAGCAGCAGCATGTCATCACCATCCCAACACTGTTAAAAATGTAGTACAGAAGTTATATCAATATCATCACCATTATCATCAAATACATCACTATCATATAACCATATTCTAGAGTTTGCATCAACATCATCATCAGCAGCAGCATCAACATCATCAGCAGCAACATCCATCTTCATCATCATCATCATCATCATCATCATCATCAGCCTGTGACACACCACTGCAGGATAAGGACCCCTCTCACCTGTCTCCACTTCGATTCTTTGGTTGTTAGCTTGTTCCGTCCCAGCTCGGTGGATCTGCGAGTATCATCTCTATCTTGTTCTCTGTGTGCCTCATCCTCTCACTCCATCTCTGGTCTGCCATTTAGTTACGCTAGGTGTCCATGCGTTACCTGCTCTATGGAAGACGTGACCTAAGGACTGCGTGTGGACTGACCTGTAAACAAGAGGACAAATATAAATGTGTTGCAGCATCACTACTATACCCTGTTCACTCTAACTTGGCGTAAAATTGCAATCTCTTTCTTAAATTTTGCGTTGTGACAAGGGGTTAACACTAGAATGGTGCTGGTCACGAGGAAGTGGTATGGAAAATAATGATGTAGAGCTGTAAGTTTAATTCTTTCACTGAACTACGGGAAATAAGCTGCAAAAAAACGACTATCTCGGCCTTGGTAAAATGAAGGACCACCACCACAATATACGCGTACGTGTATGTGTGTACGTGTGTGTGTGTGTGTGTGTGTGTGTGTGTGTGTGTGTGTGTGTGTGTGTGTGTGTGTGTGTGTATGTGTTGTGTGTGTATGTGTTGTGTGTGTGTGGTGCGAGGTGCTTGTGTGTTACCATGGCAACCTCCCGACACCATCACAGTTACATACACGCATTTCCCCACCAGCAAGTTCCATTAGAGAGTACTCTGTGTGTGTGTGTGTGTGTGTGTGTGTGTGTGTGTGTGTGTGTGTGTGTGTGTGTGTGTGTGTGTGTGTGTGTGTGTGTGTGTGTGTGTGTGTGTGTGTGTGTGTGTGTGTGTGTGTGTGTGTGTGTGTGTGTGTGTGTGTGTGTGTGTGTGTGTGTGTGTGTGTGTGTGTGTGTGTGTGTGTGTGTGTGTGTGTGTGTGTGTGTGTGTGTGTGTGTGTGTGTGTGTGTGTGTGTGTGTGTGTGTGTGTGTGTGTGTGTGTGTGTGTGTGTGTGTGTGTGTGTGTGTGTGTGTGTGTGTGTGTGTGTGTGTGTGTGTGTGTGTGTGTGTGTGTGTGTGTGTGTGTGTGTGTGTGTGTGTGTGTGTGTGTGTGTGTGTGTGTGTGTGTGTGTGTGTGTGTGTGTGTGTGTGTGTGTGTGTGTGTGTGTGTGTGTGTGTGTGTGTGTGTGTGTGTGTGTGTGTGTGTGTGTGTGTGTGTGTGTGTGTGTGTGTGTGTGTGTGTGTGTGTGTGTGTGTGTGTGTGTGTGTGTGTGTGTGTGTGTGTGTGTGTGTGTGTGTGTGTGTGTGTGTGTGTGTGTGTGTGTGTGTGTGTGTGTGTGTGTGTGTGTGTGTGTGTGTGTGTGTGTGTGTGTGTGTGTGTGTGTGTGTGTGTGTGTGTGTGTGTGTGTGTGTGTGTGTGTGTGTGTGTGTGTGTGTGTGTGTGTGTGTGTGTGTGTGTGTGTGTGTGTGTGTGTGTGTGTGTGTGTGTGTGTGTGTGTGTGTGTGTGTGTGTGTGTGTGTGTGTGTGTGTGTGTGTGTGTGTGTGTGTGTGTGTGTGTGTGTGTGTGTGTGTGTGTGTGTGTGTGTGTGTGTGTGTGTGTGTGTGTGTGTGTGTGTGTGTGTGTGTGTGTGTGTGTGTGTGTGTGTGTGTGTGTGTGTGTGTGTGTGTGTGTGTGTGTGTGTGTGTGTGTGTGTGTGTGTGTGTGTGTGTGTGTGTGTGTGTGTGTGTGTGTGTGTGTGTGTGTGTGTGTGTGTGTGTGTGTGTGTGTGTGTGTGTGTGTGTGTGTGTGTGTGTGTGTGTGTGTGTGTGTGTGTGTGTGTGTGTGTGTGTGTGTGTGTGTGTGTGTGTGTATGCACTTCAGGACAAAATAACTTACATACAATAATTTTCTTCCCATCACACTTCCCTGAATCGCACTTATCAGTTTACATTCAGGTCCCAAACTGTACTGTTGGGTGGACAGGGAAAAGGGGGCAAGCAAACCTAGTCCACCAGTCTGATCGGCACGAGAATCTACAGAATGACACTCACACTGCTATTTCATTGGTCTGAGACATCAAAATTGAGGCGGTACAAGGCCTCCTCATCTCCCTCACACCAACAGCCCCCTTGTCTCATCATAATTACGTCTAGTAGCCTCATAGGTAGTATTTCTTTGGGCCATGATACTTCCTGGCTGTCAGTGCGATATCTTGTGTCCTAATGTAGTCACCTTAATGGCTAAAAACAGCAAATATCCAACACTTACCTCAGGGGAATGATGCACAGCAACACACACACACACCCTCGTCCTTCCACTGTCATACGGCCACTAGCAAAAGTAGCCAAGTAGCGACGCCTACCAAGACGAGAAACTTGTCCAGCTACTTTTACAACCACTAGATGGTACCCGGGCCATATCATGGTAGGGGGAACTCTAGTATTTTATTCCAGGTACTGCTTGGCGATAGCATTCAGCGAGAGTGAGTCATACTGCTATAAGAGTGTTAATGCTGTCTCTATTAACTCTCATGGTCATACAGGTCTCTTTACCAGCCCTATCCAAAAATAAATTGTGTGTGTGTGTGTGTGTGTGTGTGTGTGTGTGTGTGTGTGTGTGTGTGTGTGTGTGTGTGTGTGTGTGTGGATGTGTTGTGTGTGTGTGGTGCGAGGTGCCTGTGTGTTACCATGGCAACCTCCCGACACCATCACAGTTACATACACACATTTCCTCACCAGCAAGTTCCACTAGAGAGTACTATGTGTGTGTGTGTGTGTGTGTGTGTGTGTGTGTGTGTGTGTGTAGGGGTTTGTGTTGTGTGTGTGTGGTGGGGGTTGGGGGGTGAATGGTTTGATGTGGTTGCAGTGTGTGTGTGTGTGTGTGTGTGTGTGTGTGTGTGTGTGTGTGTGTGTGTGTGTGTGTGTCTGTGTGTGTGTGTGTGTGTGTGTGTGTTTGTGTGTGTGTGTGTGTGTTTGTGTGTGGATGTGTTGTGTGTGTGTGGTGCGAGGTGCCTGTGTGTTACCATGGCAACCTCCCGACACCATCACAGTTACATACACATTTCCTCACCAGCAAGTTCCACTAGAGAGTACTATGTGTGTGTGTGTGTGTGTGTGTGTGTGTGTGTGTGTGTGTGTGTGTGTGTCTGTGTAGGGGTTTGTGTTGTGTGTGTGTTGTGGGGGTTGGGGGTGAATGGTTTGATGTGGTTGCAGTGTGTGTGTGTGTGTGTGTGTGTGTGTGTGTGTGTGTGTGTGTGTGTGTGTGTGTGTGTGTGTGTGTGTGTGTGGATGTGTTGTGTGTGTGTGGTGCGAGGTGCCTGTGTGTTACCATGGCAACCTCCCGACACCATCACAGTTACATACACACATTTCCTCACCAGCAAGTTCCTCTAGAGAGTACTATGTGTGTGTGTGTGTGTGTGTGTGTGTGTGTGTGTGTGTGTGTGTGTGTGTGTGTGTGTGTGTGTGTGTGTGTGTGTGTGTGTGTGTGTGTGTCTGTGTGTGTGTAGGGGTTTGTGTTGTGTGTGTGTGGTGGGGGTTGGGGGGTGAATGGTTTGATGTGGTTGCAGTGTGTGTGTGTGTGTGTGTGTGTGTGTGTGTGTGTGTGTGTGTGTGTGTGTGTGTGTGGTGCGAGGTGCCTGTGTGTTACCATGGCAACCTCCCGACACCATCATAGTTACAGACACACATTTCCTCACCAGCAAGTTCCACTAGAGAACTGTGCATAGATTATATTAAAGTACTGTACATCAAATAAAAATTATGTATAAAGGAGTACAAAGCTATCCTTATGCCAGACAAAGGGCTTGTTACTTAGAGATACTTAATAATTTCACTGTTGCTAATGTGGTGTTTTGATTAACAAATTTTTCACTTTCATATGACTCGATCAGAATTCATCAGTTTGTAGTCTCATTTCAAGGTCTATATTTATATTTTTATTCATTATTAACTCTTCACAATTTTTTTCATATAGTTCAAAGTTCGTTTTGTTAATGTTAATTTTTGTTTACCTATATTCTAGGTTATTTTTAGTCGCTAAATAATATTAATCAAAGTTTCATCAAATATTTCAGCTATATTTTCCAGAGCAAGTTCATAATTATTCAGTATATATTTACTTCGAAGCTTCATTTTCATCTTAACTAAATATAATGGAAATAGTCATGGATGAGTAAAGTGGAGGAGTATATGAGTAAGGGCGGCTTGGTTTAAGAGAGTTTAAAGTCAGAGATATGTGATTTCCCTGGGTTAAGTTTTTTTTTGTATTTGGGGATATTATTCAGCTACGATGATATATATTTTCAGAGTATATAATTCAGAGTGTATAAAAGATTACTGTATATATTTTGTCAAAAAAAATAAAAAAAATAAAAGTCAACCAACAGACTAACCCACCCACCCAACCTGTCACTTTCCATCATTATGCTCTCCATCTCTTGAAAATGAGGCAAACAAAATACAAACATTTAAAATTTTAAAATTTAAAGCCATGTATTGGACTATATAGCGGGGCTATATAGTCCAGTACAGGGCTTAGCTCGGGGGAACTCCATTTCTCCCATTTCTCAGGCTCCTATGACCCACTCAGCTGAACAAAATCGTCTGGCATCAAGCTAGTGGACTAGAGTTATGCCGGTCATGAAGGGAGCTAATGGTGACTGTTCAAGCTCCTCTGACTCACTCTCAGCCGAATAAAACCAGAGTCAGCTGGAATGGAGTGCTAGAGATGTCCCAACACTAGAGGGTAAAAAAAAAAAAAAACCTAAGTTACTCCTCTAATGCTCGGGTTTTCTCTAGTGCTTCATTCCAGTCGACAATACATTTATTCGGCAAAGAGAGTCATAGGAGCCTGAGGGTGTTAATACCGTCACCATTAACCCCTCCATGACCGGCATAACTCTAGCATTATGTTCCAGCTGATACCAGACGATTATGTTTTGCAAAGAGTGAGTCATAGGAGCCTGAGAGAGACAATAAGATGCAACATTACGTTCACTTCAGGTGAAAAAAAAAAAAGGCCCCCTTTCCATCTTGATTTTTTACCTTATCAATAGACTAACAAAAAATACGATACTAATCATGAAGAAGTGCTATAAAAAAGATCCTGTGCTGTAGTACTGTTTCACTGCCACTGAGTTTTGGGAAGTATGTTACAAAAGGGCTAAAACAATCTCCCTTATTATAATCTCTAGTTAAAACTCTGCATTCAAGATGGAGAGATGACAATTCTTGGCCAAGTTATAGTAAAAAACATTAAAAGTCATAAATACAAATACGATAAAAAGAAATTGGTTTCGTCCGCTTGACATCTCTTCGCAGCAATGTAGCGGTGGCGTCATCTTGTGTGTGGAATGCATGATGTCCCAGCTCCTTGACCGGATGAAGACTGCAGCCACAGGAATACTTGAAAGGCTCTGCAGTAGGTCAGTATAGGATCCTGGGACGTCAGTCTGAAATAAATAATAATAATGAATAATCATCATCATCATCAAACAATAAATTATAGCTACCAGCAGGAAGAAGCATTTTTGGAAGTTATTTATCGAACTGAATTGGTTAGATATGCTTTATTGACCCCTTGTACAGTACATGACAGGTCTACCCAAAGCTGAGGAAAAATCATCTGACTACCAAGAATGAAAAATCATGTTAGGGTAGGCAAGGGGTAGCCAGTTAATAAGCTTATAAATCTATCTGTCAGTCTAATCTATTAATCTGTCATTTTATCTACAATAGAGTCAGGGTATCAATCAACCTTCTTCTCTGTTAGTCAACCAGTCTGTCAATGAATTAGTTTTAATCGTCGTCACTCCAGTCAGTCAATCATTAATTTAGTGAGTAAATAAACTGGTTAACAAACATTAATTCATACACAAATTAAAATTGCAATAAGGAATTATTAAAGCATCTGTAACTGTGTGTGTGTGTGTGTGTGTGTGTGTGTGTGTGTGTGTGTGTGTGTGTGTGTGTGTGAAATAATTTTAGTTATGTAACTAACAAATCCTAATTACTGGAGCGTAGGGGCCCAAAGCTGGGCTACCGTTAGTTTAGAACATTTAAGAATAGGACACCAACCCAAGCCTGGCAACGTCTACATGATATAAAAACATCTGCTCACCACCGGAACTCGAACCGTGGCGCCTAGGACACAGTACGTTCATACTACGGACGTCATTTTCACTCTTTACTAACCTCAGCCGACTTCATGCAGCTTAAGAATACATATTAGGATGATGGGACAGAAACATTAACCTCTTCAAACCGAGAACTTCTTAGTAATTTTGATTCTAGATAATGTCAGACGGTTTTCATCAGCTTGAGAGATCCCCTAGTAGTGAAGGAGTTAATGAAGGCTGCATCTAACCCCTCCAGTTCGAAAGTCTCTCTGAGTTGAATAAAATTGTCGGAAGGTAGAAAAAAGAAATAGTGTTATAGTGGTAAATGGGTTCAATAAATGGGAAAGGTCGGGTAAGGAAGGTTAGGGTATGGTAGGGATAGGTAGGGTAGGGTAGGCTGGGGTAGGGTATGTGGTGTAGGGAACGGAAGAGAAAGGTAATGTGTGGTAGGGAACGAAAGAGTAGGGTAGGTAGGGAAGGTAGGTTGGTGTAGGGTAGTGCAGGGTAGACAAGATTAAAGTAAGAAGTAGGGTAGAATACGGTAGGGAAACTTATGGTAGGACAGGGAAGAGTAGGTTGGTGTAAGGTAGTGTCGGGTAGGCAAGATTAGGATAGAGAGGAGTTGGGTACTGTAGGGTAGGGAATATCTGGGTAGGGCAGTGAAGGATTGGGAGGAGTAGTGCAGGGTACATAATAGTAGGGAAGGGTAGGGAAGAGTTGGGCAGGGTAGGGAGAAGAAGGGTAGATTAGTTTAGCCTGAAGCAGGGCAGGGTTGGAAGGAGAATAAGATTTGTGTAGGGATTACAGTTCTAACATAGTTTCACACTAAACTACGATTTTCTATAAAAATTATCAAGATAGAAAATGATACTTTCTTGGCCAACTAAAGTATATTGATTCACAAACAACCAGCTCTGATATCAAGACTTCAGTAAGCGAATTGTAAACTTTGTATTTGTTGTGGTTGACGATAGATAGCTATATTAAGTTTGGAGCAACCCATCAAAACTGAAAGGTGTATGAAATGCTTGATAAACACTGTGACCGAAAAAAAAAAAAACTATATCTGAGCAATTAGCAGATTATTATATTTGGCTGGTGGTAGGCTCTGTTAAGTTTACACACACACACACACACACACACACTTATTTCTACCTTTACTTGAAATTAGTAGGCCTATCGTATTGCTTTTTAAGCATGCAATACAACATGTATTTTAAAATAATAGTTCATCCCATTAATAATACTGGAAAACAGGCTGATGATGACAATGATGATAGGGGAGTGAGAAAGTAAGATAAGGAGGATGAGAGAAAAAGATGAAAATAATAGAGAATATACTAGTATGTTAACTAAAATGACAAATACAGAAGTCAGCAGGTAGGGGAGAGGTGCTATGGAGCCAAAGACTGGCACCTTGTATTTAATACCTCCGCCTATTAACCTGTCAGTCTATCTACCTCCGAGTCAGCGAATCAATTAACCATCTCATTCATTAATTAACCAGTTAGTCAACAGATCAATTTTAATCAATCGTGCAGTCACTTCAGGCATTAAATATTAAGTTACTTAGTGAAATGATTGACTAACAAATATCAATTCATGCACCAATTAAAACAGCAATAAGGAATTACTAAAGCATCTGTAACTGTGTGTGTGTGTGTGTGTGTGTGTGTGTGTGTGTGTGTGTGTGTGTGTGTGTGATGCAAATAACTGACAGATTTTAATTAACGTAAAACGTTATACAGAGTGGGTACAAAAATATATTAAAGTGTTTCTGACGTACTCAACATGTTAAGTAAATATATACCCATAAACTGCCAAACTTCTGCCAATAAGAAACTAAAATGTTTAACAAAGCCCCTACAAAAGAGTTATTCTCTGCTGTGGTGCTGAACAGACGCAATCATGTGGCAGGAGAGCTCAAAAGCAATGCGACCCCCTGCAGCAGTAACAGCTTCTGATACGAGCACAAGTGAAGCCTGTGCGGAGGGCAAAAGTTTATTTCTGAGAGGGTTTTATTTATGTTTACCTTAGAAAATATGCGCTCAGCATCGGCTTTGGAAGTAGGCAATGACAAAATTTTCAGTGCAAACTGTGGCAACTGTGTAAATATCTGTGTGCCATCGTTATTGATCTTGTTTGAGAGCCACCTGCAAAATTATTCTGGATTGTGTGGATTCCTAAAATTATGTGGAACAGATATAGAGGGTATACGCCTCCACTCATCATCAAGGTGCTGCAGATCACCTGTAAAGATGCTGGGTTCCTCCTCTGCTAAATCTGAAAGGGATGGAGTTCTGCTCAAAGCCTCGCTAGATACACACTGGCTCCCATTATACTGTCAAGGGGAAACATGTCCTTGAGCTCTTTCCAGGCCGTTATCATGAACAACCTACACCGTGTTCTCACGTCCACTACCATCTGTGGATTCCGGCGAACCTCGAGCGTCTGCTGTAAGCGATGTACTTCCACGCCAAGATAAACCTGCTCTAAGGGAAGATAGTTCTCCTCCAGTGCAGGGTCAGTGAGTGAGATGTCGGGTGTGTTATTGACAAGCTTGTAGAAGTACCGGAGCAGGACAAGGTACAGTGTTTTGCAGGAAGTGTACAGCAGCAGGTGGATAGTTGGTTCACGTCTTTGAAATAGAAGGTATAATGCATTAAATTTAGGGAGCATGAAATTCAGGAATGTTAAATACAGAAACACTGATGGATCTCTCATAGATTCATGAATGAATGATGATGCTGCCAGCCTATCTTCAAGATGTTTCTGTGTAAAATGCAGCGGTAATGGGTTTCATTGCTCTATTACACGACTGACAGCTGAGTGCAAGGAAAGCCACCTGGTCTGAGCAACATGTAACAGTTTGTGTGGCTTTACATCACAGTACTCCTGGAACTCCTGAAAATCATGCTTTCTCTTGGCACTATGTGGAAAATAGGTGTATATGGCCCTAACCATGTCCTCACATTTACGTGGCAACGTGTTTGCTGCCTGTGATGCACACAGTTGTACTAAGTGACAGATGCACTTGAGGACAGAGCTACCTGGGTGTAGCACAATGCAGACGACTCACCAGAGAGTTGTTGGCTCCCAATACATTACTTGCGCCGTCTGCAGCAATTCCTGTAAGATTCCCTAATGGGATCGAATGGTCATCAAAACACTTCATTATCATTTGATAGAGATGTTCACCTATGGATCCTGTCGCCCTACTTTCATCTGCTACTGCTGTTCGAGGAGAGTCATATATACCTAGTAAATCAAAAAACCTTGTTTCAATATTAGACGTTGCTTTTTTATAATATTTAACAACAACAGCACATGTTTTGCAAGTGGTGATGTCTGTTGTTGCGTCAGTTATGATGGAGAAAACATTATCTTTCATGGCACGTACAACTTCTTCCTGAGTGATGGTACGAACAGTTTTCATGATCGTAGTTGCCTTTGTCCTCTTCAGACTGATTTTCTGGGCTATCGCAGTTGTAGCAGTAGTAGTAGTTGCAACCCCACGTTCATTTGAAACTCACTTCCCTAGATTAGTTTTCTCCCAGACTTCAACCTACAGCAGTTCTAGTTCAGCTAATGAAGACTTTATGACGGGAGGACGCCTATTATCTGGCGCATGTATTTTTCCTTCACTTCTTTTTCCTTCCTTTGTTCTGCTGGAGAAAAAAAGAATACAAAGCGTAGGTTTTCAGTAACGTTTACATATATGAAAGTAACCTTAGTCATGTTTATGTGCTTCACCAGTTCGATCAGTATATATGTAACTTCTCCTATCGCCCTTCCTTCCTATCGGTAATTCTACAGACAGCGATAATGGATATCCTTATTTCGATTTCCTTATTTAACCTAGCCAGTTAAATAATAATCAGACATTGGTGAAACGGTGACAAGAAAAAAACCATGGTATCTGCATCGAAAAAAAACCCTTGGCTATGATAACAATAGTCTTTTTCTTTCATGTTATGCGACATCACGTAGACTGGCACCTTCCTTCAATATGACTGAGGGGAGAGAAGTTGGGAAATTAAGCATACTGGGGGAGACAAGTTATGTAACACACCGCCTGACCTTGGCGTTCAGAGGAGCTACCACTAATTATGAGTTGCAAAACTTATCTAAACGACATAAGCGTTTTAAACTATCGTTAGATATATTTGCATTCGTTAGCAATTGATATTTCTTAGATATTTATGTGACTTAACTCGTATGAATCATTTCGACCGCAAATGGGTATATTTTCACCATGCTAAATTTAAAAACATCTCTTTTCGTTCTAAAGAAAACATAGCTCTCACTATAATGTGAAATACACATACACCACCAAAGATGAGACGAAAAGCAATATTTTTTGTTGTTGTAGGGATAATTTATTCTAGCGTCGTCAGGCATAATGACTGAACAACACTTTAGTAATAAATGCATAAGAACAACTGCAGTTCTTTGATCGCGTCCCGTGATTCTTTTGCAATTATGGCGATCTGATAAAGACGTGTGAGAGAGGGATGTGTAGTAGCAGTGTGGCTGGATAGTGTCTGTAGTGTGACATGTGTGTGGCTGTAGTGTGGCGGGGGTGTACAGTAGGTAGGTGGCTGGGATAAGTGGCTATAGTGTGACGTGTGTGTGTATTTCGCTGCAGTGTGGTAGGGATATGTTGTGGTAGTATGGCAGGGACGTGTGGTTGATAGTATGGCAGGACCGTGTGCTGGTAGTGTGACAGGGATGTGTGGTGGTGGTGTGGCAGGGATGTGTGATAATGTGATGGGGATGCATGGTGGTAGTGTGGCAGGGATTGTAGTGGTAGTGACAGAGATGTTCGGTGATTAGTTGGCTGGGGACAGAGCTGTTTGGATGTTAATTAAGGGTATGCAGTGGTAGCTGGTCAAGGAGGTGCAGTGGCAGGTTGGCAGGGATGTGTGGGTAATACGATGTACAGGTGTCTACTATGGCAACATTTAATTACAACAGATTTATTCTGTGTGTATGTGTGTGTGTGTGTGTGTGTGTGTGTGTGTGTGTGTGTGTGTGTGTGTGTAAAAGAGGTGTCTACTACCGCAATATTTAATCACAGCAGATTTGTTCTCTCTCTCTCTCTCTCTCTCTCTCTCTCTCTCTCTCTCTTTCCGCTTGCGCGTGTGTGTGTGTAAAAGAGGTGTCTACTACCGCAACATTTAATCAACAGATTTATTGTGTGTGTGTGTGTGTGTGTGTGTGTGTAAAAGAGGTGTCTACTACCGCAACATTTAATCAACAGATTTATTGTGTGTGTGTGTGTGTGTGTGTGTGTGTGTGTGTGTGTGTGTGTGTGTGTGTGTGTGTGTGTGTATAAAAGAGGTGTCTACTACCGCAACATTTAATCAACAGATTTATTGTGTGTGTGTGTGTGTGTGTGTAAAAGAGGTGTCTACTACCGCAACATTTAATCACATCAGATTTCTGTGTGTGTGTGTGTGTGTGTGTGTGTGTGTGTGTGTGTGTGTGTGTGTGTGTGTAAAAGAGTTTACCGCAACATTTAATCACAGCATATTTATTCTCTCTCTCTCTCTCTCTCTCTCTCTCTCTCTCTCACAGTGTAGTAAACCTTTTCCTGACTTGGTATATGATATATACTGTACTATTCCTTTATTAGTTGTTCGGACTACACGTAATTAGAGAGGTGCTTGAAGTACAGAAGCCCCTAGCTGGCTGTGAGCGAGAGTATGGAGGGTACCGGTTGGGGTTATGGGGTTGGAGAGAAAAGAGGGGGGGTTGGGTGGGAGTGTGGGACTATGAGGAGGGGAGGAGGAGGAGATACCTCTCCATCGAGCAGTGTTACAAACACGGGAAAGGAAACGAACTTATTCCGACGTCTACATTGCTAGAGTGGCAGAGATATGCAGTGGTAGAGTGGCAAGGACATGTGATGGTAGAGGGAAGGATGTGTGTTTTAGGTGTGTGAGGGTACTGTGGTAGGGATGTGCAGTGGTATGGTGGGTAGAATGTGTGGTTGTAGTGAAGCAGAGAGGTGTTGCACTAGAGGTAAGGAAGTTTGTTGGCAGAGATGAGAGGGTAGAGTAGCAGGAACATGCAATAGTAAGGCAGTATGTTGCTGAGGCTGCCAAGCAACTGCAGTCCACCTCACTCTTCACTTCCTAACTGTAGTCATTCCCTCCGTTCGCCAGTCTTGGTTTAAGGCAAGACTTCTCAGTCTAAGGTAACTTTTCTCGCCTGAGCACATCATTAATGTCATCAATGTCATCCTATTAAAAATGTGGAGGAAAGATTAAAAAATATGATAAGAAATAGGACGGCGAACGAAAGGTTCAGGAGGATAATCAACCGTTTCCCAACAATTACAACTTTTCATTTCACTGAGGCAGCCGTCACGTGACGCCACACAGTTTGGAAGAGACACGTCATTCTGAAGGGATTAAAATTAATTTAGTCTTTTCTGTTACCCCCAAATATTTAATATCAGAGAGACCTATAGTGCTAATATAATGTCTATTACGTTCTTGTCATTACAAAGCAGCGAACACATACCGGTACGTAATAGATCATTACCAATATATTTAAATAAAATAATAATAATAATAACAATAGCAAGAAATTACTTGAATATGCTATGTTACTGTAGTTCAGAGTTAGATAATTTAATCACTATTTACTTATGAAGGCAAAAGAGTTCCTCACCCATGTCAAAAGACGCAACATAGTCTTGGGCACAAAAAGTTCATCATAACTGAGTATACAAGATTGTTAAATACTCATAGTGAAAGTAATATATTGTTTCCATATTGATGCCTAATTATTTGAAGAAATTTCACTGAACTGGTCATTGGTACAAATTATTCCTACTTTCTGAGAGAGCCTATCAGTAATAACTTGCCAAGAGCAAATGGAACATATAACACTAACTTATAAATGTTATGAAAGCTTTACATGTGTGTATTAGAAATTGAGAATAAATGTCAACGACAGTGGAATATGGGTCAGTGCAGGACAAAAATGTTGAAAATGGTTTTCTTGACCGAACAGTATGTTGTATCTTAACAAGGAGGAGTGTGTCAGCCATTCTCGTATACTTGGCGTTTTGACAGTGCGAAAACTGTTTTTAAGATTACACAGATGCCTGCCTTAGATGGTCAACAAGAGTTGTCTTCAGTCACTTTTTTCTGGAGTTCTGCCCCGTTGATTGGTATTCAGCCTCCGCCTTCCATCATTAGGTGGTGTCTGTTCTGATTCTAGTTCACGTTTGGATGTTCCTTGTGGCATCGATGTGGCCGTGGACGAGTTTCCATATCCACCTATAAAGACGCAAACACGAGCGATTGGTCAGCTTACTTTCCACTGCCCCTGGACATAGCGGACCTGTCGAAAGTAACACATTAGCATCCATTTTCTACCTGCCCCCTTAATCCCTTTGTCACACCTAAGACTCACTGTCTTTTTCTTTGCCTGTACAATGTGAATTAAGGTCAGTCACACCGATGCTGGCATTTCCATTGGTCAGTCATGCTTACAGTGTTAACTTGTACTGTTTCAGTCATGCTCAGTGTTAACTTGTACTGTTTGGTACAAAAAAGGATGTCATTCCCCTGAGCTAGTCAAGGGAGCGACTTGTTTATTTCTACACCCATCTATGCCTTGCTTATCTAGGTGTGAGTCCATCTGCTCTGGTATTCTATCAGCCTAAAACCCTCTGACCTTTTTATTTTATCATGTTTCTCGTTCCAGTTCCATCAGCGTATCCTCCCTTCTACCACTTCCAGTCTTCACTCCTCTTCGCGTCTTACCTCACTCCCTCTCGCTTCATCCCTCTTCTCTTCTCTTCCTGGGGTCCTGCCTACCCTTGACTCCCAGCCTCACTGTCAACTACCATTCTAACTTTCATATAAATAACTGCACTTGATATATTGCAATTATGAAGTCATCTGTCGCTGTTTACAGTACCGTAGTTATCACGGCTAAATTTAGTCTCATACCTTTTTGAGCAGACCCACACAGTCTTTGGGTATCTCGATTGCTGCCCAATGTATGCAAGTGTTGCTGTGTTCTTCACAGCAATGAAGTCTTTTGGTGTGTCATTTTACATCATTATAGATTCTGTCTTGTCTAACACTTTATTCATTGTGGCATGCTCAGTTTTGTAGAGACGTAAAGTAATGTGCCGGTGTACTCCTGGCAAATACAATACTCTGACTTAGCCTGATATTGGAGGAGAGCTTACCAGTACAGAGCGAGATGAAGTTGCTGATGATTAGGGTGATGAGGATGCCAGACATGCCCAAGTAGAAGTCGGAGATGTCATATACGGTCCTGCCTCTGACTGTATTAGTGGTAGGAATTGGGGTCGTCAGGACATCGATAGTGTCCCTGATGACGAGGTTGGCGTCCGACATGCCTGATGTTATGTTGGCAAAGGTGATCTGTGACATGGCCAAGGTGCTGCTGGTGAGGCTCATGTTAGACGTGGCTGAGGTGATACTGCCAAGAGTGAAATTGGTGAAGTGCAGCAGGTTCTCTGGGCAACCGTCAGTGGAAAAAGGGAGGGGGCATTGTTGTGTTCCACCCCTCACAAACTTACCCACCACCATCCACATGTTGTTTGAAAGGGCCGACAGGAAGCCGACTATGATACCCTGTCAAAAATATAAACCTTTTATTACTGCAACCTATAATGCTCATCTTTACCCGGTGCACGCCCCTGCACAACCATCTTTCACCATTACAGCCCATCGTGCATACACTTTTCTGCTCACCTTACCCAAATTCTGCCTACACACTGAACTTAGCAAAGAATTCCTCCCACTGTCATTGCCACTCCTCATACAGTGATCATCTATCATCTTCACAGGCTCTAATCAAGCTATGTATCTGCATATAACATCATTTACTTGCCACAGTCATATTCTTGAAATATATTGGTGTTCTATTTAGAAAATTATATCTTTATCTTATCTTAGAAAATGTTAATCTTAATGTGCAGTGTTTTTCAGTTGCTTGTTTTTGCATATAAAGAAAATGAGACCACTTTCTTCTTTGTTGTCTGTCCAAGTGTAGTGTAGTTGGTGATATGTAGTATTTGATCTGTTTTTAGAATAGCATCTTGTTTGAACCCGTTGGTGGTTGAGACATAAATGTATGCCGTCCCCTTTATATAATAACTTTCTGTGTGTGTGATGCTAGTTTGGTACGATAGGCAAATTATTATTTGAAAAAAAAAAATATGTTTTCTTTGGGAGCGTGGTTTTGCTCCATTATCTCTTTTTGGGGTATCAAGAGAGCTGAGGCACATGTGTAACCAGCCAACTCTCCCGTCCAGGAATCTTAGTGCTACCACGTGAAGGCAACCCTCCCCAGTACCACCGAAGAATTTAATAGAAATCATCAAATTGACCTTGTCATATATGCTTGATTTTTCAGTAAGTCATCCCTGCCATATTCACAGACGTTCTTGAATTAAAATGTATCAGGAGTGTTTGTTTACATTTTTGCCTTAATAATAGGAATTAGCACACTGTAACGATACTAGAGGGAATAACAACGTAAAATAATACGACCAACTCGATTCGCAATAAATAACAGCTGTGAAGACTTCAGGATCTTAAAATTTGTTTACCTCTTTCCGAAGATTATGTCTTTCTTAAATTATTCTTAACGTAGATGTGGGCGCTCACCATCCACTCACTCGATGTAGTGCTGCTGTCGGGTGTCTGCCCTTTCCTCTCCTTCCATCCTTCTTTCCTTCCATCCTTTTCTGTCTTTCTTTCCTTCATTCTTTCCTTGTCCTACTGCCTACGGGTGACTTTACACTCCCTCTTCTGTCTGTCTTTCCTTCATTCTTTCCTATTCCTTCTGCCTGTGGGTGACTCTGCTCTGAGTGACAAGCAAAATGGTTTCCTGTACACCATGAAACCATTTGCCACGCTGGGTGGTAACCATATAACCGAATTTTGGCGCCTGGTGGTTTAGTGGGTAATTATTGCGCTCCAATCGGATTGAGCCGGTGAAGGTTTATATCCAAGAAATGGTTGGGGTTGATTGTTCATGTATTGCCACTCAGGGATGAGTGAGGCTGGTCACTCTCGTCTTAAATGTCGGGACCAACTGCCTAGCCCCGGGCTTCTACGCTCCTCATGGGGCAATGTAGGATTGGATGATGGATGATGGATGGATGAACATTTACAGATTAATTTATTCAGGTTAAGGGAGGCTTTTTCAACTTTAAGACTTATATATTGGTTCGTTAACCCCTTCATTGCTCGAGTCATCAAAAGCTAAGTTAAAATATCGTGCACAGCACGATTCACTGTGTGAGCCAATCTGACCTTAGCATTCACCCAGGGTGTGCAGATACCGGCCAGGTACATGCCAACCAGTGGCCCCATGACGGCACCCACCAAGCTGGCAGTCACAGTGTAAAGATCTCCAAGGTTCTCGATAAGGAATGCAATGCCGATTGCTGAAAGTCCTGCCCCAGTGGCTAAGGCAGGTAAAAAAAAAGAAAAAAAGTCAAGGTATTTAAATATGTTTATATGCATCAACATGTAATCTAAACAGCACTGGTGAAGTGTGTAATATGGGTGTATTATCATAATCTTCATCATCACTACTTTTATTCCAACACACATGGGATGCAGTAATCCTTTGATCTCACAGAGGGCACAGATCGAAAGAGAAGGAAACCCCAGGCAAGATCTTTCTCCCTTATATACAAATTTACAACTCCATTGCTGGACAATGAGTTGGCGTCAAAGAGGGAGGTAGAGGAATTTCCAGCTCCCCATTCAACCTCTTTTATAACATAAGGAAAAGATTAATAGTTTTCTTTCTGGCCAATGTCCAGAGAAAATAAACGGATATATAACTCACACAAGACTTTGAGGACAGTAGTGGCTGAGGCGTCGCTCATCTTGCTGAAGCATGGCAGGTTCTTTAGCAAGTCCTCCCAAACCAGACACGCTATTGCATTACTGGAACTCGAGAGTGAACTGTAGGGAAAAAGACCACCACTGGGACCAACAACAACTTTAACATAAACTGTGGCACTTAACATATGGCAAACACAACTCAGAAGTCATTATACAACTGTACAATATATATATCGTGAGAGTTAAGAATATATTCTATGGTTCAGAAATGTGTCTGACCCCGTCTTATTGATACAGATATTCTTACCATTGTTCCATTGAAATTTGGACGAGTTCAGCCTTACGAACATTCTACTTTTTTTTTTTTTGTATCATACACTGCAGGTGTATTCGTTAGAAACGGTGCTATTGCTTTGTCTGAAATAAATGTGAGTGGAATAATTAAGTAAATTTGCGATCGATTTCTAATCATCATGATTAATGTTATAAGCATTCAACAGGGTCCTAAGCTTAAACTTCTAAAAGTCTGCCAACAACCTTCCATGTCCATAATTATGCTCGATGTCCTATTGATTTTTTTTCTTTCTGGCTCGTTGTATATTCGTAGTTGTCCCAGCCATTGGTAATGTACTGTAAGTGTATACAATGTTCATTTACCATTTAATTCCTTAACAGTTAGATTTTCTTAAGATAAAGAAAATAATCTGGTGATAATAAAAGGTCTTGACTGAGAGGCTGCTAATGGAGAATGTTCCTAACTCCTGCACTTACACATATCTTTCCTAAAACAAAGAAGAAAGATCAACAATGCCTGGCAGTTTGATGATTTGTTATTACAATAGCTCTGTTAGTGAATAATCAAAATTAAGAAAAGAGGAGGCGGTGGCTGAATCGGTAGAGAGACGGCATGCAGTGCTAATGGACCCAGAATCGAATCCCGGCTGTGACAGGGAACAGTTTATGGATTTGAATTTCATAAAAGCAGACTTTACTGGTCTACCAGAAGACCCGCAAACATGTCATTAAAATACCCCCGTTAATAGCTGTAAACCACACACCACAAAGCCAGCCAGGAGACAGGAAGTGTGTGCTGGGCAATCCCCAGGTCCTGTCCTCCCTCCTTCCTGTTTTTTAACCAGCCCATACCCCACTGACCGGGCTAATGTATGGCCCGGCCTGCACTATAGGTGCAGGGAATCTTTGACCGAACGAACGAACGTACTCAACAGTTACTATGAGGACTGTACAATAAAGGAATATTTTAATGTTTTCACCATCAGATTATTTTTACAGCATTAGGTACGGCCTTCCATCATGTAGGCATTAACAGTAAATCTCCAGCCAAAGCACAACTGGCGAGAGACCACTACCATAAACAGAAACCACAGGGACTCCATAGACCTCTGAGGGGATGATAGCTGATGTCTAAACTATTTCTTTCTGGATACCTCTACAGGGCAATACTCTACTTAGAAGTGGCGTTTCATGATTCAAATGTTGATATGTCTTTGTTCAAAACATCAGTGACCTTGGAATGCCATCATAAACAGCAGCCACAAAGAATCTAGTTAATGAGTTCTGAAATCTGAAATGTGTGGTTAGGGCTACATCCAAAAGATTATATACTACCTTTCATAATTCAAGCGCTGATGTACCCTCTCACAACCCAACTCACCTCAGGACGCCACCGTAAACAGCAGCCACAAAGACCCCAGGCAGACCCGTGAGGTGTCCCAGTTTGTCCATCACCATGTAAGGCATAATCTGGTCGGGTTTCTGTATCCTGCCAGAGGTTAGCGGGTCGCAATGGTGGTAGGCTGCGTACGCCACCAGACCGCAGAAGTAACTCAGGCCGTACAGTACAAAGACCCCTACATAAAAGCCCAGACACAACCTAAAAAAGTTGTCATATAAGCATCTGTTGTCACTTAAATAATGAGTAACTGGAAGTACGGTATACTGTTGCTGTAGTTTCAAAATGCAGGATATATTTTATTAAGATCCCGTAGGCCAAAAGGGGACATTGTATAAAAGTCACAAACAATGCAACTTATTTTACGTGAATGTTCTGAAATAAGTTAATATAATGTAGTGTTCTTTTATGTAACAATTATTTCATAAAGAAAATGTCACGAACCATTGGGCTATTTTAAGACTGCCGACAGAAGCTATCCTCTGGTAGGTTGTCTGGTTAACTCCAATTATTCTGAAAGAGGCCGTCAGACCCAGGACAGTCATGATCCAGAATGTGTTGCGGCGGAAGGGACTCGGGTCGAAGCTAGGGATAGATGAGAAGATTTAATTTAACCCCTTCAGAACGATGATGTCTTCAGTGTATCCTTCAGCTTTGGAAAGATTGTTCAAACTAGAGGGATTAGTACAGCCTACGTTAACGGCTTCGGTAACACAAGCCTTCCCCTGATTAAATAATATTGTGTGGAAAATCTTCATAAAGACTGGAATCACACTTGAGAGGTTAACAGCATAGTAGCTAGTTGATGATATGATGTACTGCATAAATTCTAGATTAACATGCATGACAACTTAGTTTTGTATTGTGGGAGTAATATAACTTATCGTGGAAAACTACTTGCCCAGAGCTACCTAATCATCAGAGTAATATTCACAACCGTTCAAATTATAGCAAGGTATTCCTATACTTCAGTTTGTTCTTTCATTATATTAAAACTTCAGGTCAAGGTCAGAGAAGTAACAAAGAAGAACACAACAATACCCTTCAGGTAATACAAGAAGCAAGCATAAAACTTCACAGCATCTTTGCCTTTACTGATATTAACGTTTGTCTCTCAGTAATATACTGTTCTTTTCATACTTGGTGATGTAAAAATACAGCATGTTAATCATGTACATTACCTTCATTTAAAATGCAGAAAGCAAGATTATTAACAGATATCAATATAAAGGGTAAACATGCTTAGCTTACATTAGACCTTGCAGCATAAGAAACCGATTAAACAAGAATTCCTCCTACATCATGTAATAGCTAAATCTTTTTGTCCAGATCTTACCAGAGTGACGAAAGAATGAAAAAATTTATTTTAATATTCAAACACTGGTAAGCCAAATGAAACATACAGTCAAGTAAAATCGAAATAAACGTAAGTAAGAGAGCAAATACTCTGAAAGAAAATAACAAAAGAACTGACACCTTTGTACCAAGACACCATCTCACATAACGAACCAGAACTATATTATTCGAACGGATAAACCTTAAATGACTAAATGACTATACATATCCTAAAATACATCCAATTTCTCATAAACAGTATAATGAATATACTACATATAAAATGTAATAAAACACAAACTATATTAACTTTATATCATAATTAAGATTTACCCACGAAAACTATTCATAATACAGAACATGGACCACACAGATTGAATGTGGAACATGAATTCATAAATGAATATATATATATATATATATATATATATATAGGTGGGCAGTACCGAGTCACATTACCGAGTTACAATCAGAGTACCTGTAGCAGTAGTGACATTATTTTTTTCCACGTACCGAAATTGGTACCGACGGTACATTTTTAAGCATACTTTGTCGGTACTCGATACCGGTACATTTTATTCGTATATATTCACGCATCGTGTGATAACAAATAGGTGAGGAGAAGGCCTACATGGGAGAGCTGCTGCCGACCCTGCCCATGTGCCTCAAGAAATTAAAAGGGGTGAAGGAAAGCGCCGACCTGACTGTGTGCTAGCCTCTAGTGAACGCAGTGATTGGGGATGTGGAGGGCAGGTTCGGCCATCGTTTCGAGGACACTGACTGCCTGTTTATTGTCTTTTATCCTCAATTCAAGCCATCGTGGTTGGTTTGGTTACCTGAGTCTGCCTCCTACGACGTAGAGAAAATGAGGAGGAGGGTGGAGAAAAATATGGTGTCACTACTGGAGAGAAAGCTAGAGGACGCAGAGAGCAGCGCCACTGATGATGATGACGAGCAGGATGTCAAGGAAGAGTTTTTCGAACCCCTCTGTCTAAAAGAGAGGAAGAAAAGGGAGACTGGGATAAAGCTAGTAAAGGAATTTTTGGAGAAGCCCCAGAAACATAAAATCAACAAGGACTGCTTTCCTTGCAAAGTTTTCAGAGACTTATTTGTAACTTATAACACGCCAATACCATCCAGTGCTGCTGTGGAACGTCTGTTTTCATTGGGGAAGGACGTGCTCAAACCAAAACGGGCGGGACTCAGTGACTGTCATTTTGAAGTCACTCATTTTCCTCAAGGGCAACACTGGAAAAGAAAACTGAAGTGCACTGTGTAATTATTAATCAGATTATTGTGCATGTAATGACACGATGTAGTCATAAAATTGTGTATTTTGATATACACTAAACTAGATGTACAAGAATGTGAATTACAGTGGCCGGTTAAAGTTTAGCGATCTACTGTATATATTGAAAGTAAAGGACTGAACGGTCGCAGAACCTTATGCATTAGTCACCCCATAATTAACTGACTGTGACAATTGTCTTGATATCTTTCATCTCTCTTCAGGTCTGGCTCTGCTGACAAGACTGATCTCTGGGTCCCCAGTGTGGTAAAAAAAAAAAAAATAAAAAAAAAAAAAAATAAATAAAGAGCAAGTTTACTTTATTCATATTCATGTCCCGAGTACCGAGTACAGAGTCGGTACTCGGTACTTCTTTTTTCTGTACCGGTACCGGTAGTGACAATACAACTTTAGGCAAGTACCGGTACCGTTACCGACGGTACTTTTGTGTACCGGTTGTCCACCTGTGTGTGTGTGTGTGTGTGTGTGTATATATATATATATATATATATATATATATATATATATATATATATATATATATATATATATATTGCCAGACGCCATAATCCCATACGGGGTGGCCATTTGACTTTGAGTTATTTGTTTTACAGGGAGGGGCACTAACCCTCCATCAACCCACTTGTTGACACGTAGGGAACATGTATGGTTTGGTTATATGGTTACCACCCAGCGTTGTAAATGGTTTCTTGGCTTACAGGAAACCATTTGGATTGTCACTCAATGTAAAGCCACCTGTAAAGGAAGGAAAAGCAATAAGAAGTGACAGGAAAGATGTGAGAAATAGGAAGAGAGGAGGGCAGGCACAGAAAAAGAATGATAAAGGCTAAGGAAGAAGTAGGCAGCACTACATCAAGTGAGTGGATGATGGTCGCATATATATATATTGACCATCAGGGCAAGGTCGCAACATATTTATCATGGCCTCCTCATGCTGTACGAGGCAATTATTCTACGCACTTTCCTGTGAGCCCCCTGATGCCCGATGTACCATCCTGCAAACCCTGGACTGTGGGCTATCTCAAACTTTGCTCACTCCAACGCACACTACTCCATTTCTCACATCCTGACACCTCGTACACCCTGCTTCATGCATCACCTCACAGACAGTGCGATTTTCACTAAGAATATCCAAGGTCTATGAGATGCTTCAGATTAGGCATTGGTGACACAGTTTCGCGACTAAGGAATGGGGGTTAAATCCCTACACAACCGTGTGCACTACATCATCAGATGCATGAAGCTGAGGAATGACAGCAGCAGGAGAGAGAAATTGCTAGTGTTCGACTAGTTACACTAATTTCAATGTCGTTTCCGTTGTTTAGGAGTTCAGGTTTTGTTCCATATGGTTATCAATTTCCGTTCCTGCATTCATTACTTTCCCATCACAATTGGTATGTCATAACCATTTTTCAGCAAATCTATTATACACCTGTATTATAGTATATTAACACCAATCAGACTAAAAGCACTTCCTCCAACCACTGGGGAGGCAAGACAGCCCAACTCAGTGCCAATCCCAAGCTCGGGCAAATGGATAGAGTTGGTGCCAGGAAGAGCATCCGGCCGTAAAACCTGCCAAAACCAAAAATGCGCAGGCCGCGCTGTATGACGAAAATTAGTCAAACACATCGACTCAGTGTAGAAGTGAGAAACCGTGGGAGATAAAGATTACAGTAACAAACTCGTTGCCACTGATGCTGATGCTAATGATGAAAGCTACACTGACAGCTGACAGTGAAAGTAACAAAGACATTATTGCAAGACTGCTGTGGATGTGCGTCAAACTGATAGTTGCACAGGGGTAAGGGTGGCAGTGGTTTCAACAGTGAATGTGACAACCACAGAGACTTACTCAAAAAACTGGATTCTGGAGCCCTGATTAGCTATGGTCCAAACACTGGCAACACCCCCTAGGTCGATGCAACAGAGTATAGCGACCACCATCACTCCGATGAACATGATTAGCGTCTGCAGCACGTCAGTGTACACCACAGCCCTTACGCCGCCCTGAGGCAACAGTATCAGTACATTAGCACAGTCTTAAGTACATTCATGCACATCAAAGTTCATGTGCCATACAAAGGAAATGTGAGAGTAAACTATTCTTATTGGGCCAACTGTTATGCACGCTGATTCTTCCCACCACTAAATCCTCACGAGCTAGCATGAGAGAGGTAGAGGTAAGCTCTCCCTAAAAACTAGGATGAAATTTACACTCAGTCTGGAGCCCTGGTTTGCTGTCCTAGTGGTAGAACTCACCATAGCTGTGGTCAAACTTGCTGAAAGAGCAGTGATGAGCATTTCGGTACGCGACATCTACAGTGGATGATGAATCGTGGTATAGACCCTTGAATATAGTTCGTGAGATAAACTTCCCTTTACTCTTGCTGGTCAGATATGAAATAAGCAATATATTTATGATGAATCTTACTGAAATTAGACGACCAGGTAAGCCATTCAGAAACTGTACACTTACTCCATAATCATGAAAGTTACATAATACAGTATACTATGGAGGCAAAAGATACACGTGTAATTCAGTAACGTACGATGCTGCTTCAGCAATCATTAGGCTCATTATGTGGACAACGTTCTCAGTAAAAACCAAAAAATAATGAATTTATTTCTTAAATCTCAAGACGAGTAAAAAAAAATCGACTTCCGACCTACAAAAGTTCACGAAGACACCAGATTAATGACTTGGAAGATTAAAAAAGTTTTTTGGTCGGAAATTTCACTTGATGGTTTATAAGATATAATCAGATGTGAGTGATAATTATATATCCCACTGGGAATAGTACAGTACCTTAAACGCCGGAGGTGACATTCCAAATGAAGAGAGTGATGGACAGAGTTAGTTTGCCTCTTGTCTCCCCTCACCCCATAGTACATCATGGGACCTGGATGTATGCTTAAGAACTTCAGCCCTGACATTTCATGCAACAAAATTGTACCCTCACCAGTGCATAAACACAACAGCGATTTGATTAAACGTTCGTTTACTAATTTCAACAATGAATAAGAAGGTTTGCATTAATGCCTATCAACAGCACGAACTATTAAGACAAACACTCAGTTTCTGCCAAGTTTCCTCCCCCCCCCCCAGAAGACATTGTTTCATACAGTGCAAAAATAAATACACTCACCACTGCAACATAGAAGGTGCAAACGAGGCCTAAGGTGATGATGGAGGTCCTGGAAGATATGTTGGTGAAGGTGGACATGGCCAGAGAGGGAGCGTACAAATATATTCCCATGAAGATGTATTTTTCCAGCAGCTGGCACAATAAACCCAATTTGTGTACGATAGATGACTTGTATCGCAACAGCAAGTACTAGAAACAGGAAAAGAGATAAACATTAAATCCAGTTTGTGCACGGAAGCTGACTCGTATTACACAACAATCCGAGATTTTTAACCTTATTATGTTCCCAGCCCAGTGCAAGAGTCAGAATATAATATCTAAGGGAAGGTGACTGGCCTAACCTCCTGCCCTGATCTAACCTCCTAACTGCATTATACGACTGAAAAAATCTAGTTGCCTAGTAAGGGTTAGAACCTGGGCATAGCATATATTTATCAACTTGCACCTTTTTTTTATTCTTCTCATTACATAACACAGCTTATTGTGTTATAAATTATCTGACTTCCTCTCTCTCTCTCTCTCTCTCTCTCAGTTTTGAAAAGAGGTGTTCAGGGGTTTATATGAGAGTCACTACCCTTACATTGAGAAGGTATGGCTAATTACGTTTCTGCTATGATTTTCTTCTTCATTTCGCGGCAAGATAAAGAGACATTAATTTTTGTTCCCTGAGTGGTGTGAAGGTAACTGAAGCAGCTAAATGGTTCCACAGAGCTAAAACAGTGAGTGAGAGGGAAGGCTAGAGGGAGATGGGAGGGACAGCTGGTCGGGAGGAATGCATCTAGTTTGTGGTATGAGGAGTATGTTTTGGTACCCAGGAGACTGCAGCGTAGTCATCTCATCCAGTTTTATTATGGTGCTTTATAGCCAACTGTCAGCAAGATGCTGATTATGAGGAATGTAAACTTATTTGCCACATAAAAAGGACACTGACATCAATGAAAATACATTTACATCCTGATCAGTAGGATACTAACCTTGAGGAATGTAAGTTTATGTCTTAACCAGTTGGAAACTGACTTTGAAGAATGTAAGATTACATCCCAACCGGAATACATCTGACCTTGAAGAATGGGAATTTATGTCTCGACCAAGAACACTGATACTGAGCATTATAATGTCACATCTCAACGAGTAAAACAACCCCTTCAATCCGAATTTTTTCGCTTTATTTTTACTACCCTCAGAGATGTTATTTAATTCATTGGAGACTTTCTGTTGTGCAGTGGTAATATGTAGGCTTATTTATGACCTTCAGTACTAGAAATCTTTTCAAAGATGAACTAATCTCATGCTAGTATAACCGAAATGATCATCATCATAGGGGGGCGGTGTTAACAGATGATTAAACTTAACAACTTTAGCCCAAGAACAACTTTTTACTTTACTCTTGCTGTTTTCAGACAATTCTATTCATCTTTCGAGAGACTTCAGCACTGCGGAAAGCATAATGAAGGATATCTCTAACACCTCCAGCTTGAAAAGTCTCTTCTAAGCTGCATAATACTGTCTGATGGCAGAAAGTATAAAGTAAGAAATATGCCATCGTAGTTATGAGGTTAATAAAATCATCTGGTGTTAGCCTTATTAAAATAAAGAAGGCATCACCGTACTGAAGGGACTTAAATGGTTAAACTTAAATTCATCACAAAAATTAACCATAAAATCAACTATGTAAGGAAGATAATTAGAGGTGCTTTTTTGAGATTACATCTCACTAGATGCAATGTCAGGCAAAAATTAGATAGCTAATTTTACTCAGCTAAGAAGTGTGTATATGGAAGAATATGGAAAATTTATGTTTACTGAGAAGCTATATTAGTTTTGGCTCGGCTTGGACCGTCTGCCACAGACTCACCTCACTGACAGAGACCAGCTCGAGGTTAAAGAAGATGGGAATAATGAGGTGGCAGATGGTGATGGTGCCAAAGAGAAAACCCAACAGCATGACAGTTGTCTGAGTGCCGTGGACATACACCTCCGTGGGGAAGCCTGCAGAGAGAGTGTGTTTGTGTAAGTGCAGGTGGAGTGGAGTTGTATGTCGAGAGAGAGAGAGAGAGAGAGAGAGAGAGAGAGAGAGAGAGAGAGAGAGAGAGAGAGAGAGATGTCAGGGGAAACAGTACAACACTTCAGTACAATGACATCGTTTTGTATTTCAATCTCTGTTCTTGGTACACCGCCAGATGATACTGAGATTTATCTTAGAGGAGGGGTGTCCACGTGAAGAGGATAGAAAAGGCATTCATTATTTGAGGGCAGAAATCATTGCCTTATTAAGTCAGTTACGAATCTTAAAAGATGGGTTAGGTACACTTTCCAAGATTAATAATAGCCAAACAATGTGATGAGCGAGACGACTAAGAGATATGAGAAGTTTCGAGATGACAAGATTGAAATGAAGAAGACGTCACCGTCTTAAGGGTTAGGAAGACTCACCCAGCAAAGCAGCTGCCGACACGATGCCCCCGATGAGCGAGAGAGCCACGGGGAAAGGGGACATAGCACGACTGCCCAGCAGGTAGTTCTGGGTGGTCTCCCTGTGCCGATTCTTCACCCCACTGTACACCCCGATACCGACGGAGGCCCCGAGCATGGCGATGAAGACTGCATAATCTAGGGTCGTGAACTTTGACACTGACGAGACTCCCTCTACCGCACTGTCCATGTCCTGCACGAACGAATCCTGATTAACTTCTTCAATACAATAATAATTCTTCCCCCACGCCAGGTATTTGACTATTGAGGTCCCACTTTCTCCAGTTATCCACATGATCTGCCTGACGTTATATTAATATCTCATCACTATGATAAAAATATCTGTCTTCTTTGTGTCGCCTTCGGGTAATATTCTTTACAGCCTAGGCTGGATCTCTTGTAGTGAAAGGTTAGAAGTCACTGCTATATTTCTCCCACCCCTGGACAATTTTATTTTTGCAGTTTAGGGTGGCTCTCGTTAGTCATTGGCTTATAGTGCATTATATTCTTGCCACCCACAGCCATTTTTTTTTTTACTCATGGAGGATCACACACAAAATGGGTTAGAAAACCAGCATTATCTCCTTCCCTACGACGGAGTATTTTATAATTTAACCTACATATACATTTCTAGAGTTTTCCTTGCAGACCTTTCAATCCTGCACATATCCTTCCTATTGAGAATTCAGTACTGTGCTGCCTCATTCGATTTGATGATTGTCCCCTCAGGATATATTATTGAACTCAATCCTTACAGCCCCCCAGGTTTCCCAATAAGGGGTAAAAGAGTCGGGTGTTAGCCAGAGTATAATGGGTAAGTCTCCTGCTAAGACTGGAGGGTTAAATGAGACTTTCGTACTTATTGGTTTACTTAAACATTGTCTGAACCCCTTAAGCCCGATGACGCACCTGATTTTTCACTTCTGCTCTGTCCAGTTTCATTCAGCTTTGGAGAGACCATTCGAAATGGAGGGACTAAATATAGCCTTTAGTATACACAGTCAATACAAGAGGTGTACTCAAAGCTGTATGAAAGCATAGAGCTAACAACAGTAAATTAATATATTACGTCACTGGGCTGATGGATTGATAGTCTTTGCATCTGTAAACCAGTGACATTTATAGACAGATTCTGATAAGGATTGGTAGTCTTACTTTTGTAGACCCGTAACTCTGATGTACACTGATATGGGTTGCGCGCCTTGCTTCTGTAGACCTGATATACTAATTTACAGTTTCAGGAGTAAGAATGCTACCCCCTCCTCGCTACACAGTTCTAAGTTACCTTGAATATAAGGGATACCGAGTGTCTGAGACGAGGCGACTACGAGCTGTGGTGCATGGGTTGGCACCACCGAAGGGTTAGTCTAGGAATATATGACGTTCGCATGTACACATGAGCATCCTTCACCAATGATAACATGAGGGTGGTGAATAGTGTCCCATATAGCCTAATGTATTTTGAGAAAGATTCATTCCAGTGATAAAAGTTTTCGACTCGGAATATACTGTAATGGATGTATTAGTAACACAGACAAGAATATTATGGTGTATTTATTGAGTACATAGATGTACATGTTAGGTTACATTATCCCGAAAACATTCAGACGGGAAACAGAAACCCATAGCCGTTTGTTGTTTTAGCTTTGTTAATCATAACTATCATGCCGATTTAATTGGAAAACAATTTCTTTCCATTGTTTTCAGAAGCACTTCTACCATACTGGATATCTATATACGAGTACCTGTGGATATCTATATATCTATATCGGCATCTATCTATCTATCTGCGAGTAAATCACTTAATAACACGCGATTCATAAATATGCTAATACTCAGAGGGAAAAAGGAAACACGAAATATCCCATGTGCTTCGGCTGTTTCATGTTTCCTTTTCCCTGTGGATATCAACTCTCATATATATATATATATATATATATATATATATATATATATATATATATATATATATATATATATATATATAATACATGGTCCTTACCTGCATGTAATAATAATTTCTCGTTATCGGTATACGAGTAATATCCTTTAATAATTATAGATGGTGCATATCTTCACTCTCATTTTCATAAGATCAATAATACGGCAACATACGAGTATATGAATACTGTCAAGAACTACTGATCTTGTGAGGGCTGGTAAATAATATCCTGCGTTGTGAATGTAGGAGTTTTACATCAGCAAGTTCATATGTTCCTTCTCAATGCCCAGCCTATCTTTTATCATATATGTAATGAAACATACTAATTTCTACAGATTTCTATATTAGGCGTACGTGCCGAGGCCCAATTTCAGCTGTTTACTTCTTAATCTGCACCAACATTTATGACCGTAGTACACTTGTTTATGCATAACAGTTTGTCACATCTGGTTTACGCACCCCTTTTTGTCCTTTGAGAAGAAATGAAACCGTAGGTTAGTTCCAGTTCTTCGGTTTTTCTCACAAACAACACAGCGGTGTGAAGGGTTTGGAGCCATGTTTATTTGTATCCCCACTCCCCCTCGCATCACGCATGTCAACTTATGAAAACAAACAGACGACACACCGGCGACCGCAATGCCATTTGTTGACCAAGTCAGCTCGTTACTCTGGTCTCGTGTTCTCCTGTAAGAGTTAATACTCCGTATCTTTTTTTCCTCCGTGGTCTCGACTGAGGGAGTGGAAGGCGGGAATGCCCCTGGGGCCTAGGGATCCCAGATCCCTTCGTGCTTAGCACTCAGGCGATACACTCAGACTACACTCAGACTACACACACACACACACACACACACACACACTCAAACACTCAGACTATCACCAGAAACAATAATAGTAAAAGTGGCCAAGGTCCCTACAGTGACGGGCAACCTATGCTCCCCGCCCTCTAAAGGGCGACGAATGAGGCCCTGCCACTGCCCCTTTCGGGTCTTCCCTAATCTATCAGAGCCGTGCTCACTGCCTCCTATAACCAGGCCCTAATGGTCCCCCTTCATGGAAGTGCCCTAACGGCACCCCTTCAGGGTTCGGCGTCGCACTACAGTGAGGGACACTAACAGCAGGCCAAAAAAAAAAAAAAAAAAAAAAAAAAAAAAACGCACTCCCACACACACGGGCAAAAATAGACAGAGTCCCAGGAAAACCTGGAAAACGCCCAGAAATTCTTCCTTAGTGCCAGAGACTAAGTCCCTAAACTGGTAAAAACAGAAAAACGGCTAAAATTCTTCACCAGTAACTGAGACCAAGTCCGGCGCCAGAGAGAAAACAGCCAGAGCTCCGCATCAGACGGTGTCTAGGCAGGGAGTGCTGCCTCCCTCCAGCTCCACTCTCGCACCATCACTCGTCCACCCACCCACCTTCCCTTCTCTCTCTGCCCCCCCCCCCCTCGCAGTCCCTTTTCTTCCCCTATAGCTTGCCGCGCATAAATGAGCCAGCCTGAGGCACGGGGGACCGGATTATAGGTGATTATTTATGACCACGTCTGTATGTTCACCTTTTATATTCGTTTTAAATCTTTCAATCGTGTGTGTGTGTGTGTGTGTGTGTGTGTGTGTGTGTGTGTGTGTGTGTGTGTGTGTAGTTTTAATGCCACCTGATGATTTTCTTCTGATTAGAGGTGACTTTCCGAACCGTAGAGGATATGAATAACCTTTATGAACTCCATCAACCCTATGGGAAACTTTCTAATCTGAGTTTAATTGTCCGGTAGTAATAAGAAAGATAATAACTTCCAAGGGAGGAGAAGAATAAAATTTCTCTCTCAAAAAATAATGGGAGAATAGAGATGTTACTTAACCCAGTTGGGGACAAGTTGCACTATGCAGATATCATCGTTTTACTGGTGGTTTTTAGCGGCATACCAGAACAATATTAATTGCATCTGTTATGCTTCTGTAGCGGTTGTCCTTGCTTCTTCCCAATCCACCCTTGGCAGTGAACAGTCATTATCGGGTTGTCTTCAGGTTTTCTGTAAAGTATCTTACACTGGCAAGCAACTGGTTGTTGGAGCCTTTCTCTTGTGCAATTGGCTCGCATTCATAGGTGCCCATGTACAGACGTGGTCATAAATAATCACCTATCCGCTAGCACCCCGTGCCTCAGGCTGCCTCTTTTATGTGCGGCAAGTCACAGTGGCGCAAGAGGGGCTGAGAGGGAGGGCCACTGATGTTTGATCCGTCACGTCAGAATATTTCTCTCACGAGCCAGCTCTTGATATGACCACCTATCTAAAAATTATCTGACTCCGCTATACAAGATGTCATGCAGCATTATCTACCGAATAATAACTCCTTTATATCATGCCTTCAGTGAAAGAAAACAGACAAATAATGTGGCCACCACTTCGCATTTCGTTCTCCCATCCCTTCCTGCCCTACCTCCCCTCCCTCACTCCACCCTCGCACCATTACTCATCCCCCCACACACTTTCCCTTCCTGGTTGCTTTGGCTTTACCAATGCCAGTAAACATTGCCATCGATATATTTTGGGAGTTTGAGTAGGATTTTGTTTCATTTTCTTTCTAACATTTTATGAGAGCTATCGATAATATATCCACCCATGTGCACAGACATCAAATTTATTTAAGTTTTGTACACAATTATTTAAAACAGCCTTTTCATATAGAGATGCCATAAAATAGTTGACATGATGGTGGCTGTATAGAGGGAGTGTATACGAAGAGGATGATCATATTTACTGTGGACACAGCCATGTCACAGGTTGCACATGATATTTAGTTTCAAAATTAATTATATGTAAAGGTAAAGGACGTTTCTTAAACATCAAGGAAGTCAAAGCCATCCAGATTCCATTCTGCGTCCGAAGTCAAAATATAGTGATAAACAGAAATATCTGGCTCAGCACTAATATATATTTGATGTCACGTCAGTATATTTCCCGCACGAGCCAGCCCTTGATATCACCACCTATCTAAAGCTTGTTATCTGACGCCGGTAATAAGATGAAGTGCATCATTACCTACCGAATATTAGTTCACATATATTATGCCCTGAATGAAAGAAAATAGACAAATAATATGACCATCACCTTGCATTCATTCTCCCTTCCCTACTCACCCTCCCTCCCCTCCCTCGGTCCATCCCCACACCATCACTCGTCCCCCCCCCCACCTTCCCTTCTGTCTCTGGCCCCTCCCTCTCAGCCCCTCTTGCTCCACTGTGACTTGCCGCGCATAAATGAGGCAGCCTGAGGCACGGGATACAAAGGAGTACAAAGGAGTACAAAGGAATGCAAACAGCAACAGATCTTATGGTCCTTTCAAGGCTGTTTGGTACAGAGTAGCCTATGACTACAAGATCTAACTCTACATGCTGAAGGATAAGGATAGTAAAGCAAGAAGGCTCCTCCCGCCTCCAAACCCTCCAGCCAAAACTGGCAAGAAAAAGTGAGAAAAACCACCACGCAGCATGGAAAACTGACATGGAAATTTCATAAGAAAGACTGAAAAGGAAAACTACATTCTACTTTACATTATCTATAAGCTACCAGTATGAATAACCTGAAAGAGAAAGAAGTAAAGTACAATGAGTAATCGAATAAATAAATAACTAATGCATGTCGCTGTACAGGTACGTTGAGCTGACGGGGCGTCTGCGGACACGGTGTGGAAATTGCACAGTGCACAGTGTGGATATTCAGGGGTGGTGTGGCAGCCTTGCCTGGCGCTATTAAGGTAGGCAGAAGTCAATCAAGCCCCAGCTCCATTCATTCCACTGAGACTAGGAACTTTCCCATGCAGGACAAGCAAACAAGTCACCTCCTGAAGCAGTGACCTCTGGTACATTAAAAAAATCCCGATGGTGGCCACGTAACTAACAGGGACCCTCTGTGATCCACAGCCCATCACAAGTCGGTAGTATGAGTAGTGACTGTTAACTCAGGGCTATCTGTGCATATCCTAGTTTGTGCATATACTATATTTGCATTTAATAAATTGATCCAGGCTCTAAAAAAACTAAAATAAAATAAAACAGAAAATTATACATATACAAGTGCTTTATTCAGGAGTAAACATATTAAGCTGGGGGTTGGATGCCAAATACTTATCCAGGCGACCTTTAAAGGTTTGTACTGTATTACAATCTATTACGCTGGAGGGCAATTTATTCCATATATTTACAACTCTACTGAAGAAGAAATGCTTAGCTTCATGCGACTGGAATCGTTTGCCAATTATTTTATGCCTGTTGCCTCTAGTGTAGTTCGAGTGATCAACTATGAAGTATTTATCGACAGCCATGTTATCATGTCCTTTGAATATCTTGAATACTTGAATTAAATCTCCTTGTATCCTCCGTTTAGTTAGGGTAAAGAGATTCAGGGCTTCTAAACGTTCCTCGTACGGTTTATTTCTCAGTCTAGGTATCATCTTTGTCATCCTTCACTGCACTCTTTCAAGCTTTTCAATATCCTTTTTATAATACGGTGACCAAAACTGAACGCAATACTCCAAGTGCGGGCGTACTAAGGAATTATACAAAGTGAGGACGATATTATCGGATTTATATTCAAATGCATTGCCTATGAACCCAATCAATTTGTTGGCTTTTTTCACAGCTTCTGTACATTGTTTGCTTGGTTTCAAATCATTTGTTATTATTACTCCTAAGTCTTTTTCATGGTTTACCCTATCAAGCTGGACATTATTCATGCTATAACTTGTTCTTACATTTTTACTGCCAATGTTTAACACTTTGCATTTATTAATATTGAAATCCATTTGCCAGACTTGGGCCCAGTTAAACAGTTGATCAAGATCTCTCTGAATTGCCTGTCTTTGCAGTGCTGTATCTGCTCTGTTACCTATTTTAGTATCATCAGCAAATTTTGAAATCTTACAACACAATCCTTCGTCAATATCATACACATATATTAAGAAAAGAATAGGACCTAACACTGAACCCTGCGGCACTCCACTTGTAACGTTTATCCAGTCTGACTCTTTTCCATTTATTACAACTCTTTGTTTTCGTCCGGTGAGCCAATCTTCTACCCACTCGAGAACACTGCCGCTGAAACCGTGTGCTTTAGCTTCTGAAGGAGTCTTTTGTGTGGAACTTTGTCAAAAGCCTTTTGAAAATCGAGGTAGACCACCATCAACAGATTTAGTTTCGTCATGCATGTTCAGTATATCATTGAAAAAGTCCAGCAGATTCGTGAGGCAAGAGCGATTATTACGAAAACCATGTTGCGAATCTTTTATGAGATAACGCGAATCTTTTATGAGATTGTTTGTTTCTAAGTGTTTTACAAACTTGTCTCTGATAATAGTTTCAAGCAATTTGCAAACCACCGATGTTAAACTAATTGGCCGGTAGTTTTCTGGTTGGGCTCTGTTGCCCTTTTTGAATATTGGGGTTACGTTAGCAAGCTTCCATTCATGTGGCACCTTACTGCTCTTGAGTGATAAGTTAAAAAGTTCAGCTGGCGGATAGGTGATTATTTATGGCCACGACTATACCAACGAACAGAAGGAGAGACTTGTGTCACCCGAGCCTAATGTTCTTTCCACTTAAGGAGTTCTACCCGAGTCTGAATGCCTTTCTTGATTTGGGAGACACTTTGGTGCATATGGACGCCAGTTCTTGAAAAGTTGCCAGCAAGACTACCAATTTGATCTGCCTCTCACTAACCCATACAACGCACATAGTCAGATATCCAGCTAAAAGAGATGGTATGATCTGATCGATCCGAATTATGCGGAGATTGTATGGCCAAAAAAGAGTCAGTACGGATTACTATGTTGCTACCTGATTTGTTCAGGGTATCACGGAGAGCACCGACGTAAAATAACAATATTTCAAAGTACATTAGCATGTACAGGTCCTATCTGAGACCCTCCACTTTTTGACTCCTCCTCAATTTTCGTTTTTTTTTTTTTTTTTTTTTTCTTCTTCTCGCAGTGCTGTTCTCTCCCAAAAATGCATCAGCATAGTATGTGGTGGTGTCGGGTAATGGAAATTGTCGTATATGGACCTTCCTATCAGAGCATGTGAGAATCTGCCTCTTCTTTGCAGCTACTGAGCAGACTGGCACTGAACTGAAGCAGGAATCAACGGTGGGGGTAGGGTATCGTCGGGATGGGGGGCAGCTGACCCTTATTCACCACTTTCACTGCACCCATTTCCGAAATGACATTGCTTCCAGCTTATATTTAGCAAGGCTGGGTCTTGGTCAAGGGCAGGAGTGATTTATGCCACTGACGTAAGGGATTGAGTACTGTGTCCATTTTGCGTGGGACATACGGTCAGCCATACAAGCACCAGGATTCAGACATTTATGATCAAGTCCCTTTCGTGAATTATTTTTATATCCTCCTTTCTTTCTTTTTTAAGGATAAGGGAAAGGGAGTGCACGAAACAAACACCTCAATCAGCGAGTCTGTCGATATAGGCGAAATTAGGGTCTGATACTCTTCTTCCCATACAGTGTATTGTCTTCATATACATTAACTCTCATGCACCCGGAAAAAATTACGTTTAATAAGGAAGCAACAAATGCCGCTTTCTATACATTTATACAGCCATAAATGAAATGCACCACTTCTTTAGATATCATCCTTTACCAGAAGCCATCATGGTTTTGCCTGCATTAATGGTTTGTATTGATTATGTGATTTCCAGTAAGCTCTAGCAAAATACAGACCTGAAGCGACTCCGCCCTTTAGGAAATAAGTAAGTACTTGTCAATGACGAGATTAAAGTATTAGATGATTTTAAAAAATGGTCAAGTTAGTCCAGAAGAAATTTTTAGAACTGGAGGGGTTAGAAAAATCCTTCATTAATTCCATCACAACCAGGACACTTTCATAAGCCGACTAACGTATCTGATATATGCTTTTCACTCTAGCTTGGTCTGAAATCATCATCCCTTCATCTTGAATGCTCAGTTGTAACACTAGATTATGACTGAACATAATGCTAGGCACGAAGATGTGCTTTGGAAACGATATAAAGATGTAGTACTGTCCATTTCTGCCACTGAGCTACGTGAAATAAGCTACAAAAGGACAGCTGATTAAAAGAGGTTAAAGGACTAACAACCTAACCTAACGTAACCTAACATTATTTGGCCTAACCTGACTGAATACTGGCTTATTTCGTTTTGCTTTTGCTGTTGCCACTACTGGAGACCAGGGTCCAGTTGTCCCTTGGGACGCGATGCAGGATAATGCCGAGTTTTCATTTTCTTGTTGCTACTGCCAGCCATCAGTTCTGGAATATCTTTGGAAATGTCTTTCATGACACGACGTAACAAGTAGATGGAGACAGAGATGGCCACGGGAGAAACAATTAGTTCATGAGTTTGTTTACACATAATTCTACTATTCTAATTTCTTTTTAGTGCTGCTGCTACTATTAAACATCTTGGCTGTGACAGTTTTTAGAATGCGACGCATCAAGTAGATAGTGATGAAGAGGGCCACGTGGAAGAAGAACAACACGTCCAGCATGAGGAACTCTACCCAGGAAAGCTGCGCCGCAGGGCTTCTAAGCTGCGGCGCCCCCTGGTGACGGATGACGTACTCCGTCCAGAACACGGCGCGGTCCTGCGGCGTTGTCAGCTGATCCCTCAGTTGCCGCGACATCTTTACTATATTCTCCTTGTACCTGGATTTGTGCAGAACAAGAATTATAATGCTTACAAATTTCTGCCGACAAAGTTCTCGGTGATTCACGTTTAGATAAAGTGAATATTCGTGATGCTACAATGGCTTTTAACTATTTGATTTTTTAGAAGCAATCTCTGGAAGACGAGCTTGGCTGGGAAATTTTTCCAAATTAATGAATTAAATGTATCTGGACTTTGCATGATCTCTTTTGTATCATCTCTTGTACTAACGTTTGGTTTGTTGTGATGGCAGTGATGGAATCAATAATTGCCTCCACAGACACATCGTCCCAATCCAACCTCAGTCCAATGCCAGAAGTCTTCACGAATACACTGTTTCTGGGCTGGTCGGCGAAGACGGGAAGAACGAGGAGGGGCTTGGCATGATAGACGGACTCATGAAGGCTCAGCAATCCGCAGTGACTAATGAACAACTTCACGTTTTCATGACCTGAAGTACAGAGGGTGTTAGTCGCAGAACCACACCACCTATACCACACACTTAGTCCCAGAACCTCACCACCTGGATGACAAAGTGTTATAATGCCATAACCAGTATTTCCTGTACCACGGACTGTCTTTGTGTCTGTCGAAATGGATTGATGAAATATGTACGAAGATGCACCTGACAAGCTGCACATCTCTCTCAACGACAGCCTACGTAATCATTTCATTGCACAGACGTATGCGAAGTTTCATATGATTAACAAGCAATACAAGTGTAACTGGTAATACCTACTCTTGTGATGTGGAGCCATAATTTCGGTGCATGAATATGTATTAATGACTGTGTGGCCGATTTTTCTGTCCATGCTGTTTTTTAGTTTTCCTATTTTTGTCCATGCTTTTTCTTTGAATGTCGATTGTACCTCGCTCCGTTTGTCAGATGGAGATTAAGGTGGCTAGAATGAAGACAGTCACATTCATGATCTACTCTGAATGCATGAGCTCACCAAGAATATCCTGTTGTGGGACCCATTTCCTGATCATGACGTTCTCTGGTAGGCCCTCCAAGTCCCCCTCGTACTTCCAGATGACTCGGTGTGGCAGCCTTCGGAAAGCCTCAATAAAGGCGTCGCGGGACTTCGCTGGCATTGCGTTTCCCCTCGCGATGGACCCCACACTGAAGAATATCACCCCCTCAGGACCAGCACCAGTTATCCATGACTCAAGTTCCTGAAACATTATGGTCATGCTAACTGCCATCGTAGAATGATTAGCCATGAATATCTTATGCTTAATAAAATGTTGTAATTTTATAACTGAGTGCTGAAGACTAATACCGTGACTATATCGTTAGTACTTATTACTATGGAGTTTATTTATGCATAGACTGAGTTTATTATTTCCTAAAACAACATGGCTGATGGTAGAAACACAATGTCAGTTTAGCTAAATCAGTCTACATTTTCGATCGTCTATCATTTATTGTCACTACTCTATAACTATTATTTGTTGATGACCGAAACGTGTGACTGATTTAGATACTTCATAAGCTGAAACTCTTGATGAACAGTGTACCATGAAACAAAAAAAACAAAAACAAAAAAACAGGGAATGACAAGATTCATCAAAGGTTATGACAATGAAATGGCAAATCAGGAATACGAATGCATGAAATTGCCTGACCTGAGGGAGAGGCTTGGGTGGGCGGCACTGGATGCCCCCTATGTCCACCTGTGAGGGCAGGAGGGGCACCGTCACGTCCATGCTGAAATGGGTGTTGACCAGGGTAAGACTCTGGTTACGATCCAGTTCTAACAACGGGGGCAGGTCTGGAAACTGAGCAGAAATCTGAAAAACAGTTTAGATTCTATAAGCATCAACATCCTTAATGAAGTGAAGTGTGTAATTCTAACCAATTATCCGCTTTCATTTCTGGAGTTCCGGAATAATGAAGGAGTGCTGATTTTTTGCCTTAAAATAACTTATTGAGGAAGACGAATAGGTCTGGGGACGATTTGAGATTGTGTAAAGCTACTATTGACCACAAAGTTTCTAAAACTTATTTACATATCTATACATATCTACATCTAACTGTATATATATATATATATATATATATATATATATATATATATATATATATATATATATATATATATATATATATATGTACCATCATGGTCAACAGTTGCCTCATACCGTAATCATAGGACTCGTCCTGCTCGCCAGCATTCATTACTTCTGTATTCTCATTAGTTCGTCCTCATGTCATGTATCCTGAGAAATTCATTCCACTACTCTAACTTGTATGGCAAATCCATTTTGTCTGTTGCTTCTAGTGGCTCCTAACCTCTACACACATAATCTACCATACCTCCTTCTGCACCACGGGCACAACAGCCCAGATCCTCATATAGAAGGCGAAACCAATGTGCCAAAGCATGTTGACGAACCGCTGCCAAGCCGACATGGGCATTGGGTAGCCGAAGAGCAGATTGGGAACGTAAGAAGGACTGAGCACATTGCCATATACAGCACTCTGACGGGGGTCCACTCCCACTGTGTTAATCGTAATGAAGGGCATCTCGTGCACGAAAGGATAGCTAACCTGTTGACAGATAATTATATTTCCTCCTTCAGGACTAATGCATGTTTATGTAGTTCAGGCAACTGTTAGACATTTTAATTCAGCATAGTAGCAACCTTGGTAGTGTAAGTGTTAAAATAAAGATTACTTGAAATTATTTCTATCCCTGAGAGGTGTTTGCAAACCATAATGAGAGGTTAGCAAGAATAAAACTGAAAATAAGACATTGTGCTGAATCTGGAGCGACGTTTTTTTTTTTTTTTTTTAATCTGTATTTCAAGAGGTCTTATCAAGGCTAAATTAAAATCATCATGAGATAGCAAAAATAAAAAAGAAAAATATTGTATTGAATAGGTTAAGGAAGCTTGTTTGTTTAGTGGTTCTCAACAGTCAGTGTTATGATCTATTCTGCAACTTCCTGCAAAGTTGTCCAGTCCTGAATATTTTTGCTGCAGAATGGAACTCAGGCTGGGATTGCAAGAATTTGATTTACCACTATTTTTTGGCTTCCTGAGTTCATGAATGTTACGTACCCTCTATCAGTGCAAGAGCGTTCTTAAATTAGTCTTATTCAACACACACGGCAGTGAATGTACAGTGAATACCGACTGCAAAATAATACTCAAGCAAATGTAGTGACAAATATGCCAGGGAATATTTAAGTAACTTCATAAAATATATTCCCGGAAGTCTACATCAGCGGGGACATCATACAGCAAGGGAGCAACTTCAAACTCGTACACTTCTTTCAAGAATCGAGCAATCTGATGGGCGCTCTATGAACTAGGCCCTCTATGAACTAAGCTACCGAGCAATTTTCCAAATATAAACATCAAAGAATAAATTAATGTTTACTAATGCAATTACGTACGAAACTAAAATAAACACAGCTTACCTCATTATAGGAATGGTCAACAACAATAAGATCAAATTCCTTTCTCTTGTTATAAAGCTCTTTTACTTTGGGAAGCTTGTACAATTCTCTGGCAATATTAGGCAAAATGTGGGGAAAAATCGTGTATCCGCCCAGTAGGCTTTTAGTGAAGTCGAACATATTGAAAGCTGCCAGTTTGAAGTAGGGGAGTCCGTGATCAAATTCATGGATGTTAGGATGATTTGTAACGTTGGGAGAGTTGGTCAGCATCACCACCTGAGAACAGAGGAAAGAGAAGTGGCGTCACTGTATGAGAAAGAGGGAAGAGAATCAGCGAGAGAAGAATCAGCATCATCGCCTGTCTAAAAGAGGTGAATCAACATCACTACCTGAGAACAAAGAAGAATCAACATCACCGCCTGCCTAATATAGAAGTGCTACAGAGTGTGTTATTTCACAGTCAGACATACCGCAGCCATCAGAAAATGACAAATTACATCCTGTCCATCTTTACATCAATCGTGCCCAGGTGTTTGGTTAGTTTTTGGTGAGGGCGTACCAACAACAAGATAAATAAATAAAGTAAATAGTAAAGTAATAGAGCGTGGAGTGTATAAATACGACTACAGAATTTCTTACTTTGTGGCCACGTTCCGCTAGAGCCTCGGCCAGGGGCACAAAGATGTCCTTGTGGCTCCCGGGGGACACCGCCAGGAGCATAAGGATCTTGTAGGAGGCTTCTGGGGGCGGCAGCTCCCCCGCGGCGACCCCCGCCAGAGCTGCCACCAACACACACAGCCAAGCCAGCTTCATCTGACCACCTAGAGGAAAGTTAACATCAGGTGAAGGTATCTGTACTGCCTTCACTTTAACTTGGCCTAAAGTTGCCATTTCTGCCCCTTGAATGCTAAGTTGTAGCCAAAGCTCAACACCAAAATAGCGCACTACTTATAAAGAAGTGTTATGGAAATGATGACGTGCCGTAGCACTGCCATATTCTTGCCACTGAGCTACGTGAAGTAAACTAAGAAAGGGGGAAAATTTGGGCCAAGCTTAGGTGATAGAGCTACAGGAGATGATCAGTACCATCAGACAGTTAAGCAAGTACCATAAAGAATAAACGAAGCTATTAAACGGCAAGAATATTAACTCCCTTTCGGGACGATACGTTAACTCGATGATTCAGCCCCTAGTCATTTTTGGCATCGATGAAAAAACCTTGTTTGAACTCTGTTTAGCCCTTCCAATTCAGTTTTTCTCTGTGCTCATATGCAACCACTCTAGTTCACTATTTCTTTGTGCTCCCTTTAATCTCTCCAGTTCAGTAAGCATCTGTGCTCTACAGTATATAACCCTTCCTATTCGGTACTTCTCTGTGCTGCCTAACTCTTCTAATTCGGTATGTCTGTGTGCTCTATCCCCTTCAGTTCAATGCATCTCTGACCTCTATCTAACCTCCCATTTTAATACGTCTCTGTGCTCTATTCTTTTCAGTTTAATAAATCTCTGTGCTCTATTAATCCCTGTACTTAATTACACCTTCTTAAGGCTGAATCATCACCTGGAAGTTGCATAAACAAAGAAGACGTTATCGTGATGAAGGGGATAAGGGTTAAAATAAGCAAAATTAATCGCTGAAGAAGCAGGATTTATACGAGTAATTTCTCAACGCTACACATTTCATCCAGGCTCTTCCAAATCATCCATTACCATTAACTCTCATTCAAGTCAGATGCATTTTTCGTCGGGTCTCCATCTCGCGGTTTTATTTAGGATACTACGGAATACTCCATAATGAAGGGGTTAATGAAAACGCCATCCAATCCCTTTAGTTCATAAGGTCTTCAAATCATTTTGAGGTAACACGAATGAAGTAGAAAATACATCACCAGACTGGAAAGGTTAAATCACCATGAAAGAATAATTTTTGCATTATCACCCACTATTTGTCGTTTTATAGTTGTTATTATTGGAATTAAGTCAATAAAACAAAGCAATTATTTTACCATAAATGAAATAAGACATAGGAAGCGATTTTTATTCTGCGGAAACAGAAAATTTGCAAATGATTAGAATCGCAGTGTCCTCCCCAACAAACAGTTGGTCACGTACAGAACACACAAGTATCTTCGCAAAATCTGACGAGTACATAGCTGAAAAATCGAACCATCTGAAACGCGCGCTAACAGAGGTAGTGTTTTCACTGTATTTCGCCAGTTGGAAATTTTCTTCATACGGAACTGGAAAGATAACTGTTTAACTGTATCACAGCCACAGTTCATGGCACACAACTGTAGTTCATTCACCATACCTAGGCCGCACACGCCCCTTTGAAGCTTATTTCCCTTACCTCAGTGGCTGAGCAAATCAATGATACTGCACAACATCCTTTCCATGGAACGTCCTCGTTACTAGCACCATATTGTAATGTTAATATTTTGTTATAACTCAGCAATCAAGCAGGAGACACAGTCATTTTCTGCCTACCAAAAGTGAACAGAGTATAGCTGCACAAGGAATTAGACATGTGGCAGTATCAGAGGCCATCGTAATATCCAGATAATCACCCGCAACTACAAAACATATCAGTTTAAGCATCCACGGTCCTGTGTCTGTCCACTAATTCTTCCATTCCTGTAGCAACATAACGATAGAACATATTTTTACAACTTAGCAGTTTTTTATGATGTGTCACGCTAATAAAACTAAATCACCTTAAAGTTCAAGTAACAGTGAACACTTACTTACCTTACAGATCACCAAAACTTGTTCGAACTGAACGATATTACAGGAGAACGGAAGATTGTTTACTCCTCTCCCCGCTAGACCTGGGTGTAAGTCAGTCGTCAAGTGTGTGTACTGGTGTCAAGGCGCTCACTAGATGGCAGCAACAGCCTTTGGGGTAGATTTCAAGGACGGAGATCTGCCCCCGTATGTTGGATGGAGGGAAAGTTTGTGGAAGTATATAAGCGTCCCCAGTTTCTCCCCAGGTCTCCCCCGTGGGTTTGATATTCCTCACACGGGGTCCAAGCACCATGTTCTCGTTGGTTAAGGAAGCTCCCTGGCACCTCTTCCGTACAAATTTATTTATTGATTTCTGTATATATATTCTTTTATGTCATTTAAGCATGTTACGTCGATAATACACGCTGATGAGGAGCCTACACGTGGTGACGCAGCTTACCCTGGGTGGAGCAAAAGTAACTGCCACGTCCACCCAGGAGCCAAACCTCCTCATATTTCTCTGCACTTTTTCGTAGGGAAGGACCCTGGTCCGACCCTGGCGGGGACCTGTCAACCGAAAGGGGCGCCGATCCTCCACACGATGAATGTACTGTACACTACCTGCAGGATGGCCCAATAGAAACAGTTGCTTACATGTGGTTGACGAGTCTGCTTGGAAAGACAAACCAGGGTTAAACAACACCAACATCAACAGCAACAACAGAGATAATAAAAGGATACAAATAACATACAAGAGAATATTAAATTGCAAAACAGACAGACGAGAAATAAGTACCACGAGTATATACTCTTTTTACCTTAGGCCCAGATCTTCGTCCTTTGACAACTTATTTCATTTAGCTCAGTGGCAGAAAAGGAAAGTGCTACTGGTCTGCATCCATTCCATTGCATTTTCATGTGGGGTTAAATTATTGCTACAACTGAACATTCATGATGGAGAGATGTCACATTTAGGTCAAATTAAAGTGAAAGGAGTATACTAAGCCCCTTGACCCCATGAAAATATGGCATAACCCCCACTGAGAACCACTATTTCAGAACCTTTCCTTGACCCACGAGAGCAAAGCCCTTAGTAGGCAGGGTACGCTCAGTAAGAAGCCCCAAATGGATAACATAAACAACAGAAGCAATAGCACCAGTTTCATGATGTGTAGCGTAAACATATACCAATGAAGAACACAGAAAAGCAAATGGTAACTGCGACAGGACGAAGGAAGGAAGGAGAGCTGATGATGGTAACAGTGACAACAAATGAAGGAAAGATAGCTGGCGATGGTAATACTGAAAACAGATGAAGGAAAGAGATCTGATGATGGTAACAGTGACAACAAATGAAGGAGAGAGAGCTGGTGATGGTAATACTGACAACAAATGAAGAAAAGTGATGATGGTAACAGCGACAGGGCAAATGAAGGAAAGGACACAGAAAAGCTGATGGTGAAAGTGGCTGGACAGATGAGGGAAAGATAACTGATAAAGACAATAGTCAGTGGACAAATGAAGGACGGAGAGGTGCTGGTGAAAACAGGGAATGGACAAATGAGGGTCAAAGAACTGCTAATTAATGAGTGATACGAGGTCGTTAACCCAAGCAGCCAGACGCCCGCTTTTTATTTCATTCTTTCTTTCCCAGGAAGGATAACCTCTTAAATCTGATGACACATATATTATAGCCTTACTGCCTAAAGAAAATTCCATTCAGTTTAGTGGAGGATTCTGGTAATGGTGGGGTTAATAAAGGTTATGTCTAATCCCTCCAGTTTGAAATATCGCCACTGCGCTGAATAAAATCATCCGTGAAAGGTAAAATTAAAATGAATATATACGCCATCAGATTCAAAGAGTTAATTTCAGTAGTTAATCAGTTGGGATGTGAGAATGGAGTACTAAAATATTATCGTGGTCGGCAATGGTTAAAACGGTATATCATAATGGAGAGATTTTGGAATAGGGCATATCTGTAAACTGTTGATAACCATAAGCTCATGAGTTCCAGATTACTTTTAGGTGTGATTTTACAATTCTTATGCAGTGAATAGTGGTGAGTCTGATAAGACTGTTTTTTGTATTAGAAACAGCAAGAATATTGACTGAACTCTTCATAATGAAACAGGAAAAGGAATGTAAATCAGGCAGTAGTATAAAAATAATCCACGTGCTTTGTTTTCATGTGTTTCTAATAGTCAGTTAACGGGTGAAGAAGATAGTGAAAAGGCTTGTCTTTTTTTTTTTTTTTAACAAAGAAATATTAATACATATTTTAAACAGGAATTTAGCTGACAGCACGTGCATCATAGTCTCATAGTCACGTTATTTTTCCTTCTCTTTCTTCTTCTCCCTTTTTTTCTTTCTTTCATTCTTTTTTTTTTTTTTAATTGATGGAATCGGTACACTGATAAGGTTAAGAAAACACGTGATAGTCCGCACCCTGGTCATTCTTGCGTCACTGTGCTGCACTTCTTATCTTTCTTTCTGACAGATAACATGCTGTTGACTCATTCTCCTCTTGTCGTGTTTTTCTTTTCCCATGCTTTCTGGACTCTACCTTTGAGCCATTATTCGGAGGAAAATAGTGCTCGAGATAATAATGATGATAATGATGAAACTGATAATCCTTAAAAAAAAAAGAAAGAAAATAAATAAGTTGTCGCGAGAGAAGATACAGCACGCACCATTTAGAAATGCTATTGACCTCGTAGTTAACACGGCACAGAGTCAAATTAGTGCACGATAGGTACAGAACACAGCAGGGAAGAATAAGTACTCTTTTTACTCAAACATGGCCTAAAAATACCATCTCTCCATCCTAAATGCCGAGCTATAGCAGTACATTAACACTAGAATATGGTGCTGCTTACAAATAAGTGCTATGGAAAGGATGTAGAGCCGCAAGACTGCCTTTCTCTGCCACCGACTCACGTTAAATAAGGTACAAAAGGAGGAAGTTTGGGCCAAGTTATGATGAAAAGACTAACGCAATCGAGCTGTACTATCAGCTCTGAGAGGGTGAAAGAGTGGTAAGCCTCTAATTAATGACGATCAGTTTAAAGATATCTGTGAGGAGGGCAAATGGTCACTTTGCACCCCACTTCACATCAAGAACTTAGCAAGAAGGTAAAAGGGTCAGAGGTCTTTTGTTTTCCACCATATGACACAATAATGGTGGAAAAATGAGAGATCCACTTTCTTTTACGATCTCAAGCTTCGAAATACATTTTTTTCCTAGCGATTTAGTACTTCGTATGACTATAACACTTGGGTAATCTCTTCAGTGTTACTAGGCTACTTTTAGAACCGACATAATGTGCCTCGGTAACTTAGACGAGGATAAATATGCAAAACAAATCGATAACGGAGAGGTGTTGCGAAGTTTCCAAAGCCACATACGCTACGGGTCTATATAATATTTTCATTACACCTGCTGGACATTCAGACAGGACTAACCTTACTAATGGGATGACTGACAACAAATCTTCCGAGTCGTTGCTTAGGTAGTGAAGGAATAATCTTTAAGTAGCCCTCTAGGATATTGTGTCCTTATCTCCAGGGCTGGTAGTTACAGAGGATCCTTATCAGTATGCACAGCCAGCCCACTTGCATATGGTTTTCTTATCTCCGGAGCTCGAATTTATGAAAGATCCTGATCAGTCTTCGCTGCCGACTCAATCATATATGCTTTACTTATTTCTAGGTCTTGCATTTATGAAAGATCTTATTCAGTCTGCCCCACTGACTCATTCACATAATCTTTACTTATCTCCAGGTCTTGCATTTATAAAAGATATTAATCGTCTTTGCAACCACCGAATCTCCGTTCCAATTAGGTATTTTTAAGTATTAATACATTTCGTTTTGTTTTTCGCGTCAGGTCACCTTAATATTGGCCCTATTAAACTATTGCGGTCTCTCATATCGATCCACCGCCTTACGATAAATAGTTATAGTGTGAACGATGACTTTTGAAATTTAATGATGCTATCTGCGAAACAAAACAAACTTTTCAGTATACTGCATCAGAGTATCGTAAATATTCAGCCAAAAAGTGGAGCGATATATCTGACCGCAATTGTACGTACTTTTTGTATGGTAGGTGTACGAAAAAAGATACAAACATATATGCAAGCATTTTCTGTACACAACTGAGGATTACGATATTCTAGGTGGCATAGGAGGCTTCGTAGACCCTTATACTAAGCGATTTATTTTGCATATGACACCGTAGCACTCTTAATTGTTATTTATTTATTTATTTATCAAATATCGACATAGTCTGTATGACTAACATGTAAGAGGGTATTCAGGTGAAATGTATAGATTAAACTGTTAGGGATGAGGTGTTAGGAAAAGACCTAGGAGTATCTATAAGTACGGGACGTTCCCAGATAATTCAGGCAAATGTTCTTCTGTCGTCACCGTCAATTGCCAACCAGTAGAGCTGTGTATATTTTATCTCTGCAGTTCCATGACGTATGTTTTATTATTATTATTATTATTATTATTATTATTATTATCCAGGAAATCTTTTCATTTCTAAACCTGATAAAAGAGTTGGATATTGGATCAACTCCCTATCACATGAGATGGTGAAGAGAGAGCTTTATCTTCCTGCAACAACCATATCAATATAACAGATTACAGTGAGGCGATGTTGACAGCGTTTAGTTGAGGACGCACACTATAATTCTGCTCCTGACACAGTAATAGTAGTAGTAGTAGTAGTAGTAGTAGTAGTAATAGTTGAAACCCCACGCTCATCTGAAAGTGAACTCAATGAACTGCAGGCGGATGATGATCTGCAGTCCACCATCCTCCTTTTAGGAGGATATGGAAGTAGTTGAGGAATGTTTGTATAATCAGGCAGTGAAGCCGCTGGGTGTCATTGCCACCACGTGAAGACGTCTCTCCAGCACCGCCGATGAACATATGCAGAATGGTACAAAAAACAGTGAATACTGAACTTCCACTTTCACATGCACCACTCTTCTTACAGACACCTCTTCCCTATTCGTACTTCGCTATCATGGGGGAAAACTGATAATGGCTGTCACTCTGCATCTGAGGAGGAGGTACGGTCCTGCAGTAGAACTAATAGGAACTGATGCAGGTACACCATTGACTCATGAGCAGCAAGTTTACCTTAGATGTCTTGAAATACAGACGATAACTTCGTGGTCCTATTCCTTTGCTACTCTTCAAGTTACGCAGCAGCGATATAACTATTTGTCTATAACTATATCAATCTATCTCTCTCTCTCTCTCTCTCTCTCTCTCTCTCTACTGTATATATATATATATATATATATATATATATATATCTATATATATATATATATATATATATATATATATATATTAGTCATACTGACAGCCGCTAAATAAACTATCGGGATTGTAAGACAAGCAATAAATACGACTTAACAAGTGCTAAGCCAAATCAGTGGGTAAAGAGGAGCCACTTGGAACGCCCTCAAGGCCAGCAAACCAAGGCTAACATACAGGCCTACAGATACAGTTGTGGCTGCTGGATTGGTATTTCTCTAGTTCCTAAACAAATCAGCATATCTATGCCGGTTTGCTTTTGTTACGAGAAATCGTCTATATCTTCTCATGTTTTCACTTTAATAATCGCTCTGCTTTGGACGGAAAGTTAGTGTGCGTCCACACGTGCCCTCGAACATGTGTTAACAACACAGTTGGCATCATGTTGGAAACATGTATGCAGCAATATTTGGACAGATGAATGTAAACATGTTTCAGTGCAGCTTCCATCCAACTGGCAACAGAGGTGATGGCATAAGTGTATCCATACGAGGGAGATGAGACTTCACCATGATGTTGCCAACATGATCTGGATGCTACTGTTTCGGGCATGTTTGCGGCTTATTCGGTTATGTGTTGTTTGCATGTTGCCAGCACTTGTTCCACCACACTTGCGGACGCGCCCTTATGGGAGCTGCATGAGTGAAGACAAACGTGTAAAACGAGTAACCTCATCCACAATCCTGGCTCAAGAAAGTTTGTAAATACGGAACAAGGTCACATTGCAGTCAGCACATGACAAGTTGTTTTGTATCTCACTTTTGTGTAAACTTACTTCCGTCTTAAAGGACTGTATTTCATATTAGAGAAAGCCATCGTAGGGTCATGGTTACAAAAAGAGAGTATAGATAGACACGAGAATATATTAGCAAGATATGAAAGGTAGAAAGTTGCAAATTTCTCCCCGGCAACCTCTTTAAGATATCCAGTCACTTGGCGATATGACTGGGAAGGCCTGTGCATACATGTGGAACAGTTCGTAGAGGGACTTGTGTTGTGGTGCAGGTGTTCCTCTACGGGGTTAAGGTGAGGTTAACTCCTTCAGTACGATTACGTTTTTAGTTTAGTCTTGCTACCACAGGCGATTTTGTGTAGGTTACGAGGGATTTTTAGAATTAGAGGGTTTAATTTATCATCCTTTTTCTGTGCCTGCCCTTCTCTCTTCCTATTTCTCCCATCTTTCCTGTCGCTTCTTAATGCTTTTCTTTCCATTACAGGTGGTTTTACATTGAGTGACAAGCCAAATGGTTTCCTGTAAGCCAAGAAACCATTTACAACGCTGGGTGGTAACCATATAACCAAACCATACGTGCTCCCTACGTGTCAACAAGTGGGTTGGTGAAGGGTTAGTTCCCCTCCCTGTAAAACAACCAACTCAAAGTCAAATGGCCACCCCTTACGGGATTATGGCGTCTGGCAATAGATAGATAGATAGTGATAGATACAGCTTTCATTAACCCCTGCAATGTGTCTTGTCTGCCCTGAACTGAGTGAAATCGTCCCGTACATCCGTTCCTCTATGTCTCAAGTGCAACTAACGTTCGCGTTCTTTACCTATAGAGGACTCCATTCTTACTTCATTCTTGCTGCCTCAAGACGATTTTAGTAAAGTTAAGAAAAGCCTCCCGCGTCGAAGGGGTTAATGAAGGCTACGAGTGTATCCAAACTCACCAGTTCGAAAAATTCCTCCTAGCAAAAACAGAATTGAAGAAAATAGGTCCTCCTGATGAAGGGAGTTACTCTTGATCCCATCAGTACAACGACCTATTAATTTAGTTTATTCTTCCTATGAGAAGACGATTTTACCCAGGTGGGACCATTAGAAACGGAAGGGTTTGATATTGCCATCATTACCCCCCCCACCCCCGCATATGAGACCTCTTCCTAACTTAATGAATTTGTATGTCGTGGATTCATCTGTATGGCGATACAGCGGTTCCTCTGCAGGGCTTAGCTGGGGTAAGTGGCCATGGTCTTAGCTTGGAGGGACGTGACAGCTATCTCTCTCTCTCTCTCTCTCTCTCTCTCTCTCTCTGACGATTTTATTCAGCTTAGGAGAGATACCTCAAACTACAGAAGTTCGATACAGCCTTCACTAACCCCGCTGGTACTGAAGGTCTACCGTAAGCCACTTAAAATCAACTCCCAGTAGAAGAAATAAAATATAAAGGGTACCAAATTAAAGTAGAATAAAATAGAATGAAGCAGTATATGTCTGCATCACAAACTAGAAGATAATATCACTATACACCGATTTACGCAAATTAAAAAAAAAATGTAAAGAGGTAGATTAATTTCGATGTAACTCAAGACAGTTTTCTCTCTTGATGCTAGGCAGCATTCTTGTTGTCGCAGAAAATTTCGTAACAATTCTTCCTGAGCGACTTATTTTGTCTAATGTCCTCTTGTAAGGTGCGAACGAAACCTGTCAATATTTTATTTTCTCGAGGTTGTTGTTATTAGGCTATTATTATTATTATTATTATTATTATTATTATTATTATCATTATTATAATTATTATTATTATCATTGTTGTTGTTGTTGTTGCTATTGTTGTTTATGTTATAGTTTTCATGGTTAATATGTTATTTTTATTATTATTACTGATAATGTTATTATTGTTGTTTTTATTGTTGATGTAGCCCAAGGCTCAGTTGAACATTACACTGATGAATTGAAGTCTGATGTTGTCCTTCTCTTGCAGTCCACGATCATCCTTTCAAGAGACTTGGAAGGAGTTATTTGTATACCCCGGCGCCCGACACGCCCGACTGTATGAGTGTCACCACGTGAAGACGTCCCTCTCCTGCTGCATGTAACTCAATATTTAGATTGTAGGAATTACATGTCAGACATTGTTAAGCAGAAATGTACACAGTAAATCGCGCATGAACAAGTCTTAAAAGTCACCAATGTCAACGAGAATACGGTTGACAGTCATCAAGTCTGATTTCTTGTACGTTGTTTACATCCTTACATCATCGCCATAGTGTACATAAATATCATAGAGGAGAATGGCAGGCCAGATGCTGTCATGGTCTGTCTTGGTATTTCCTGACGGTCACACTAGTCATCGTAATTTCCGAGAGTCATGGCTGGTCAGCAGATTAACGCTCAGGCTCCAACAAATCACTCTCAGCTGAATATCATCGTCTGGCGTTAGCTGGAATAGAATAGAAGACTTGTCTCAACGATGAGAGGGTCCAATCTTCCCCTGTCGAGATTAAACTATCCAGATCCCTGACTGCTACTGGGTGAACAGGGGTAAAGATGAGGCAAACTTTGTCCATCGGTCTAGCAGGTCCGAAGATCAAGGTCTCGGTCTTTCACTTGCGTTTTGGGTGTGCTAACCTTTGCAACACAGCCCCCCACACAAACGAGTTACTAAGACGTACATCATTGTACTCCTTTCACATTACCTAGACATACACTATCTGTCATGAATGCTGAGCTTTAACAGGGTGGTAGCGCTAGAACATGTGCTAGTCAAGTAAAGGTGTCGTAGTCAGGCTATGGGCTCTGGGAGATGGAAAAAAACGAAACTCTACGCCATGTTAAGGCGAACAAACTATAGGGAAGCTTTACACATGTGATTCGTAGTGAAAGTAGGGACCGTTGACAATAGATAGATAGAAAGATAGACAGACAGACAGATAGATAAACAGATACACAGATAGACTGATTGACTGCTTGAGAGATAGACAACAAATAAATATAGATATATAGGTAAGTACACAAATAAATAGATAAACAAAGATAGACAAAGAGAGATTGAGACAAGTAGATAGATAGAACTGTACGAGTAGATGCAGACAATTCTCAATCCTAGCTCTGGCCACGTTGACCTTCAGGTGTATTCTCAGTTCAACCCTTCAGCCTGGGGAGCGAGGCATTCGTGCGGTGGCACTGACATAGCTGGGATGCTCCATTGCCCGGTTATGCAAACTTCCCTCAATTCCCTGCCTATCCACCTAATTGACGATGGCGGACTGCAGAAGGAGGGCAGCTTCAGCTTGTGGGTTCACGTTTCAGATGAACCTGGGGCTATACCTACTGAACTATTGCTACTGTTACTACTACTACTACTGCTGCAGCAGCTGCTGCTGCGAACCCAACGTCTGTTTTTTTTTTTTCTTTCTTTGTTTTTTTTTTCCTATTTCCAGGCGATTTTAAGAGACATTTTTTAACTTGAGGTCAAGTACAGCCTTCAGTAACTCCTTTAGTACAGGAAATCGTTAAGTTGAATTAAATCGTCTGAACATAACCATATTTGACTTAACTATGAGTCACCAGATTCAGAGAGTGAAGAAGGTCCCTTTGCATCCTTCCTTACTAGTGTACTACGGTATATGACACTTTCTTAGCCTTTTGTATATTACTTTTGCTAATTATATCAATGCTAAGCTGTGGTAAGTGAGAGATAATAAGATGGTAAGGTTTAATACGGAAAATGAATCACTAAAAACGAGGTGCAACGAAATCTTTGTGAACGAGAAGACGACTCCTTCAAACGTATTCTCATCGGTAAAGGAAGGTCGCTAGCTTATTTATTCAAACGGAGCGCAAACAATTACTCCTATGTATGTATTTCACACTAGGTTGATATTTTAAAGCACAGGTAACATGAAAGTCCTGTGGTAAGAAATGCAAAATAAATCGGCAAAGTAAGTATCTCGTATGCTATTTATACAGTCAACATCGACATTTGACGCATTGAGTTGTATGTTTACACCTGAAATCGAGAAGCGAGATGCAAACCCCAAAATTTTTACGATGATTTTTGAAGTACCTGATAATGATGGAGCGAATTCGACCTTCCTATATGGCTGCTGACTGCTTTCTGTAATATGGGGTGCAGGCTGACCAAACGTAATAACCACAGGCGTTCCATAAATGTCTGTCAAAAATTAGAGGTTTGCACTCCACTTTGCGATTTAAGAATTAAGCATACGACCTTATAACTCATGTTTAGCTGATTAACATCCCCTGGCACTGGGGAGAATTGAGTGCTTGAATTGTCTCGACCAAAAGACAGTTGATGATAGGTATTGATAATGCCAAGCTCCCGAGTCATCTACAGTAAATAAAATCTCCTGGCGTCAGCGGAACTAGAGTACCAAAGTTGTCTCGACCATGGAGGGATTAGCAGATAAAATTAGCATAGGGTACAGGAGAATACTGACGTTTAATACACAAGATAACTCGCTAAGGATGAGGTGATACGAAGCATCCTAAGCCCACGAGAATGAGGGACCTTGAAGTGCACTCAGCTACCCGATAACAAGAGGTGCTTTTCAGTAGCTTATCATGCCCTCTCATTATTTACGTTTAAAAAATAGTTGTTATGCTTACCGCACACCGTAATCTCTTTGCTTTTATTTTTAGTGCGTCAGTCATTCTCTCCTATCTTTTACATTTATATCATTTTTTTCATTATACATTACTCCCCAACTAGCCTACCATGCTGTTTGCTTCACTACAGTTATTCACTCTCTGCCATTACTGAACACTAGCGTCCAGTTTGCTTATCACGTCCTCTCAACACAAACATTTCATCTTCATTACCCTGTATCTCATGTCCTCATGCTTTATCATACCTTCTGATCGTTTTGCCTTTTTATCTTGTCAGTCATGTGATGGAGACGGATGTCTTCTATGGAGGCACTTATTTAGTTGGGAGGCCTCACTTCCCCGATATACAATCGTCCCTCAGTTCCCTCCGTATCCTCTAAGTGAAGGATGATGAACTGCAGGAGGCGGACAACTACAACCTGGAGTCCAATGGCTCACGCATCCTGGGGCTACAACTGTTTATGCTGCTACATTTTTATCTTCAGCCTGTCAGTTTTTCCTCTTATCTGTTACATTTCTATCCTTTTCTTGCAGTTCATTACACACTGCGCTTCTGATGGTTTAACCTGCTCTCAGATTCTCTAAGGGTTATTCAGTTCCTTATCATGCCTAAAGCACTTGATCGAATGTATGTTTATCATCTCTTGTAATCGCCATCATTTTTATCCTGATTACATTAACTCTCTTGAGCTCTTGCTTACATCTCGTAATCATTTTTGTTTTCTATTTTTAATTTTCTTGTCTGTCCTTGGTAGTGGAGAGGGATGCTTTCACGCGGTGGCACCGATATAACAGGGTGACTTCACTGCCCTGTTTTAGGAACGTCCCTCAACTTCCTCCCTATCCCCCAAAAGGAGGATGGTGGCCTGCAGTGGGGCAACTTCACTCTACAGTCGTTATGATTTATTTTGAATAGATTGTGAACCGTAAGAAAAAGACATGGTTTGATCTGTTTAGAAAGAGTGGTCTACTTAGAGAGGCAGCAGTTTCTACAAAGTGAGTGGATAGTTTAGAAAGTAAATATAGTCTTTGGAATATGAATGGTCTATTGAAAGTGAGTGATCGAGGGAATATGAGTGGTCTAAGGAAAATACTGTTAGATGAAAACTTGGCTATTATGTATGTATCCTGGATGACTCCCAGTGCTGGGTGATTGACATGTAAACTCAAGCTGTGATTCTAAACCACTTTTATTAATAACTTTTCCTTCTACAATCAATACTTTCTGAGGTTTGAGTTTTCGACGGAGACAGACACACACACAGATATACTTCGTACAAATATAATGACAATCGACTTCGTCTACCAGTGACTCTAAACAACATTTATTAACAACTTTTCCACCTACAGCCAATACTGTCTGAGATCTAAGTTTTCGACACAGACACGCACATAAATTTCGTACAAAAATAATGACCATCGACTTCGTCTACGCGGCTCAATGAGTGATATATTATGAAAGAGCGTTTTGTTAGACATAAGCGAGTAATTTGTTGTTTTTTATACAAAAATAAACAGGAGTAAGATCCAGCGGTATCTCTTACAGCTTACACAACACACTGTCACACCTGTCTAACCACCACATGTTGTTGTTGTTGTTGTTGCTGTAGTCCAGGTTCATCTGTAACGTGATCATGGTGGACTGCAGGCTGTAATTACCCTTCTCCGACAAAACGCCATTCTCCCTTTTGGGGATAGGGAAGTAGGAGAAGGATGTTTGTATGGCCAGGCAGCTTAGCCGACCAGTTATATCGGTGCAACAACATGAAGACATCCCTCTCCTACACCATAACCAAAGTCGAACACATAATATAAAAGAATGTTACCTAAACACCGCTAATCAACAGGTCTGTGGACTCACCAGGTGAGGACGGTAACGAGGTAATTATTGAAAAGGAAACTTAAAGCGTGTAGAAAAGAGATGAACTGAACTGACAGCGTATAAGTGAATGAATCTAGGAGGATCAGTGATGACTAAAAAGAAACAGGCTAGTGAAAAGATGGGGCTCTTTAGACTACTAATGCTGACATCCTGAGTGCACAATAATGGTCTCTAGACAAGCACGAGTAATACATTTTGAAAGGAAATTTGAGATGATTGTACAGATGGATGGGTCGGACAAGTGAGACAGAACTTGGGGTAATACAAATGTGTACTAATTTTGATGCATACTAGAGTGTGCTCACCTTAACTTGACGGGGACAGGTATTATTCCTAAGCCGTCTTTGGGGATCTGGATGTAAATTCGATAGTTGTGCATCATACTCCGGAGAAAGAGTGGTTATTAGCAAAAACTTTATCTACCTTAAAGGCTCTCCGTGCAGCCAATAGGCTTTAAAGATGCACATTCTTCCTACCCTTGTCAGATGAAGTTGGCTGGGCTGTGTGTGTTGGTGGCGGCTCTGGCGAGGGGCGTCGCCGGGGAGCTGCCGCCCCCTCAGGCCTCCTACAAGATCCTCATGCTCCTGCCAGTCTCCTCCAAGAGCCACAGGAACGTCTTTCTGTCCGTGGCCGAGGCGTTGGCGAATCGAGGACACCAGGTGAGTCCCATTGGCCTTGTTGCTGTTGTATCCCCAAGCTCATAATTATGAACACGGTGGACTGCAGGTTTAAGCTGTCCTTCTGCTGGCTTAAGCTGCTCTTCTCCTGTAGTCCTCCGTTCTTCTTCCGAGGATAGGGAAGTAGCTGAGGGACGCCTGTATAACCAGGCAGTTGAGACTGCGAGCTTACATAGTTGCCACCACATGAAGGTTTTCCTCTCCAGCACCACTATGGTCTTTACCCCTTCAGTCCAGTGACTTTTTTTTTTTTTTTTTTTGCTACCTCCGTACAATTAAATTTTACTTTTGAGGAGACTGACTGTAGTGAAAGGATAAATGAATGATGTATTTGACCTCTCCATTTCGAAAAACCTCCCCTAAGTAGAATAAAACCGTCTTCTGGTAGCAAGAATATCACAAAGAACGTCAGCGGGGTAAAGGTTTGTTATCGACTAACAAAAATCCATACCCCAGTTCAACTTCGTTGCTGGCAAACTGTAGTCAGATTGGAGGCTAAATATGACTAGTAACCAAGGAGATTCATTCCTGCCTCGTAACTGAGGCTCATAAAATTTTCACGCTACTATAACTTAATATTCGAGTTGCTTGAGTGGCCAAGTTTCGTCAGTTGAAAACAAGCAGCCTATACAGTGATATGATGGGAAGTTAGGCGACCTTTACAATAGTGACAAATTTGTGATCCTTGTAAAGGACCACTGGTACTAAAGTTCTGAGATATGACTTTGCATTAATATCAGAATTACTCTTATTACCGACATTATTAATCATCCACTTAGTGTAGAGGTACTCTGTATTATGGGTAGCTCTACACTGAGTGGCAATCTAAATGATTTCCTGTAAACCAGGAAATCATTGACGACGTTGGGTGGTAACCTTATAACCAACTGACACGTGTTCCCTGCGTGACAACACGTGGGTTGTCGGAGGGTTAGTGCCCTTCCCCGGAAAACAACTAATTAAATCTACAGACAAGAAGCCTCGGACCAGGACTGACTAACAGGTGACGACTAAGAACCGAACAAAGGACATAGTACGGATTACCACATGGAATGTAAGGGGTGCAAATGATGAGGTGAAAGAGAGAAAGATTGTCCACGTGCTGGAGTGTACAAAAGTGGATGTATGTTGATTAACCGAGGCTAAATGTGTAGATGAGAATGTGAGAGAATGGGAGTATGGATTGGGTATATGCGCGAAAGTGGGTGAGAATGAGGGGGCAAAAGAAGGAGTGTGTATTGTTGTGTGCTAGAGATGGAAGGAGAACATAAGATCGTATGGATCAATTGCCTCAAGGATTGTGCGGGTTAGACTGAAAGTTTGACTACAAAAGTGAGCAATTGTGTGTGTGTGTGTGTGTGTGTGTGTGTGTGTGTGTGTGTGTGTGTGTGTGTGTGTGTGTGTGTGTGTGTGTGTGTGTGAACCAACGCTAGATCGCGCAAGCAATGTGAAAGATGAGTTCTCGACAAATGTGGAAGCGTGCATGGAAAAGTTTGAAAGAATGAGAGAGTGTTTTTGATTGGAGATGTGGAATTGAATAATAGGGAATGTGAAAGTGGATGGAGTAATTGGTGAGTGGGGTGTGTCTGCAGAAGTGGATGAGAATGGCAGTGCTCTAGTGAACATTTGTTCAGGGAGGGGGTTGGTGATAGCCAATACCCTCTTTAGACACAAAATTATCCACAGGTATACATGGCGAGTGATTACAAGCGTGGGTGGTGAACTGAATGAATTTAAGGCAACGACTGATCACGTGCATGTGGATGATAAAATGCAAAGGTGTGTAATGAATGCTAGAGCACGTAGAGGTTGGACGAGGGGCTTTCCGCTTGGTGGTGGTGAAAGTCAAGGTTCAAATGAAATGGAGGACTAGAAGAAAGGAAGGACAAGAGGAAGTAGTTATTACAAGGGGGTAAAAGGTTGCAAGAGGATGGAGAAAAGGCAGAATATAAGAGAGAATGGAGGAGCGATTAGGTAAATATGATTTGGAGCAAATGGGGGAGGTGGAAGGTATGTGCAAGTTATTCACAGAGGAAATTTGTGCAGCATGTGAGGTGGCAAGTGGGGTGAAGAGAAGACAAAATGAGGTGCAAGGAACAGCTTGATGAAATGAAGAGGTGAGACAGGTTGTGGCACAAAAGAAAGCATATAGCGAGTGGATGAGAAACAGGGGCATGGAGGAAGCTGAGAGACGGAAGAGAGAGGTGAAAATATTTAGTAAGAGACAGTAAGAAGAGAGTGGATGAGGAATTCAGAAGGAATCTGAGCTTAAAGTGAAGGGGATGTAAGAAAATGTTCTGGTAAGAGATAAAAAGAATTAGACAGGGTGATAAAGAAGATAGTCGGGGAGCAAAAGATAAAAATGTTAGATTGCTAGTGAAGAAGGGAGAAAAAGAGAGCAGATGGAAAGAACTCTTTCAGGAATTGTCAAAAATAGAGAATGAGTATAATTCGAGTATAAGTGGCCGGGGAATGGCAGAAAGAAGGAAGGATGTGAGAAGAGATGATGATATCAGCAGGATGGAAGTTGTGGAAGCAATGAAGAAAGTCAAAATGGGGAAAGCCCCAGGGAATTGATGGAGTGTGTCGTGAAATGCTGAAGCACGGGGGAGAGATAGTAGTAGGGTGGGTGCGGAAGATGTTCAGATTGGCCTGGGAGAAAGGTAGAGTCCCGGAAGATTGGAAGTCAGGTATAATTATTTACTTGCACAAAGGAAAAGTGGAAAAAGAAACATGTGGTAATCATAGGGGCTTTTGTCTTTTCAGTGTAATAGGAAAAGTATATGGTAGGACACTTACTGACAGATTTAGGGAAATAACAGAGGAATTAGTTGGAGAAGAACAGGGAGGTTTTAGGAACTAAGGTACTAAGGCTGCAGTGTGTGTGAACAGTTAGCTGAGTGAGGGTTGGATTGAAACAGGGATGCGTCATGTCTCCATGGTGTACATGGATGGAGTTATAAAAAAGATATAAGATAGGGCAGTGGATGATGGAGCAGCCCTCATGAGAGAGGGCAGTGTTTGGAAACTCCCTGTACTATTCTTTGCTGATGATACTGTGTTGTTAAGTGAACACGAAGGAGAGCTGCAAGGCCTGGTGAATGAGTTTGGGAGAGTGTGTAAGAAACGGAATCTAAAGGTGAGTGTAGGGAAGAGTAAAGTTATGGTCTTTGAGAGAAATGAGGTCGCTGACTGTACAGTGAGGTTGGATGTGGAGGAAATGGAAAATGTAAGTGCGTTTAAATACATGGGTAGTGTGATGTGTAACAATGGAAGTTTAGGGGACGAAGTGCTTGAAAGGGTACAACAGGGGTCGGCAACCCTAGGCACGCGTGCCAGACTTGGCACGTGAAGTGCTATACTATGGCATTCAACGTGATCCAGTGTAACAAAGAAAATATTGAAAATGCAAAGAGAGAGAGAGAGAGAGAGAGAGAGAGAGAGAGAGAGAGAGAGAGAGAGAGAGAGAGAGAGAGAGAGAGAGGTGGACACATCCTTCCTTACTAAATCAATTAACACTGTCGCTACAATGTTAAAAAATCTTACCTGACACGCAAAGTGGCGAAAAAATTGGCATTAATTATAAACTGGCACACCATGTTCAAAAGGTTGCCGACCCCTGGGGTACAACAAGGAAGCAACGTTGCTGATTATTTGAAAGCAGTGATAAGAAAGAGGGAAGTGCGCATGGAAGTGAAAAAATCGCTGCATAACAGTATTGTGATACCAACTCTAACATATGGAAGTGAAACTTGGACCTTGTTGGAGGGACACAAGTCAAGAGTGAGAGCTGTAGAAATGATATATTTGAAAGGAGCCTGTGGAGTCACATGAAGAGGCAGACTGACAATTGAGGAAGTGAAGGCGCGTTGTGGTGTGGATGAGGATGTGATAGAAAAGAAACAGTTAGGAGAAATACATTGAGGTGGTTTGGCCATATGAAGAGAATAGAAAGCGAGAGACTGAAGAGGAGAGTGTATGTAAGTGAAGTGAAGGGGGGGACAGGGAGGGGGAGGCCAAGGATGAGACGGGGGGATGGAGTGGAGAGGTATATGAGAGAGGGGTGTGTGAGCTGGGAACAGGGCAGTGGAATGGAAGGGGACAGGGCGAAATGGAGGCGATTTGTTTGTGGCCACCACTTACGAGATTAAGGCGTCTGGCAATAGACAGATTATTATTATTATTATTATTATTATTATTGTTGTTGTTGTTGTTGTTCTTGTTTTTGTTTTCATTAGTAGTAGTAGTAATAGTAGTACTTGTAGCAGTAGTAGTATTAGTATTAGTAGTAGCAGAAGTAGTAATAGTTCCGGAATTATTATTATTCTTGTTGTTGTTGTTATTATTATTATTATTATTATTATTATTATTATTATCATCATTGTTTTTATTATTATTATTATTATTATTTTTTTATATGTTGTTGTTGCTGCTGTTGCTATTGTTGTAATATATGGAAGTCGGTATTAACAGGGTGGTACAGAAAAATCTGACTCTTCTAAAGAACTTGTTTTTCCCAGAAAAAGTAAGTTCCTTTTTTTTTTTTTTTTTTTTTCAGGTGGAGCATAGAGAGATGCTGCAAGTTTAATGTGACAGCAAGATGGAGGCTGAGAAACAGTTTTCAGTTCAGTAGCTGTCAACAATCGTTGAACTGTACTGTGCAACAAAATCAAGCTTCTTCGAAAAAATATGGACCAAAGATGCCTGACCGTCTTATTGCACACCACACAGATGTTTTTTGTACACTCAGAGGTGTTTCAACATGCTAATGAGGCTGTGCTGCTGTTCAAAACCTCACATTTTGCTTATTCACATGCCAACTCAAAAAAAAAAAAAAAAAGTGCCTCGTCACTGACGAGAAGCACGTCCAAGAGACAGGGATTATTCTCAGTCCGTTCGCTGATACTCTGGCAAAATTCATAGCGTTCGTACTTACTGGCCTGCCTTTGAGCCTGAAGAATCTGCACTTTGTATGGTAACAGTTTCAGGTCACTATGAATGAATTTCATCACAGAGCTCCTGGAAATCCCCACGCCCTGTGACAGTCGTCTGGTGGACTTCCATGGTTTCCGTTCCAGACGAGTCCTAACGTCCTGAACATGTGCTGGTGTTGTGGCAGTCAGATGTGCGCCACTGTGGGTCTTGTTGTTGTTAGCCACACTATCAGTGTCTCTGAACTTCTGTATCAGGCTTTTGATAGTGTTGCGATGTGGGATTTTCCTCCCTGGAAATTCACGACGAAATTGCATCTGAGAGAGAACAACTGATTTTGTTGCAAAGTACAGTTCAACGATTTTGGTCCTCTGCTGAACTGAAAAATGTTTCCCAGCGTCCATCTTGTTGTCACATTAAGCTTGAAGCATCACTCTATGCTCCACCTGAAAAGGAAACGGAACTGTTACTTTTTCTGGGAAATACGAGTATTTAAAAACTGTCATTTTTTTCTGGATTTTCCTGTAATCCATTTTATCCCTTTGATTTTCAGATAGTGATGCTGGCTAACCACCCTAAGGCATCAAAACATCCCAACGTCACAGAGCTAGAGCACGGCCTCTCTCATTTTAGGGAAGATAATCTCAATATGTTTGAAACCAGAAAGGATCTCTCGGGAGGCTTCAGCGTGTTCACTAAGATCTTGCCCCCTATTGCCAGGGATCTCTACAAGGTGCCAGAGGTGAAGAAACTCTACGACAAAAGAAAGGAGTTTGATTTAATTATTGTAAATCACGCGTACAATGAGGTAAGGTTAATATTATGGAAATTCATTTGATAATTGTAAATTATGTTTAATGAAGTCTAAAAATGTTAAAAAGATTTCTGTCTCACAGTTGTACATCCTTATGTTTCATTTGGAATACACACACACACACACACACACACACACACACACACACACACACACATATATATATATATATATATATATATATATATATATATATACATACAGTATATATATATATACAGATAGATAGACAGTTTATTGACCACAGCTTACAAATGTGTAATACATAGATCAAAATGAAATATAAGACAAATATTGTAATTAGAAAAGGATCACCCATAAGAGAAAAAACAAACTATATTCCATAATTAAATTTTCATAAGTTAATAAACACAATTAATTAAAGAGGAAGACAAGCACTTATTTCCAACATGATGAAGAAAAATGCAGAAAAAGATTCAGTTCCACTCGTCACAATATTTATAAATCATACGCCCCTATAAGACTATAAAATTATCGGTTTAAAAGTCTACCGTATTTATTACTTGTGTGTACTCAGAACATCATGAATAATTCTGCAGGTGACTTCATCAATAAAATTTGAGAATACATCATTTATGGTATCAAATCCGCACAACCCCCTAATATTTTGTGTCTGGGGACACACCTCTATTACATGTTCTTCAGACTGCACGTCACCACATACGCACAGGCGCTTCTCGAGAGGAAGCCTACCACGTCCCCGCCTGTTCCAACGACCTGTTTCCACCGCCAAACTGTATCCACACATTCTAAAACGTGTAAACAAAATCCTGCAAAGGCACACACACACACACACACACACACACACACACACATCTATATCTACATCTATTGTTACATAGCCTATGATTTCATCATCCTTTGTGTAATTCTAACGTACAGTATGCTGCATGTTTGATCACGTGCATGTTCTACCACAGTCCCCCCTCTACCGTTATAGTAGAGTAAGTCGTTCTTTCTGTTGTTCAGAGCAGGATTGTCAACTCTTTGTCTTCATGGCTTCATTTGCGCGTCCTTTTTACAAGTTGTATCAAGCTCTGCCGGCCCCTATATAATGAGCTCAGTCTCTGCATTATTGCCACTTAGATCTACTTCTCATTTTGCTCACATCTCTGTCCTCCCCTGTACAGTTATTATTGTGAGTGCTCAGGAAGTCTCCAACCATCTAGCAGCTGTGTAATTTGAGTATAAGTGTTATTGCATTTTGTTCTTGTACTGTATAGCATAAGGTGTTAATTCTTAGGCATAGTAACGGTTTTGTGATTAATGTAAGATTTTATCTCAGCCAACTGTTAGTAATAGTTTGTATCTGTAATAATTTATCTTACATTTACTGAGCATTACCCAGTGTATTATCATTTTATCAGGGCTGACTTAGATAAATTTACTCATGCTAATTCGTGTTAATAGAGGCTATTGCAGTTAACCATATATTTAACCTGTTTTTTGCCATTACATTATCCTTATGAGTCCTGAATGTTTTGTTGTTAGTTTGAGCATTAAACTTTAACTTGTAATTTTACCTAACTCTTTTGTTTTGAACCTGGAACTTTACGGGACAGTAGTGATTTTTAGTATTCTCACTTAAAGTGTACATTACCTTTCTATGTTCCGTAACATAAATTTGGCGACCTCTTATCAGGATATTCAGGATATTATCATAAGGATATTGCTTGATATTTTGTGATTGTGATTTATTGATGATGTCTACTATTACTACGCTTCATGAAGCCAAAGATTTTTTGTCAAATGTGCAAACAGTGTGTGATGTAGAAAACAGAACAAAGAATGAACTTAAGCTTGTTGCTCAACAATTGGGAATTGCTGTTCGCTCTCATCATTCTAAAGATCAAATTGTTGACATGATTATTGAAAGCTTGTTCAATGTAACTCCTCCAAATGAGCAAACACAGATTGAATTAGCTAGGTTACAGCTAGCCCTGCAGGAGGCCCGTGCTAAGGAGGCTGAGCACAAGTTGAACTTGCTAGGATTCAGGCAGACCATGAGTATCGCATGAAACAATGTGGAACTGGATCATCTACCTCTGATGATTTTGATGTGGCTAAAAATGTTAAACTTGTCCTCCTTTTAACGAATCTGATTTAACAAAGTATTCTCAGTTGTTTGAGAGGGTAGCTACAGGTTTTAATTGGCCCAAAAAGTATTGGCCAATACTCCTTCAAACTGTTCTCTTCGGTAAAGCTCAAGTAACTTATGCATCTTTGCCTCAGGATCAATCTGATAATTATGATGTAGTCAAGAGCTTGATTCTTAAGGCCTATGAGCTTGTTCCTGAAGCCTATAGAGTAAAATTTAGGACAACTTATAAGCAAGATAAGCAATCCCATGTTGAGTATGCAAAAATCAAAGAAGATCTGTTAGAGCAGTGGTTAAATTCTAAGAATGTGGATTCTGATTTTGACAAATTTAAGCAGATGATTTTGCTGGAGGATTTCAAAAGGTGTATTAGTAAAGATGTAAGCCTATATCTTGATGAGAGAAGAATAGATAATTTGTCTGATGCTGCAGTTTTAGCTGATGAATATGTTCTCACTCACAAGAGATATTCTAAAGAAAAAGGGAAAGCTGAGAGTAAGTACGTTGCCTCTACTCAGAGTACAGGTAACAGGAAAGAGAATAAAGATGATGTTTCTCAGGAAGTAAATACCAGCTCCACCTCTAGATTTCAGAAAAGTAAATGTACTTATTGTAGTAAGCTTGGTCATACTACGGAGAAATGTTTCAGGAGACAGCGTGATGTGAACAAAAAGGAGTCTTTAAATATTCAGTCAGTTGGTCTAGTGTCCACCCTTGAGAGTTCCCAAGATTCTTTAACTGAGTTAACTGAACCTGCTTTGAGGGGTAACTTAAATTCTCATGATGGAGCTCCTCATTTGAGCAGTAACGTGGGTGACACTCTCAAGAGTTCATGTGCTAATTTCCTGTCTGATGGTTTTGTCAGTCCTCTGGACAGTAATGACAGGAAATCAGTTAAAATATACCGTGATACAGGTGCTTGCCAATCCCTTATGCTGACCAGTGTTCTAGGCTCTAATGTTAATTCCTCTGATGAAACTGTAATCTTACAAGGTGTAGGGAATAATTACTTCTCTGTCCCTCTGTGCAGAGTGAATTTAGAGTCTGGTTTTGGTAATGGTTCCGTTATGGTTGGGTTGGTTGAGACACTCCCAATGTCAGGTGTAACTTTCTTACTTGGAAATGATATTGGTGGAAGTCAAGTGTGTCCAGCTCCTCAGTTGTCTAGTGAGCCAGTGGCTGCGGCCCAGGATTGTGATGTCCCTGATGTGTTCCCTGCATGTGCTGTCACTAGGGCTAAGTCTAAAGTTACTGGTGACTTAGAGGATAATGATGATGATGATGTTATCCTAGCTGACACTTTTCTTGCTAATTTGGACCACTCACCAGATGAGGCAGTACCCCGTAGTGTTGATAATTTGTCTCGTCAAGAGTTAGTTGAGTTGCAGGTTGCTGATCCTGAGATGAAAGGTCTAGCTAACTCTGCTTGCAGTGAGGAAGAGTCAGCTGGTGCTTCTACTTGTTATTATATAAAGTCAGGAGTACTTATGAGGAAGTGGAGACCCCCAACAGCATCAGCCGACTGTGAATGGGAGGTTGTACATCAAGTTGTCATCCCTCGTGTTTGTAGGCAGGATATCATTAGAGTGGCTCATGATTCCAGTTTGGCAGGACACCCTGGAGTGAGGAAGACTGGCACGCATTTTGAAACACTTCTACTGGCTAGGTATCTTCAGGGATGTTTCCTGGTATTGTAAGTCTTGTCACACCTGTCAAGTTGTGGGGAAGTGTAATCAGACCGAAAAGGTTGCACCTCTAGTTCCCATTCCTACTTTTGAGGCGCCATTCACCCGTGTGTTGGTGGATATTGTGGGCCCTCTTCCTAAGACTTCGTCAGGATTTTCTTATGTGTTGACCCTGATTGATATGGCTACTCGTTATCCTGAAGCCATTCCACTTAGAAATACGAAATCTCAGCAAAGAACGTGGTTAAGGAAATGCTAGGGTTCTTCACCAAGTTTGGTCTGCCCAAGGAGGTACAGTCAGACTGGGGAAGTAATTTCATGTCAAATGTTTTCAAGCAGTCTCTGAAAGAATTGGGCATCACCCAGATCACGTCTTCAGCTTACCATCCCCAGACCCAAGGAGCGTTGGAGAGATATCATCAAACACTCAAATCGATGCTCAAGAAATACTGTTTGGAACATCAGAAACACTGGGATAAAGGTCTTCCATTTGTTGTATTTGCCGCAGAGAATCTCCAAATGAATCACTGGGCTTCTCACCTTTTGAACTACTGTTTGGCCATGAAGTAAGAGGACCCCTTAAGCTACTCAAGGAATGCTGGCTGTCGGAGGAAGATGACGTCAACCTGCTGGAGTATGTGATGAAGTTCAAAGAACGGCTGTCCACTGCTTTACAGCTGGCGAGAGAGAATTTAGGAGCTGCTCAGGAGAAGATGAAGACTTGGTATGATGAGAAGTCCAGGTTACGCCACTTTCAGCCAGGAGATCAGGTTTTGATTCTGCTACCGGTTCATGGGCAACCTCTTCAAGCCAAGTTTAGTGGTCCTTATTTCGTGGAGAAGAAACTCAGTGATGTCAACTATGTCATCGCCACACCAGATCGTAGAAAGAACAAGCAACTTTGTCACATCAATATGCTAAAGTTATATCACAGGCGGGACGAAAATAACCCAGTCTGCACTGTAGCTGTTCCACCCGAGTCTGCAAGCGAAGCTCTCCCATGCAGTATGAACCTGAGTGATAGTTTGGGGAAGAATCCTGATATCATGAATGATCTCCAGACTAAGCTTTCTCATCTACCTCCCGAGGAAAGGCAGGAGTTTTCGGCATTACTGCAGGAGTACCCGCAAGTGTTCCGTGCCACTCCAGGAAGAACCACTGTGTTGATGCATGATGTCGATGTTGGAGACGCAAAGCCAATTAAACTGCCTCCTTACCGTGTGAACCCAGTGAAAGTTCCCCTCATCCAGAAGGAGCTTGGCTACCTGTTGGACCACAAGATGATTGAGCCCTGTCAGAGCGAGTGGAGTTCTCCTGTCACTCTGGTCCCTAAGCCATGGGGGTCACAGCGGCTTTGGATCGACTACAGACGTGTTAATCAGATAACCAAAACAGACACTTACCCTCTCCCTCGTGTGGAAGATTGCATAGACAAGATCGGAAAGGCTAGGTACATAAGTAAGTTTGATTTGTTAAAGGGATACTGGCAAGTACCTATGACTGAACGTGCTAGGGAGATCTCATGTTTTGTAACACTAGGAGAGACTTTTGCATGTTCTGTAATGCCATATGGTATGAAGAATGCACCAGCCACATTTCAGAAGCTCATGAATGTTGTAACAGAGGGTTTGGCAGGGTGTGTTGTTTATATTGATGATGTATTAATCTTCAGTGACAACTGGAAAGATCACCTATGCCACGTCAGTAAATTTCTTGAGCGTTTGGTTCAGGCTAATCTTGTAGCTAATTTATCAAAGTGTGAGTTCGGTCAAGCTAAAGTTCAGTACCTTGGGTATGTAATTGGTGATGGACATGTTGCACCACCAGGAGCTAAGGTTCAGGTTATAAGTGATCTTCCCAGACCTAAAACTAGGAAAGAGCTACAAAGATTTTTGGGAATGGTAGGTTATTACAGGAGATTTGTTCTTAATTTTTCAATTCTTGTATCACCACTTACAGACCTACTGAAAATGGGGATTTAAATTTGTCTGGACCGATAACTGTGAATCCTCTTTCAACAAACTTAAAGCTATCCAATTAAGTCAGCCAGTGCTCGCTACTCCAAATTTTGCTAAGCCTTTTAAGATGGCTGTTGATGCAAGTGATACAGGAGCTGGGGCTGTTTTGCTGCAAGAGGGTGATCAGGGTATTGAACACCCTGTATCTTATTACAGTAAGAAGTTCACTCCACCTCAAATGAACTACTCAGCTATTGAGAAAGAGCTTTTGGCCTTGATTTTGGGTTTACAGCATTTTTCATTTTATTTGTGTTCTGGTTTTGACCCCATAGTCATTTTTACCGATCATAACCCACTGAAATTCCTTAGTAAGTTTAAAGATAAAAATCAGAGATTGACAAGATGGAGTCTACTTCTTCAGGAGTATTCATTAGACATACAACATATCAAGGGGAAAGAAAATGTTATTGCAGATTGCTTATCTAGACTTTAGACAGACTGTTTTAGAGTAATAAGAAATTTCCTTTGTAAATTTCTTTTTCTTTGTGGGGAGGTGTTACATAGCCTATGATTTCATCATCCTTTGTGTAATTCTAACGTACAGTATGCTGCATGTTTGATCACGCGCATGTTCTACCTCAGTCCCCTCTTCTACCGTTATAGTAGAGTAAGTCGTTCTTTCTGTTGTTCAGAGCAGGATTGTCAACTCTTTGTCCCCATGGCTTCTTCATTTGCGCGTCCTTCTTACAAGTTGTATCAAGCTCTGCCGGTCCCTATATAATGAACTCAGTCTCTGCATTATTGCCACTTAGATCTACTCCTCATTTTGCTCACATCTCTGTCCTCCCCTGTACAGTTATTATTGTGAGTGCTCAGGAAGTCTCCAACCATCTAGCAGCTGTGTAATTTGAGTATAAGTGTTATTGCATTTTGTTCTTGTACTGTATAGCATAAGGTGTCAATTCTTGGGCCTAGTAACGTTTTTGTGATTAATGTAAGGTTTTATGTCAGCCAACTGTTAGTAATAGTTTGTATCTGTAATAATTTATCTTGCATTAACTGAGCATTACCCAGTGTATTTTCGTTTCATCAGGGCTGACTTAGATAAATTTTCTCATGCTAATTTCGTGTTAATAGAGGCTATTGCAGTTAACCATATATTTAACCTGTTTTTTGCCATTACATTATCCTTATAAGTCCTGAATGTTTTGTTGTTAGTTTGAGCATTAAACTTTAACTTGTAATTTAACCTAACTCTTTTGTTTTGAACCTGGAACTTTACGGGACAGTTGTGATTTTTAGTATTCTCACTTAAAGTGTACATTATCTTTCTCTGTTCCGTAACACTATCTATCTATCTATAAAGATAGATAGATATAGTATATATATATATATATATATATATATATATATATATATATATATATATATATATGTGTGTGTGTGTGTGTGTGTGTGTGTGTGTACCTTTGCTCATATACTCTTGAAAATTTTGTTTTTGGTATATCTCTTGTTTAAATACTTCGCTGTGCTACTGACACATGACGTGTCAGATAGAATCCTGTCTTCCCCCAAAATAAATTGCTACCCTTTTTCGTGGCTGCAACAAATATCTACTGAAGACATCAACATAGCTCTTTTGAGATTGCTAACGCGCCTCTAAGGAGGCTGGGGAGGCAGGAGGCATATTTCTTCTTTGGTCACTTGTATATATTTCTATGGAAAAACGAGAGAAAGATTATACAGATTGAGGTTGATCATGCAATAACATTTTAACAATAATGGATTTCATTTCATAATCAGGATAAACAAGTATATACTGCTTGCTTGCAGGTAGTCTACCCATTCGTGCACGAGGTGCCCTACATCACAATTGCCACTCCAGGAATTGATCCGCGTCAGAGCGCCGTCCTGGGCAACGTACTCAATCCATCCTACGTGTCCAGTATAATGAAGCTCTTCCCCCCTCCCATGTCCATGTGGCACCGCTTCCTCAACACAGTGATGCACTTGTCGTTTGCAGTGTACTGGAGGAACTGGGCAATTGTTCCTTTAATTCAAAAGGAGGTACAGTATTATGACATATAACAGTTCCGTGGTCGATGTCAAAAAGCACTAGACGGCAACCCCATTTGCCCGCACTCAATCCATCAACTGTCATAATTATACTGTATAAGAGTCTGCAGCATAGCAAGTTCGAAACATCCGCTACCATCCAGTCATCACTCTTATATACACATTGCTCAGAAGATTTACATCAATAAAACATACAACTGTGCATTCTCTGAAGTTATTTTTATGGATAAAAGTGAACAGTACATGATTGTTCATTGTCATAAAATAGTAAGAAAAATCACACAATAGCGGACATCTTATCTATCGTTTTTTTTTTTTTTTTTTTTTTTTTTCAGTTATCAGCCCAGTTCCCAGACTTGCCACCTCTTCTGGATATAGAGAGGAATCAAAGTCTTACGCTTATGAACACACACTTCAGTATTGATATGACGATTCCCCTCCTGCCCTCACAGGTGGAGGTGGGCGCTATGCATTGCCGCCCACCCAAGCCATTGCCAAAGGTTAGTTTTTTTTAAATTATTCACACGGTGCTCAAAGGACATAGAAAGCTCCTCCTCCACTTCGCCGGGCGATTCCTTGTGAATTGTGGGCACGGCTCAGTTGACATTGTTAATGACTAACCAGCAACATTTGTCCATTTACTGTTCCCATTGTCTCACCCACGCCCACATCAACCGACTGAGCCGTCCTAGCAACACTAAGATACCAATGGCTGTGTTTACAGTGGAACTTTTTTCACGGATCACCATGTAATTATTTATTTATTTTCCTCATTTTAATTTGATTTTTAAATGCGTGTATGAGATCTGTTTGCACGCATACCACTGTACTTTGCCACTATCACCATTACCTTCCTGATTCACATCGGCGTAAAAATGTAGAAACGGAGAATGGCAGACATACTTTATTTCATTACAGATTAATTAAATCGGTATCACACATTCTATAATTCTAGGATCTGGAGTCATGGATATCTGGTGCTGGTCCAGAGGGTGTGATATACTTTAGTCTGGGCTCCTTCACCCGGGGTAAGTCCATGCCAGTGGAGTACCGAGACGCCTTTGTGGAGGCTTTCCGTAGACTGCCACATCGAGTCATCTGGAAGAATGAGGAGGACCTGGAGGGCGTGTCAGAGAACGTCATGATAAGCAAATGGCTCCCACAGCAGGACATCCTTGGTGAGTTCATGCATCCAAAAGTTACACCAACACAGATATTGGATGTTATATATGTGAATTATGTGAACATTTCTAAAATCAGCCTTCCCTCAAGTGAAAGTCTCTGTATTGTAGGTCATGAGAAGGTGAAGGTGTTCATTACGCATGGTGGCCTGCTGAGCCAACAGGAGTCCATCTATCACGCCACGCCTCTCCTCGCCCTCCCAATCTACGGTGACCAGCCCAAGAATGCAATGTTTGTGCAGAGTTCGGGCATTGGGAAAATGCTGGTGTGGGAAGAACTGACCGATGATGCCATTGTGGAGGCTCTCACCGATATTACTTCCAATCCTTTGTTAGTTGATTTACTGTGTATTCATATTTTGATTCGGGTGACAAAATTCCAGTGTGCTTATTTCACTAAGAGCGAATTAATTCTCATTGTTAAGTACTTATCCCTCACTAGTTAATTTTTAAATAAACATTCCAAAGAAAAAAAAAGAAACGATAGAAAATCATGGCCTTTCCTAGCTATTGGTCACACACATTATAGATACTTGATAGACAGACTGATAATGTTACTGTATCGCCTATGAGCTTAGGTAACTGCCAGACCGACATTATCTCCTTTGAATTGTATAGGCCTGAGACTAAGCTTCAACGTCCATTCTTTCTGCGGCTAAATGGCAGCTTACTCCGACTGGTGGCAGTACATAGACTAATACCTCCACCTGCCTCTTAGGACTTGCATGCAATTACATTTCAGCAGGGCTTCTCCGACTGGAACCCTCTTGCCCAAGGATAATATGATTCCATTACTGTATGTCACAGGACATCTCCTTCCTTGTCTGCATCTGTGAAAATTGTAGATATCAAGCCAATGTACAGTACACTATAATGTGGATATTGTAACAACATGAAACTGTCGACATACATAATCTTTACCTACATGGGTTAATTTATCAGAACTTCACGTAACCAAATAAGGGAAAGTAAACACACCAGTGCCCTTGAACCCATGAAAGGAGACGCCACTGTCTGGCCGTGATGTCGCTCACTGTTAATGAATTGCCTGTATGATGAAAACACCTCCAATTATTTCACAGAATAATTTTCATTGATAAGTGTTCAAGTGAAACTTCTTTCTTCTTCTTCTACTTCTTCTTCTTCTTCTTCTTCTTCTACTTCTTCTTCTTCTTCTTCTTCTTCTTCTTCTTCTTCTTCTTCTTCTTATTTAGGAACCTTTACCCCTCCCTTTGTACTTGAGTGCAGCTTCACCACACTCAGGACAGTAGGGTGGCTCAGTAACAATCACTCCGGACAGTGCGGTTAAATGTCTTCATGCAAAACCGCACGGAAAGGGTAATGAGATAATACCATCAGATGTAACTGCACTGTACTTAGGTGGAAAGGTTAAAATACTTACCCGACCCAGTCTTACATAACAATCAAACTAGGCAGCCAGGCTGTGTACATAGACACGAATTCATTTCAGCCAGTATGTAGAAGAAAAACAAATACTGTATTTAATTATTCCGTTAAATATCCCATAATTTTTTGTTGCTTTGTATAATGACTAAGTGAATATGGCAGTCCACACATTGCAATATATGAGTATTCCACTCATTTTACAAACTGCAAGATTGCATCATATATATATATATATATATATATATATATATATATATATATATATATATATATATATATATATATATATATATATATATATATATATATATATATATATATATATATATATATATATATATATATATATATATATATAAAATATTATATGTGTGTGTGTGTGTGTGTGTGTGTGTGTGTGTGTGTGCGTCATGAGTTAGCTATCTGTGCTTGCAAACAAAGCAACAAGATCCACAGCAACATAAGTGTAGTATAACGTTGATTTTTATTTTCTGCTTAAGGTACAAGGAGAACATTTTGAAGATGTCGAGACCGCTGCGAGATCAGCTGACGAAGCCCCTGGACCGCGCCGTGTTCTGGACGGAGTACGTCATCCGTCACCAGGGGGCGCCACAACTGAGATGCCCTGCGGCCCAGCTCTCCTGGGTGGAGTTCCTCATGCTGGACGTGTTGTTCTTCTTCCATTTGACCATGTTCACCTTCGTCTTCATCATCCGCCGCATTTTTAGAAGAAGTTACGCTAAACTGTCTGGTACTGGCGGCAGTAAGAAGAAGACGGATTAGGATGTATATAACATGATATAACTGACTTGAGCAGTTTGGGATACAGTTACTTATTGCAACAAAAATACAAAATTTATAACAGTGTTCGTCTTTCTGATGCCAGTGGACAGTCACACAGATGCTATCATATTAGCTTGTGTTATGTAAAGTTTCCAATAATATTTTCAAATTACAATATAATCACTTATTAAATATCCATATAGTTGTATGAATAACACGTGAGAGGGTATTCGAGTGAAATGTACAGAATCAAGTGCTAGAGATGAGGTGTTTCGAACCAGCCAAAGCCACATTAGAATACAGAAGTAGGAGTCCGCAATTACGGTACGTTGCAAGACAGTTCAGGCAAATGTTCCTCTGTCTCCACCGTCGATTGCCAACCAGTAGAGCTGCGTATGTGGCAAAGCTTTATCTCTGCAGTTCCATGACGTATGTTTTATTACTATTATTATTATTATTATTATTATTATTATTATTATTATTATCCTGTAACCCAGCAAATCTTTTTAGATGCTGGGCGGTAACCTTATAACCACACAATATGTGTTCCCTACGTGTCAGCAAGTGGGTTGGCAGAAAGTTTGTGCCTCTCCTTGGAAAACAGCTAACTAAAAAGACAGACAACATGCTTCGAAACAGAACTGACCAACAGATGACGACCAAGAACCGAACAAAGAACATGGTGCGGATTTCAACATGGCATGTGAGGGGTGTGAATGATGAGATAAAAGAGATAGATAGTTCAGGTGCTTGAGGATCCAAAAGTGGACATATGTGGATTGACTGAGACTAAATGGTGAGATAAGAGTGGGAGTATGTACTGGGTGTATGTGCGGGAGTAGATGAGAATGAGTGAGCAAAGAAGGGTGTATGTATTGTTGTTTGCAAGAGATGAAAGGAGGATATGAGAATATGGATCAGTTGGTTCATGGATTGTATGTTTAAGAGTGAATGTGGGAATACAAGCGTAGGCAATAATATTGTGTGCGTGTATATGTGCCAACGGAAGACCGTGCGAGTAGAGTGAAAGAGGAGTTCTTGGAAAATGTGAAAGCGTGCATAGAAAAGCTTGAGATGAGTGAAAGAGCGTTTTTGACTGAAGATATGAATGGAAAAGTAGGTAATGTGAAGGTGGATGGAATAGTTGGTGTGTGGAGTGTTCCTGTAGAACTGGATGAGAAAAGTAGTGAGCTAATGAACATTTGTTGTGGGAGGGCATTGGTGAAAGCCAACACCCTACTTAGGCACAAACTGATTGACTGGTATACATGGCGAGTTATGAGAAGGGTGGGTGGTGTGAACTAAATGAACGAAAGGCAATGATTGATAATGTGTGTGTGGATGAGAGAAAGAAATTATGTGATGGATGCAAGAGTATACAGAGGCTGGGGTGTGGACTCTCTGACCAGCACCTGTTGTTGGTGAAAGTCAAGTTACAAATGAGATGGATAAAATCTTTAATAACAGGAGAGAAGGGCAGGAGGAAGCAGTCCATGCGATGAGGGTAGAAATTTTGCCAAAGGATTTCAAAAAAAAAAAAAAAAAAAAAAAAAAAAAGAGGTAGAATATATGAGAGAAGTGGAAAAGTGATTGGGTAAGTATAACTTGGAACAGATGGAAGTGCATGGTGTATGGAATATATTAACAGAGGTTTGTACAGCATGTGAGGTGGTGTGTGGGGTGTAGAGAAGACGAAAGGGTGTGCAAGGAACAGTATGGTACTGAATAATGAAGAGATGAGACAAGCTCTGGTGCAAAAGAAGAAAGCATATAGTGAGTTGATGGGAAGCAGAGGCATGGAGGAAATTTAGAGGTGGAATAGAGAGTTACATGTAGAGAAGAAGAGAGGGGTGAAAAGATTAGCCTAGTAAGAGAGGGAGAGTAAGACGAGCTTGGATGAGGAGTCTGGATGCAGTTTGGGTGTAAAGTGGGGGAAATGTAAGATAATGTTCTGGAAGGAGGTGATGAAAGTTAGACAGGGTGATAAAGAAGGTAGTAGGAGAGTGAAAGATGAACATGGCAGATTGTTAGTGGAGAAGGGAGACAAGGGAGCAGATGGAGGGAAAACTTAAAGGAATTGTTAAACACAGAGAATTAAAGTAACGTTAATATAAGTGGATGGTAAATGGATGGGAGAAGGAGAGAAATGAGAAGGGAGGAGGAGGTCAGAAGGATGGAAATAATGGAAGCAATGAAGAAAATCAAAATGGGGAAAGCCATAGGAAATGATGGAGTGTGTGGTGAAATGCTGAAGAGCAGGGGAGAGATAGTAGTAGAATAGGTATGGAAGATTTGCAGATTGGCCTAGGAAGAAGGTAGATTCCTGGAGGATTGGAGGTCAGGTATAATTATTCCCCTGTACAAAGGAAACGAGGAAAAAGAAGGTAAAGACGATGAAGCAGATGAAAGGGGCAGTAAACACTGCTATGGTGAAGGCTGAGTTAAAGATAATTATGAGGTATACACAGTGAGAGAAGACAGAGAAGAGAGTATACAGTGGCATGGTTGAAAATGAAGTATACACGGTGGGACAGAAGACACTGGTAGTATACAGTGGCATTGTGCTGAGTGAATTAATTGGTTGCTGTCAACGTTCAACCTTGAAACTTAAGGTAGACTGGGACAAGGGCGGGGAGGCTACACTGGGGATTAGGGGCAGGCTAAGGGGGCGGTGGATCCTGCTCCTCTTCCTCCTCCTCATCATCATCTTTTTTCCCACCTTAGGGTAAAAAAAGGTGAAGTCCAGAAAGGAAAGAGAAGAGAAGAAGGAGAACTATCAACAGCATGGCCAGTGATATGGACTAGAACCTCATTCACACACCAGTTAAGGTCCCTTGGCTGTGTGTGTGTATTTACCTATTTGTATTTACCTATTTGTAGTATACAGGAATTGAGCAATGCTCGTGTTGTCCTGTGTGTGTGTGTGTGTGTGTGTGTGTGTGTGTGTGTGTGTGTGTGTGTGTTTTCTTTATGGATGTACTTCACTCTCAAGAAAGAGTCGATTCGTCATCTATCTAGTTGGGAAAGGATGTCAGACCCTTATCATTTGCCTCTTCCATACAAGGTTAGTTTAATCAACTCCACCTTCTGTCAGTTCTAAACCTGATAAATGAATTGAATTTTGGATCACCTCACTATCACATGAGATGGTGAAGAGAGAGCTTTATCTTCCTGCAACAACCATCTCGATATAACAGATTACAGTGAGGCGATGTTGACAGCGTTTAGTTGAGGACGCACACTATAATTCTGCTCCTGACACAGTAATAGTAGTAATAATAGTAGTAGTAGTAGTAATAGTTGAAACCCCACGCTCATCTGAAAGTGAACTCAATGAACTGCAGGCGGATGATGATTTGCAGTCCACCATCCTCCTTTTAGGAGGATATGGAAGTAGTTGAGGAATGTTTGTATAATCAGGCAGTGGAGACGCTGGGTGTCATTGTCACCACGTGAAGACGTCTCTCCAGCACCGCCGATGAACATATGCAGAATGGTACAAAAAAACAGTGAATAATGCACTTGCACTTTCACATGCACCACTCTTCATACAGACACCTCTTCCCTATTCGTACTTCGCCATCATGGGGGAAAACTGATAATGGCTGTCACTCTGCATCCGAGGAGGAGGTACGGTCCTGCAGTAGAACTAATAGGAACTGATGCAGGTACACCATTGACTCATGAGCAGCAAGTTTACCTTAGATGTCTTGAAATACAGACGATAACTTCGTGGTCCTATTCCTTTGCTAATCTTCAAGTTACGCAGCAGCGATATAACTATTTGTCTATAAGTATATCAATCTATCTATATCTATCTATCTATCATATATATATATATATATATATATATATATATATATATATATATATATATATATATATATATATATATATATATATTTATATATAGTTAGTCATACTGACAGCTGCTAAATAAACTATCGGATTGTAAGACAAGCAATAAATACGACTTAACAAGTGCTAAGCCAAATCAGTGGGTAAAGAAGAGCCAGTTGGAACGCACTCAAGGCCAGCAAACGAAGAGCTAACATACAGGCCCACAGGTACAGTTGTGGCTGCTGGATTGGTATTTCACTAGTACCCACACAAATCTGCATATCCCTGCCGGTTTGCTTTTGTTACGAGAAATCGTCTATATCTTCTCATGTTTTCACTTCAATAATCGCTCTGCTTTGGTCGGAAAGTTAGGGTGCGTCCACACGTGCCCGCGAACATGTGTTAACAACACAGTTGGCATCATGTTGGAAGCATGTATGCAGCAATATTTGGACAGATGAATGTAAACATGTTTCAGTGCAGCTTCCATCCAACTGGCAACAGAGGTGATGGCATAAGTGTATCCATACAAGGGAGATGAGACTTCACCATGATGTTGCCAACATGATCTGGATGCTACTGTTTCGAGCATGTTTGCGGCTTTTTTTTTTTTTTTTTTTTTATGTGTCCAACTCTGGGCAAATGCTTCACAGCCTGCTATCAAGGCCCAGCAGTCCTTCTACATACCATACACCTCTACATGTCACCACTTCGGCGCTAACACCCACCGTCCATATTGAATACATGCTAGGGCTGTCTCATACAGGACTGGTGTATTGGTATTAGCGGGGGTATTTTTACGACATGTCGGCGGGTCTTCTGGTAGATCAGTAAAGCCTAATTTAATGAAATTCAAATCCTTAAACTGTTCCCTGCCCCATTCGGGATTTGAACCTGGATCCGTTAGGACCGCACGCCACCCCTCTACCGATTGAGCCACCGCCTCGGTTATGTGTTGGTTGCATGTTGCCAGAACTTGTTCCACCACACTTGTGGACGCGCCCTTATGGGAGCTGCATGAGTGAAGACAAACGTGTAAAACGAGTAACCTCATCCACAATCCTGGCTCAAGAAAGTTTGTAAATACGGAACAAGGTCACATTGCAGTCAGCACATGACAAGTTGTTTTGTATCTCACTTTTGTATAAACTTACTTCCAACTTAAAGGACTGTATTTCATATTAGAGAAAGCCATCGTAGGGTCATGGTTACAAAAAGAGAGTATAGATAGACACGAGAATATATTAGCAAGGTATGAAAGGTAGAAAGTAGCAAATTTCTCCCCGGCAACCGCTCTAAGATGTCCAGTCACTTGGCGATATGAGTGGGAAGGCCTGTGCATACATGTGGAACAGTTCGTAGAGGGACTTGTTGTGTGGTGGTGCAGGTGTTCCTCTACGGGGTTAAGGTGAGGATAACTCCTTCAGTACGATTACGTTTTTAGTTTAGTCTTGCTACCACAGGCGATTTTGTTTAGGTTATGAGGGATTTTTAGAATTAGAGGGTTTAATTTATCATTCTTTTTCTGTGCCTGCCCTCCTCTCTTCCTATTTCTCCCATCTTTCCTGTCGCTTCTTAATGCTTTTCTTTCCATTACAGGTGGTTTTACATTGAGTGACAAGCTAAATGGTTTCCTGTAAGCCAAGAAACCATTTACAACGCTGGGTGGTAACCATATAACCAAACCATACGTGCTCCCTACGTGTCAACAAGTGGGTTGGTGAAGGGTTAGTTCCCCTCCCTGTAAAACAACCAACTCAAAGTCAAATGGCCACCTCTTATGGGCTTATGGCGTCTGGCAATAGATAGATAGATAGAGATAGATACAGCTTTCATGAACCCCTGCAATGTGTCTTGTCTGCCCTGAACTGAGTGAAATCGTCCCGTACATCCGTTCCTCTATGTCTCAGGTGCAACTAACGTTCGTGTTCTTTACCTATAGAGGACGCCATTCTTACTTCATTCTTGCTGCCTCAAGACGATTTTAGTAAAGTTAAGAAAAGCCTCCCGCGTCGAAGAGGTTAATGAATGCTACGAGTGTATCCAAACTCACCAGTTCGAAAAATTCCTCCTAGCAAAAACAGAATTGAAGAAAATAGATCCTCCTGATGAAGGGAGTTACTCTTGATCCCATCAGTACAACGACCTATTAATTTAGTTTATTCTTCCGAGGAGAAGACGATTTTACCCAGGTGGGACCATTAGAAACGGAAGGGTTTGATATTGCCATCATTACCCCCCCACCCCTGTATATGAGACCTCTTCCTAACTAAATGAATTTGTATGTCGTGGATTCATGTGTATGGCGATACAGCGGTTCCTCTGCAAGGCTTAGCTGGGGTAAGTGGCCATGGTCTTAGCTTGGAGGGACGTGACAGCTATCTCTCTCTCTCTCTCTCTCTCTGTCTGTCTGTCTGTCTGTCTGTCTGTCTCTCTCTCTTCTCTCTCTCTCTCTCTCTCTCTCTCTCTCTGACGATTTTATTCAGCTTAGGAGAGATACTTCAAACTGCAGAAGTTCGATACAGCCTTCACTAACCCCGCTGGTACTGAAGGTCTACCGTAAGCCACGTAAAATCAACTCCCAGTAGAAGAAATAAAATATAAAGGGTACCAAATTAAAGTAAAATAAAGTAGAATGAAGCAGTATATGTCTGCATCACAAACTAGAAGATAATATCACTATACACCGATTTACGCAAATTAAAAAAAAATGTAAAGAGGTAGATTAATTTCGATGTAACTCAAGACAGTTTTCTCTCTTGATGCTAGGCAGCATTCTTGTTGTCGCAGAAAATTTCGTAACAATTCTTCCTGAGCGACTTATTTTGTCTAATGTCCTCTTGTAAGGTGCGGACGAAACCTGTCAATATTTTATTTTGTCGCGGTTGTTGTTATTAGGCTATTATTATTATTATAATTATTATTATTATTATCATTATTATAATTATTATTATTATTATCATTGTTGTTGTTGTTGTCGTTATTGTTGTTTGTGTTATAGTTGTCATGGTTAATTTGTTATTTTTGTTATTATTATTACTGATAATGTTATTATTGTTGTTTTTATTGTTGATGTAGCCCAAGGCTCAGTTGAATATTACACTGATGAATTGAAGTCTGATGTTATCCTTCTCTTGCAGTCAACCATCATCCTTTCAAGAGACTTGGAAGGAGTTATTTGTATACCCCGGCGCCCGACATGCCCGATTGTATGAGTGTCACCACGTGAAGACGTCCCTCTCCTGCTGCATGTATATCGATATTTAGATTGTAGGAATAACATGTCAGACATTGTTAAGCAGAAATGTACACAGTAAATCGCTCATGAACAAGTCTTAGAAGTCACCAATGTCAACCAGAATACGGTTGACAGTCATCGTCTGATTTCTTGTACGTTGTTTACATCCTTACATCATCGCCATAGTGTACATAGATATCATAGAGGAGAATGACAGGCCAGATGCCTGGTATTTCCTGACGGTCACGCTAGTCATCGTAATTTCCGAGAGTCATGGCTGGTCAGCAGATTAACGCTCAGGCTCCAACAAATCACTCTCAGCTGAATAACATCGTCTGGCGTTAGCTGGAATAGAATAGAAGACTTGTCTCAACGATGAGAGGGTCCAATCTTCCCCTGTCGAGATTAAACTATCCAGATCCCTGACTGCTACTGGGTGAACAGGGGTAAAGATGAGGCAAACTTTGTCCATCGGTCTAGCAGGTCCGAAGATCAAGGTCTCGGTCTTGCACTTGCGTTTTGGGTGTGCTAACCTTTGCAACACAGCCCCCCACACAAACGAGTTACTAAGACGTACATCATTGTACTCCTTTCACATTACCTAGACATACACTATCTGTCATGAATGCTGAGCTTTAACAGGGTGGTAGCGCTAGAACATGTGCTAGTCAAGTAAAGGTGTCGTAGTCAGGCTATGGGCTCTGGGAGATGGAAAAAACGAAACTCTACGCCATGTTAAGGCGAACAAACTATAGGGAAGCTTTACACATGTGATTCGTAGTGAAAGTAGAGACCGTTGACAATAGATAGATAGAAAGATAGACAGACAGACAGATAGATAAACAGATACACAGATAGACTGATTGACTGCTTGATAGATAGACAACAAATTAATATAGATATATAGGTAGGTACACAAATAAATAGATAAACAAAGATAGACAAAGAGAGATTGAGACAAATAGATAGATAGAACTGGACGAGTAGATGCAGACAATTCTCAACCCCAGCTCTGGCCACGGTGACCTTGAGGCGTATTCTCAGTTCAACCCTTCAGCCTGGGGAGCGAGGCATTCGTGCGGTGGCATTGACATAGCTGGGATGCTCCATTGCCCGGTTATGCAAACTTCCCTCAATTCCCTGCCTATCCACCTAATTGACGATGGCGGACTGCAGTAGGAGGGCAGCTTCAGCTTGTGGGTTCACGTTTCAGATAAACCTGGGGCTATACCTACTGAACTATTGCTACTGTTACTACTACTACTACTACTGCTGCAGCAGCTGCTGTTGCGAACCCAACTTCTGTTTTTTTTTTCTTTCTTTGTTTTATTTTTCCTTTGTCCAGGCGATTTTAAGAGACATTTTTTAACTGGAGGTCAAGTACAGCCTTCAGTAACTCCTTTAGTACAGGAAATCGTTAAGTTGAATTAAATCGTCTGAACGTAACCATATTAGGCTTAACTATGAGTCACCAGATTCAGAGAGTGAAGAAGGTCCCTTTGCATCCTTCCTTACTAGTGTATTACAGTATATGACACTTTCGTAGCCTCTTGTATATTACTTTTGCTAATTATATCAATGCTAAGCTGTGGTAAGTGGCAGATAATAAGATGGTAAGGTTTAATACGGAAAATGAATCACTAAAAACGAGGTGCAACGAAATCTTTGTGAACGAGAAGACGACTCCTTCAAACGTATTCTCATCGGTAAAGGAAGGTCGCTAGCTTATTTATTCATATGGAGCGCAAACAATTACTCCTATGTATGTGGGTGCCTAAATGGCTCGCTTGGTAAGCTGCTGTACGCACGCAGTTGCAAGCGCTGGTTCGAATCCTCGCAATATTTAATTTACACCACGGCCATACCACGTTGAGTATACCGCTTCCCATCCGATCAGCGAAGTTAAGCAACGTTGGGTCTGGTTAGTACTTGGATGGGTGACCGCCTGGGAACACCAGATGCTGTTGGCATCCCTACATGTCAAGTGGGGTTGGTGGAGGATTAGTGCCCCTCCCTGTAAAACAATTAATTCTAAGCCCTTGGCCACCCCGTCTGGGAAACATGGCGTCTGGTAATGAATGAAAATATGAATGAATGTATTTCACACTAGGTTGATATTTTAAAGTACAGGTAACATGAAAGTCCTGTGGTGAAAATGCAAAATAAATCGGCAAAGTAAGTATCTCGTATGCTATTTATACAGTCAACATCGACATTTGACGCATTGAGTTGTATGTTTACACCTGAAATCGAGAAGCGAGATGCAAACCCCAAAATTTTTACGATGATTTTTGAAGTACCTGATAATGATGGAGCGAATTCGACCTTCCTATATGGCTGCTGACTGCTTTCTGTAATATGGGGTGCAGGCTGACCAAACGTAATAACCACAGGCGTTCCATAAATGTCTGTCAAAAATTAGAGGTTTGCACTCCACTTTGCGATTTAAGAATTATGCATACGACCTTATAACTCATGTTTAGCTGATTAACATCCCCTGGCACTGGGGAGAATTGAGTGCTTGAATTGTCTCGAAAAAAAGACAGTTGATGATAGGTATTGATAATGCCAAGCTCCCGAGTCATCTACAGTAAATAAAATCTCCTGGCGTCAGCGAGACTAGAGTACCAGAGTTGTCTCGACCATGGAGGGATTGGCTGATAAAATTAGCGTAGGGTACAGGAGAATACTGACGTTTAATACAAAAGATAACTCGCTAAGGATGAGGTGATACGAAGCACCCTAAGCCCACGAGAATGAGGGACCTTGAAATACACTCAGCTACCCGATAACAAGAGGTGCTTTTCAGTAGCTTATCATGCCCTCTCATTATTTACATTTAAAAAATAGTTGTTATGCTTACCGCACACTGTAATCTCTTTGCTTTTATCTTTAGTGCGTCAGCCATTCTCTCCTATCTTTTACATTTATATCATTTTTTTCATTATACATTACTCCCCAACTAGCCTACCATGCTGTTTGCTTCACTACAGTTATTCACTCCCTGCCATTCCTGAACACTAGCTTCCAGTTTGCTTATCACGTCCTCTCAACACAATCATTTCATCCTCATTACCCTGTATCTCATGCCCTCATGCTTTATCGTACCTTCTGATCGTTTTGCCTTTTTATCTTGTCAGTCATGTGATGGAGACGGAGGCCTTCTATGGAGGCACTTATTTAGTTGGGAGGCCTCACTTCCCCGATATACAGTCGTCCCTCAGTTCCCTCCCTATCCTCTAAATGAAGGATGATGAACTGCAGGAGGCGGACAACTACAACCTGGAGTCCAATGGCTCACGCATCCTGGGGCTACAACTGTTTATGCTGCTACATTTTTATTTCCAGCCTGTCAGTCTTGTCCTCTTATCTGTTACATTTCTATCCTTTTCTTGCAGTTCATTACACACTGCGCTTCTGATGGTTTAACCTGCTCTCAGATTCTCTAAGGGTTATTCATTTCCTTATCATGCCTAAAGCACTTAATCGAATGTATGTTTATCATCTCTTGTAATCGCCAACATTTTTATCCTGATTACATTAACTCTCTTGAGCTCTTGCTTATATCTCGTAATCATTTTTGTTTTCTATTTTTAATTATCTTCTCTGTCCTTGGTAGTGGAGAGGAATGCTTTCACGCGGTGGCACCGATATAACAGGGTGACTTCACTGCCCGGTTTAAGGAACGTCCCTCAACTTCCTCCCTATCCCCCAAAAGAAGGATGGTGGCCTGCAGTGGGGCAACTTCACTCTACAGTCGTTATGATTTATTTTGAATAGAATTGTGAACCGTAAGAAAAAGACATGGTTTGATCTGTTTAGAAAGAGTGGTCTACTTAGAGAGGCAGCAGTTTCTAGAAAGTGAGTGGATAGTTTAGAAAGTAAATATAGTCTTTGGAATATGAATGGTCTTTTGAAAGTGAGTGATCGAGGGAATATGAGTGGTCTATGGAAAATACTGTTAGATGAAAACTTGGCTATTATGTATGTATCCTGGATGACTCCCAGTGCTGGGTGATTGACATGTAAACTCAAGCTGTGATTCTAAACCACTTTTATTAATAACTTTTCCTTCTACAATCAATACTTTCTGAGGTTTGAGTTTTCGACGGAGACAGACACACACACAGATATACTTCGTACAAATATAATGACAATTGACTTCGTCTACCAGTGACTCTAAACAACATTTATTAATAACTTTTCCACCTACAGCCAATACTGTCTGAGATCTAAGTTTTCGACACAGACACGCACACATAAATTTCGTACAAAAATAATGACCATCAACTTCGTCTACGAGGCTCAATGAGTGATATATAATGAAAGAGCGTTTTGTTAGACATAAGCGAGTAATTTGTTGTTTTGTATACAAAAATAAACAGGAGTAGGATCCAGCGGTATCTCTTACAGCTTAAACAACACACTGTCACACCTGTCTAACCACCACATGTTGTTGTTGTTGTTGTTGCTGTAGTCCAGGTTCATCTGTAACGTGATCATGGTGGACTGCAGGCTGTAATTACCCTTCTCCGACAAAACGCCATTCTCCCTTTTGGGGATAGGGAAGTAGGAGAAGGATGTTTGTATGGCCAGGCAGCTTAGCCGACCAGTTATATCGGTGCCACAACATGAAGGCATCCCTCTCCTACACCATAACCAAAGTCGAACACATAATATAAAAGAATGTTACCTAAACACAGCTAATCAACAGGTCTGTGGACTCACCAGGTGAGGACGGTAACGAGGTAATTATTGAAAAGGAAACTTAAAGCGTGTAGAAAAGAGATGAACTGAACTGACAGCGTATAAGTGAATGAATCTAGGAGGGTCAGTGATGACTAAAAAGAAACAGGCTAGTGAAAAGATGGGGCTCTTTAGACTACTAATGCTGACATCCTGAGTGCACAATAATGGTCTCTAGAGAAGCACGAGTAATACATTTTGAAAGGAAATTTGAGATGATTGTACAGATGAATGGGTCGGACAAGTGAGACAGAACTTGGAGTAATACAAATGTGTACTAATTTTGATGCATACTAGAGTGTGCTCACCTTAACTTGACGGGGACAGGTATTATTCCTAAGCCGTCTTTGGGGATCTGGATGTAAATTCGATAGTTGTGCATCGTACTCCGGAGAAAGAGTGGTTATTAGCAAAAACTTTATCTACCTTAAAGGCTCTCCGTGCAGTCGATAGGCTTTAAAGCTACACCTTCTTTCCACCCTCGGCAGATGAAGTTGGCTGGGCTGTGTGTGTTGGTGGCGGCTCTGGCGAGGGGCGTCGCCGGGGAGCTGCCGCCCCCTCAGGCCTCCTACAAGATCCTCATGCTCCTGCCAGTCTCCTCCAAGAGCCACAAGAACGTCTTTCTGCCCGTGGCCGAGGCGTTGGCGAATCGAGGACACCAGGTGAGTCCCACTGGCCTTGTTGCTCTTGTATTCCTAAGCTCATAATTATGAACACGGTGGACTGCAGGTTTAAGCTGTCCTTCTGCTGGCTTAAGCTGCTCTTCTCCTGTAGTCCTCCATTCTTCTTCCGAGGATAGAGAAGTAGCTGAGGGACGCCTGTATAACCAGGCAGTTGAGGCTGCGAGCTTACATAGTTACCACTACATGAAGGTTTTCCTCTCCAGCACCACTATGGTCTTTACCCCTTCAGTCCAGTGACTTTTTTTTTTTTTTGCTACCTCCGTACAATTAAATTTTACTTTTGAGGAGACTGACTGTAGTGAAAGGATAAATGAATGATGTATTTGACCTCTCCATTTCGAAAAACCTCCCCTAAGTAGAATAAAACCGTCTTCTGGTAGCAAGAATATCACAAAGAACGTCAGCGGGGTAAAGGTTTGTTATCGACTAACAAAAATCCATACCCCAGTTCAACTTCGTTGCTGGCAAACTGTAGTCAGATTGGAGGCTAAATATGACTAGTAACCAAGGAGATTCATTCCTGCCTCGTAACTGAGGCTCATAAAATTTTCACGCTACTATAACTTAATATTCGAGTTGCTTGAGTGGCCAAGTTCCGTCAGTTGAAAACAAGCAGCCTATACAGTGATATGATGGGAAGTTAGGCGACCTTTACAATAGTGACAAATTTGTGATCCTTGTAAAGGACCACTGGTACTAAAGTTCTGAGATATGACTTAGCATTAATATCAGAATTACTCTTATTACAGGCATTATTAATCATCCACTTAGTGTAGAGATACTCTGTATTATGGGTAGCTCTACACTGAGTGGCAATCTAAATGATTTCCTGTAAACCAGGAAATCATTGACGACGTTGGGTGGTAACCTTATAACCAACCGACACGTGTTCCGTGCGTGACAACAAGTGGGTTGTCGGAGGGTTAGTGCCCTTCCCCGGAAAACAACTAATTAAATCTACAGACAAGAAGCCTCGGACCAGGACTGACCAACAGGTGACGACTAAGAACCGAACAAAGGACATAGTACGGATTACCACATGGAATGTAAGGGGTGCAAATGATGAGGTGAAAGAGAGGAAGATTGTCCACGTGCTGGAGTGTACAAAAGTGGATGTATATTGATTAACCGAGGCTAAATGTGTAGATGAGAATGTGAGAGAATGGGAGTATGGATTGGGTATATGCGCGAAAGTGGGTGAGAATGAGGGGGCAAAAGAAGGAGTGTGTATTGTTGCGTGCTAGAGATGGAAGGAGAACATAAGATAGTATGGATCAATTGCCTCAAGGATTGTGCGGGTTTGACTGAAAGTTTGACTACAAATGTGAGCAATTGTGTGTGTGTGTGTGTGTGTGTGTGTGTGTGTGTGTGTGTGTGTGTGTGTGTGTGTGTGTGTGTGTGTGTGTGTGTGTGTGTGTGTGTGAACCAACGCTAGATCGTGCAAGCAATGTGAAAGATGAGTTCTCGACAAATGTGGAAGCGTGCATGGAAAAGTTTGAAAGAATGAGAGAGTGTTTTTGATTGGAGATGTGGATGGAAGAATAGGGAATGTGAAAGTGGATGGAGTAATTGGTGAGTGGGGTGTGTCTGCAGAAGTGGATGAGAATGGCAGTGCTCTGGTGAACTTTTGTTCAGGGAGGGGGTTGGTGATAGCCAATACCCTCTTTAGACACAAAATTATCCACAGGTATACATGGCGAGTGATTACAAGCGTGGGTGGTGAACTGAATGAATGGAAGGCAATGACTGATCACGTGCATGTGGATGATAAAATGCAAAGGTGTGTAATGAATCCTAGAGCACGTAGAGGTTGGACGAGGGGCTTTCCGCTTGGTGGTGGTGAAAGTCAAGGTTCAAATGAAATGGAGGAATAGAAGAAAGAAAGGACAAGAGGAAGTAGTTATTACAAAGGGGTTAAATGTTGCAAGAGGATGGAGAAAAGGCAGAATATAAGAGAGAAGTGGAGGAGCGATTAGGTAAATATGATTTGGAGCAAATGGGGGAGGTGGAAGGTATGTGCAAGTTATTCACAGAGGAAATTTGTGCAGCATGTGAGGTGGCAAGTGGGGTGAAGAGAAGACAAAATGAGGTGCAATGAACAGTTTGATGAAATGAAGAGGTGAGACAGGTTGTGGCACAAAAGAAAACATATAGCGAGTGGATGAGAAACAGGGGCATGGAGGAAGCTGAGAGACGGAAGAGAGAGTTACATGTAGAGAGGAAGAGAGAGGTGAAAATATTTAGTAAGAGACAGGAAGAAGAGAGTGGATGAGGAATTCAGAAGGAATCTGAGCTTTAATTGAAGGGGATGTAAGAAAATGTTCTGGTAAGAGATAAAAAGAGTTAGACAGGGTGATAAAGAAGATAGTCGGGGAGCAAAAGATAAAAATGGTAGATTGCTGGTGGAGAAGGGAGAAAAAGAGAGCAGATGGAAAGAACTCTTTCAGGAATTGTCGAAAAAAGAGAATGAGTGTAATGCGAGTATAAGTGGCCGGGGAATGGCAGAAAGAAGGAGGGATGTGAGAAGAGATGATGATATCAGCAAGATGGAAGTTGTGGAAGCAATGAAGAAAGTCAAAATGGGGAAAGCCCCAGGGAATTGATGGAGTGTGTCGTGAAATGCTGAAGCACGGGGGAGAGATAGTAGTAAGTTGGGTGCGGAAGATGTTCGGATTGGCCTGGGAGAAAGGTAGAGTCCCGGAAGATTGGAAGTCAGGTATAATTATTTACTTGCACAAAGGAAAAGTGGAAAAAGAAACATGTGGTAATTATAAGGGCATTTGTCTTTTCAGTGTAATAGGAAAAGTATATGGTAGGACACTTATTGACAGATTTAGGGAAATAACAGAGGAATTAGTTGGAGAAGAACAGGGAGGTTTTAGGAACTAAGGTACTAAGGCTGCAGTGTGTGTGAACAGTTAGCTGAGTGAGGGTTGGATTGAAACAGGGATGCGTCATGTCTCCATGGTGTACATGGATGGAGTTATAAAAAAGATATAAGATAGGGCAGTGGATGCTGGAGCAGCCCTCATGAGAGAGGGCAGTGTTTGGAAACTCCCTGTACTGTTCTTTGCAGATGATACTGTGTTGTTAAGTGAACACGAAGGAGAGCTGCAAGGCCTGGTGAATGAGTTTGGGAGAGTGTGTAAGAAACGGAATCTAAAGGTGAGTGTAGGGAAGAGTAAAGTTATGGTCTTTGAGAGAAATGAGGTCGCTGACTGTACAGTGAGGTTGGATGTGGAGGAAATGGAAAATGTGAGTGCGTTTAAATACATGAGTAGTGTGATGTGTAACAATGGAAGTTTAGGGGACGAAGTGCTTGAAAGGGTACAACAAGGAAACAACGTTGCTGATTATTTGAAAGCAGTGATAAGAAAGAGGGAAGTGCGCATGGAAGTGAAAAAATCGCTGCATAACGGTATTGTGATACCAACTCTAACATATGGAAGTGAAACTTGGACCTTGTTGCAGGGACACAAGTCACGAGTGAGAGCTGTAGAAATGATATATCTGAAAGGAGCCTGTGGAGTCACATGAAGAGGCAGACTGACAATTGAGGAAGTGAAGGCGCGTTGTGGTGTGGATGAGGATGCGATAGAAAAGAAACTGTTAGGAGAAATACATTGAGGTGGTTTGGCCATATGAAGAGAATAGAAAGCGAGAGACTGAAGAGGAGAGTGTATGTAAGTGAAGTGAAGGGGGTGACAGGGAGGGGGAGGCCAAGGATGAGACGGGGGGATGGAGTGGAGAGGTATATGAGAGAGGGGGGTGTGAGCTGGGAACAGGGCAGTGAAATGGAAGGGGACAGGGCGAAATGGAGGCGATTTGTTTGTGGCCACCACTTACGAGATTAAGAAGTCTGCCAATAGACAGATAGAGTATTATTATTATTATTATTATTATTATTATTATTATTGTTGTTGTTGTTGTTGTTCTTGTTCTTGTTTTTGTTTTCATTAGTAGTAGTAGGAGTAGTAGTAGTAGTAATAGTTCTGGAATTATTATTATTCTTGTTGTTGTTGTTATTATTATTATTATTATTATTATTCTTATTATTATCATCATTGTTTTTATTAATATTATTATTATTATTATTATTATTATTATTATTATTATCATTATTATTATTATTATTACTTTTATATGTTGTTGTTGTCGTTGCTGTTGCTATTGTTGTAATATATGGAAGGAGGTATTAATAGGGTGGTGGAGAAAAATCTGACTCTTCTAAAGAACTTGTTTTTCCCAGAAAAAGTTTTTTTTTTTTTTTTTTTTTTTTTTCAGGTGGAGGATAGAGTGATGCTGCAAGTTTAATGTGACAGCAAGATGGAGGCTGAGAAACAGTTTTCAGTTCAGTAGCTGTCAACAATCGTTGAACTGTACTTTGCAACAAAATCAAGCTTCTTCGAATAAATATGGACCAAAGATGCCTGACCGTCTTATTGCACACCACACAGATGTTTTTTGTACACTCAGAAGTGTTTGAACATGCTCATGAGGCTGTGCTGCTGTTCAAAACCTCACGTTTTGCTTATTCACATGCCAACTCAAAAAAAAAAAAAAAAAAAAAAAAAGTGCCTCGTCACTGACGAGAAGCACGTCCAAGAGACAGGGATTGTTCTCAGTCCGTTCGCTGATACTCTGGCAAAATTCATAGCGTTCGTACTTACTGGCCTGGCTTTGAGCCTGAAGAATCTGCACTTTGTATGGAAACAGTTCCAGGTCACTATGAATGAATTTCATCACAGAGCTCCTGGAAATCCCCACGCCCGGGACAGTCGTCCGGTGGACTTCCATGGTTTCCGTTCCAGACGAGTCCTAACGTCCTGAACATGTGCTGGTGTTGTGGCAGTCAGATGTGCGCCACTGTGGGTCTTGTTGTTAGCCACATAATCAGTGTCTCTGAACTTCTGTATCAGGCTTTTGATAGTGTTGCGATATGGGATTTTCCTCCCTGGAAATTCACGACGAAATTGCATCTGAGAGAGAACAACTGATTTTGTTGCAAAGTACAGTTCAACGATTTTGGTCCTCTGCTGAACTGAAAAATGTTTCTCAGCGTCCATCTTGCTGTCACATTAAGTTTGAAGCATCACTCTATGCTCCACCTGAAAAGGAAACGGAACTGTTATTTTTTCTGGGAAATACGAGTATTTAAAAACTGTCATTTCTTTTCTGGATTTTCCTGTAATCCATTTTATCCCTTTGATTTTCAGATAGTAATGCTGGCTAACCACCCTAAGGCATCAAAACATCCCAACGTCACAGAGCTAGAGCACGGCCTCTCTCATTTTAGGGAAGATAATGTCAATATGTTTGAAACCAGAAAGGATCTCTCGGGAGGCTACAGCGTGTTCACTAAGATCATGCCCCTTATTGCCAGGGATCTCTACAAGGTGCCAGAGGTGAAGAAACTCTACGACAAAAGAAAGGAGTTTGATTTAATTATCGTAAATCATATGTTCAATGAGGTAAGCTTGATGTTACGGATATTCATTTGATAATTATAAATTATGTTTAATGAAGTCTAGAAATGTAAAAAGGATTTCTAACCCGCAGTTGTACATCTTATGCTTCATCAGGAATATTCAAATAAAAATAAAAATATAGATATTTTAAATATAAATATATAGATAGACAGATAGATATAGATAGATAGATATATAGATAGATAAGAGAGAGAGAGAGAGAGAGAGAGAGAGAGAGAGAGAGAGAGAGAGAGAGAGAGAGAGAGAGAGAGAGAGAGATGTGTGTGTGTGTGTGCGCGCGCTCATATTCTCTTGAAATTTACGATTTTTGTGTATCTCTTGCTTAAGTACTTCGCTGTGCTACTTACTGTACATGTAACTTAACGTGTCAGATAGAGTCTTGTCTTCCCCCCAAAACAAGCTGCTATCCTATTTAGTAGTTTCAAGAAATATCTACTTAAGACATCAACATAGCTCATTTGGGAATGCTAACACGCCTCTAGGGAGACTGGGGGGGCAGGAGGGATAATTTTTCTTTGGTCACTTGTATATAGCCTATTTTTATGGACAAATAACAAAAATTATACAAACTGAGGAAGATCACGCAATACCATTTTAAGAATAATGGATTTCATTTAATAATCAGGATAAACAAGTATATACTGCTTGCTTGCAGGTAGTCTACCCATTCGTGCATGAGGTGCCCTTCATCACAATTGCCACTCCAGGAATTGATTCGCGTCAGAGCGCCGTCCTGGGCAACGTACTCAATCCATCCTACGTGTCCAATATAATGAAGGACTTTCCATCTCCCATGTCCATGTGGCACCGTTTCCTCAACACAGTGATGCACGTGGGGTTTACGGTGTACTGGAGGAACTGGGCAATTGTTCCTTTAATTCAAAAGGAGGTACAGTATAATGACATATACCAGTCCGGTGCTCGGCGTCAAAAAGCACTAGAAGGCAATCCCTTTTGCCCACACTCATTCCAATCGCTGTCATATATAAGAGTCTGCAGCATAGCAAGTTCGAAACATCCGCTACCATCCAGTCATCACTCTTACATACACATTGCTCAGAAGATTTACATCAATAAAACATACAATTGTGTATTCTCTTAAGTTATTTTTATGGATAAAAGTGAACAGTACATGATTGTTCATTGCCATAAAATAGTAAGAAAAATCAGACAATAGCGGGCATCTTATCTATCGTCTTTTTTTTTTTTGTTTTTTTTCAGTTATCAGCCCAGTTCCCAGACTTGCCACCTCTTTTGGATATAGAGAGGAATCAAAGTCTTACGCTTATGAACACACACTTCAGTATTGATATGACGATTCCCCTCCTGCCCTCACAGGTGGAAGTGGGCGCTATGCATTGCCGCCCACCCAAGCCATTGCCAAAGGTTAGTTTTTTTTTTTAATTATTCACACGGTGCTCAAAGTACATAGAAAGCTCCTCCTCCACTTCGCCGGGCGATTCCTCGTGAATTGTGGGCACGGCTCAGTTGACATTGTTAATGACTAACAAGCAACATTTGTCCATTTACTGTTCCCATTGTCTCACCCACGCCCACATCAACAGACTGAGCCGTCCTAGCAACACTAAGATATCAATGGGTGTGTTTACAGTGAAACTTTTTTCACGGATCACCATGTAATTATTTATTTATTTTCCTCATTTTAATTTGATTTTTAAATGCGTGTATGAGATCTGTTTGCACGCATACCACTGTACTTTGCCACTATCACCATTACCTTCCTGATTCACATCGGCGTAAAAATGTAGAAACGGAGAATGGCAGACGTACTCTATTTCATTACAGATTAATTAAATCGGTATCACACATTCTATAATTCTAGGATCTGGAGTCATGGATATCTGGTGCTGGTCCTGAGGGTGTGATATACTTTAGTCTGGGCTCCTTCACCCGGGGTAAGTCCATGCCAGTGGAGTACCGAGACGCCTTTGTGGAGGCTTTCCATAGACTGCCACATCGAGTCATCTGGAAGTATGAGGAGGACCTGGAGGGCGTGTCAGAGAACGTCATGATAAGCAAATGGCTCCCACAGCAGGACATCCTTGGTGAGTTCATGCATCCAAAAGTTACACCAACACAGGTATTGGATGTTATATATGTAAATTATGTGAACATTTCTAAAATCAGCCTTCCCTCCAGTGAAAGTCTTTGTATTGTAGGTCATGAGAAGGTGAAGGTGTTCATTACACATGGTGGCCTGCTGAGCCAACAGGAGTCCATCTATCACGCCACGCCCCTCCTCGCCCTCCCAATCTACGCGGACCAGTCCAAGAATGGAATGTTTGTGCAGAGTTCGGGCATTGGGAAAATGCTGGTGTGGGAAGAACTGACTGTTGATGCCATTGTGGAGGCTCTCACCGACATTACTTCCAGTCCAAAGTTAGTAGATTTACTGTTTCTTCATATTTTGATTCGGGTGACAAAACTCCAGTGTGCTTATTTCACTAAGAGCGAATTAATTCTCATTGTTAGGTACTTATCCCTCACTAGTTAATTTTTAAATAAACATTCCAAAGAAAAAAAAAGAAACGATAGAAAATCATTGCCGTTTCTAGCTATTGGTCACACACATTATAGATACTTGATAGACAGACTGATAATGTTACTGTATCGCCTATGAGCTTAGGTAACTGCCAGACCGACATTATCTCCTTTGAATTGTATAGGCCTGAGACTAAGCTTCAACGTCCATTCTTTCTGCGGCTAAATGGCAGCTTACTCCGATTGGTGACAGTACTTAGACTAATACCTCCACCTGCCTCTTAGGACTTGCATGCACTTACATCTCAGCAGGTTTTCTCCGACTGGAACCCTCTTGCCCAAGGATAATATGATTCCATTACTGTATGTCACAACACATCTCCTTCCTTGTCTGCATCTGTGAAAATTGTAGATATCAAGCCAATGTACAGTGCACTATAATGTGGATATTGTAACAACATGAAACTGTCGACATACATAATCTTTACCTACATGGGTTAATTTATCAGAACTTCACGTAACCAAATAAGGGAAAGTAAACACACCAGTGCCCTTGAACCCATGAATGGAGACGCCACTTACTGGCCGTGATGTCGCTCACTGTTAATGAATTGCCTGTATGATGAAAACACCTCCATTTATTTCACAGAATAATTTTCATTGATAAGTGTTCAAGTGAAACTTCTTTCTTCTTCTTCTACTTCATCTTCTTCTTCTTCTTCTACTTCTTCTTCTTCTTCTTCTTCTTCTTCTACTTCTTCTTCTTCTTCTTCTTCTTCTTCTTATTTAGGAACCTTTACCCCTCCCTTTGTACTTGAGTGCAGCTTCACCACACTCAGGACAGTAGGGTGGCTCAGTAACAATCACTCCGGACAGTGCGGTTAAATGTCTTCATGCAAAACCGCACGGAAAGGGTAATGAGATAATACCAGCAGATGTAACTGCACTGTACTTAAGTGGAAAGGTTAAAAATACTTACCCGACCCAGTATTACATAACAATCAAACTAGGCAGCCAGGCTGTGTACATAGACACGAATTCATTTCAGCCAGTATGTAGAAGAAAAACAAATACTGTATTTAATTATTCCATCAAATATCTTATAATTTTTGGTTGCTTTGTATAATGACTAAGTGAATCTGGCAGTCCACACATTGCAGTATATGAGTATTCCACTCAGTTCACAAACTGCAAGATTACATCATATATATATATATATATATATATATATATATATATATATATATATATATATATATATATATATATATATATATATATATATCTATCTATATCTATATCTATCTATCTATCTATCTATCTATCTATCTATATATATATATATATATATAGATATAGATATAGATATATATATAGTATATTATGTTGTGTGTGTGTGTGTGTGTGTCATGAGTTAGATATCTGTGCTTGTAAACAAGGCAACAAGATCCACAGCAACAAAAGTGTAGTATAACGTTGATTTTTATTTTCTGCTTAAGGTACAAGGAAAACATTTTGAAGATGTCGAGACCGCTGCGAGATCAGCTGACGAAGCCCCTGGACCGCGCCGTGTTCTGGACGGAGTACGTCATCCGTCACCGGGGGGCGCCACAACTGAGAAGCCCTGCGGCCCAGCTCTCCTGGGTGGAGTTCCTCATGCTGGACGTGTTGTTCTTCTTCCATTTGACCATGTTCACCTTCGTCTTCATCATCCGCCGCATTTTTAGAAGTTACGCTAAACTGTCTGGTGCTGGCGACAGTAAGAAGAAGACGGATTAGGATGTATATAACAGGATATAACTGACTTGAGCAGTTTGGGATACAGTTACTTATTGCAAAAAAAATACAAAATTCACAACAGTGTTCGTCTTTCTGATGCCAGTGTTCAGTCACACAGATGCTATGATACTATCTTGTGTTATGTAAAGTTCCAATAATATTTTCAAATTACAATATAATCACTTATTAAATATCGATATAGTTGTATGAATAACACGTGAGAGGGTATTCGAGTGAAATGTACAGAATAAAGTGCTAGAGATGAGGTGTTTCGAACCAGCCAAAGCCACATTAGAATACAGAAGTGGGAGAGTCCGCAATTACGGTACGTTGCAAGATAGTTCAGGTAAATGTTCCTCTGTCTCCACCGTCGATTGCCAACCAGTAGAGCTGCGTATGTGGCAAAGCTTTATCTCTGCAGTTCTATGACGTATGTTTTATTATTATTATTATTATTATTATTATTATCCTGTAACCCAGGAAATCTTTTTATATGCTGGGCGGAAACCTTATAACCACACAATATGTGTTCCCTAAGTGTCAGCAAGTGGGTTGGCAGAGAGTTTGTGCCCCTCCTTGGAGAACAGCTAAAAAGACAGACAACATGCTTCGAAACAGAACTGACCAACAGATGACGACCAAGAACCGAACAAAGAACATGGTGCGGATTTCAACATGGAATGTGAGGGGTGTGAATGATGAGATAAATGAGATAGATTGTTCAGGTGCTTGAGGATCCAAAAGAGGACATATGTGGATTGACTGAGACTAAATGGTGAGATAAGAGTGGGAGTATGGACTGGGTGTATGTGCGGGAGTAGATGAGAATGAATGAGCAAAGGAGGGTGTATGTATTGTTGTTTGCAAGAGATGAAAGGAGGATATGAGAATATGGATCAGTTGGTTCATGGATTGTATGTTTAAGAGTGAAAGTGGGAATACAAGCGTAGGCAATAATATTGTGTGCGTGTATATGTGCCAACGGAAGACCGTGCGAGTAGAGTGAAAGAGGAGTTCTTGGAAAATGTGAAAGCGTGCATAGAAAAGCTTGAGATGAGTGAGAGAGCGTTTTTGACTGAAGATATGAATGGAAAAGTAGGTAATGTGAAGGTGGATGGAGTAGTTGGTGTGTGGAGTGTTCCTGCAGAACTGGATGAGAAAAGTAGTGTGCTAATGAACATTTGTTGTGGGAGGGCATTGGTGAGAGCCAACACCCTACTTAGGCACAAACTGATTGACTGGTATACATGGCGAGTAATGAGAAGGGTGGGTGGTGTGAACTGAATGAACGAAAGGCAATGATTGATAATGTGTGTGTGGATGAGAGAAAGAGAAGATTATGTGATGGATGCAAGAGTATACAGAGGCGAGGGTGTGGACTCTCTGACCAGCACCTGTTGTTGGTGAAAGTCAAGTTACAAATGAGATGGATAAAATCTTTAATAACAGGAGAGAAGGGCAGGAGGAAGCAGTCCATGCGATGAGGGTAGAAAGGTTGCCAAAGGATTTAAAAAAAAAAAAAAAGAAAAAAAAAAAGAGGTAGAATATAAGAGAGAAGTGGAAAAGTGATTGGGTTAGTATGACTTGGAACAGATGGAAGTGCATGGTGTACGGAATATATTAACAGAAGTTTGTACAGCATGTGAGGTGGTGTGTGGGGTGTAGAGAAGACGTAAGGGTGTGCAAGGAACAGTATGGTACTGAATAATGAAGAGATGAGACAAGCTCTGGTGCAAAAGAAGAAAGCATATAGTGAGTTGATGGGAAGCAGAGGCATGGAGGAAATTTAGAGGCGGAATAGAGAGTTACATGTAGAGAAGAAGAGAGGGGTGAAAAGATTAGCCTAGTAAGAGAGGGAGAGTAAGACGAGCTTGGATGAGGAGTTTGGATGTAGTTTGGGTGTAAAGTGGGGGAAATGTAAGATAATGTTCTGGAAGGAGGTGAAGAAAGTTAGACAGGGTGATAAAGAAGGTAGTAGGAGAGTGAAAGATGAACATGGCAGATTGTTAGTGGAGAAGGGAGACAAGTGAGCAGATGGAGGGAAAACTTAAAGGTATTGTTAAACACAGAGAATTAAAGTAACGTTAATATAAGTGGATGGTAAATGGATGGGAGAAGGAGAGAAATGAGAAGGGAGGAGGAGGTCAGAAGGATGGAAATAATGGAAGCAATGAAGAAAATCAAAATGGGGAAAGCCATAGGAAATGATGGAGTGTGTGGTGAAATGCTGAAGAGCAGGGGAGAGATAGTAGTAGAATAGGTATGGAAGATTTGCAGATTGGCCTAGGAAGAAGGTAGATTCCTGGAGGATTGGAGGTCAGGTATAATTATTCCCCTGTACAAAGGAAACGAGGAAAAAGAAGGTAAAGACGATGAAGCAGATGAAAGGGGCAGTAAACACTGCTATGGTGAAGGCTGAGTTAAAGATAATTATGAGGTATACACAGTGAGAGAAGACAGAGAAGAGAGTATACAGTGGCATGGTTGAAAATGAAGTATACACGGTGGGACAGAAGACACTGGTAGTATACAGTGGCATTGTGCTGAGTGAATTAATTCACTCAGCACAATGCCACTGTATACTGTCAACGTTCAACCTTGAAACTTAAGGTAGACTGGGACAGGGGCGGGGAGGCTACACTGGGGATTAGGGGCAGGCTAAGGGGGCGGTGGATCCTGCTCCTCTTCCTCCTCATCATCATCATCTTTTTTCCCACCTTAGGGTAAAAAAAGGTGAAGTCCAGAAAGGAAGAGAAGAGAAGAAGGAGAACTATCAACAGCATGGCCAGTGATATGGACTAGAACCTCATTCACACACCAGTTAAGGTCCCTTGGCTGTGTGTGTGTATTTACCTATTTGTATTTACCTATTTGTAGTATACAGGAATTGAGCAATGCTCGTGTTGTCCTGTGTGTGTGTGTGTGTGTGTGTGTGTGTGTTTTCTTTATGGATGTACTTCACTCTCAAGAAAGAGTCGATTCGTCATCTATCTAGTTGGGAAAGGATGTCAGACCCTTATCATTTGCCTCTTCCATACAAGGTTAGTTTAATCAACTCCACCTTCTGTCAGTTCTAAACCTGATAAATGAATTGAATTTTGGATCACCTCACTATCACATGAGATGGTGAAGAGAGAGCTTTATCTTCCT
>NC_136967.1:5437500-5720000 GCF_032717465.1 Coenobita brevimanus
AACCCTTCAGCCTGGGGAGCGAGGCATTAGTGCGGTGGCATTGACATAGCTGGGATGCTCCATTGCCCGGTTATGCAAACTTCCCTCAATTCCCTGCCTATCCACCTAATTGACGATGGCGGACTGCAGTAGGAGGGCAGCTTCAGCTTGTGGGTTCACGTTTCAGATGAACCTGGGGCTATACCTACTGAACTATTGCTACTGTTACTACTACTACTACTGCTGCAGCAGCTGCTGTTGCGAACCCAACTTCTGTTTTTTTTTTTCTTTCTTTGTTTTATTTTTCCTTTGTCCAGGCGATTTTAAGAGACATTTTTTAACTGGAGGTCAAGTACAGCCTTCAGTAACTCCTTTAGTACAGGAAATCGTTAAGTTGAATTAAATCGTCTGAACGTAACCATATTAGGCTTAACTATGAGTCACCAGATTCAGAGAGTGAAGAAGGTCCCTTTGCATCCTTCCTTACTAGTGTATTACAGTATATGACACTTTCGTAGCCTCTTGTATATTACTTTTGCTAATTATATCAATGCTAAGCTGTGGTAAGTGGCAGATAATAAGATGGTAAGGTTTAATACGGAAAATGAATCACTAAAAACGAGGTGCAACGAAATCTTTGTGAACGAGAAGACGACTCCTTCAAACGTATTCTCATCGGTAAAGGAAGGTCGCTAGCTTATTTATTCATATGGAGCGCAAACAATTACTCCTATGTATGTGGGTGCCTAAATGGCTCGCTTGGTAAGCTGCTGTACGCACGCAGTTGCAAGCGCTGGTTCGAATCCTCGCAATATTTAATTTACACCACGGCCATACCACGTTGAGTATACCGCTTCCCATCCGATCAGCGAAGTTAAGCAACGTTGGGTCTGGTTAGTACTTGGATGGGTGACCGCCTGGGAACACCAGATGCTGTTGGCATCCCTACATGTCAAGTGGGGTTGGTGGAGGATTAGTGCCCCTCCCTGTAAAACAATTAATTCTAAGCCCTTGGCCACCCCGTCTGGGAAACATGGCGTCTGGTAATGAATGAAAATATGAATGAATGTATTTCACACTAGGTTGATATTTTAAAGTACAGGTAACATGAAAGTCCTGTGGTGAAAATGCAAAATAAATCGGCAAAGTAAGTATCTCGTATGCTATTTATACAGTCAACATCGACATTTGACGCATTGAGTTGTATGTTTACACCTGAAATCGAGAAGCGAGATGCAAACCCCAAAATTTTTACGATGATTTTTGAAGTACCTGATAATGATGGAGCGAATTCGACCTTCCTATATGGCTGCTGACTGCTTTCTGTAATATGGGGTGCAGGCTGACCAAACGTAATAACCACAGGCATTCCATAAATGTCTGTCAAAAATTAGAGGTTTGCACTCCACTTTGCGATTTAAGAATTAAGCATACGACCTTATAACTCATGTTTAGCTGATTAACATCCCCTGGCACTGGGGAGAATTGAGTGCTTGAATTGTCTCGAAAAAAAGACAGTTGATGATAGGTATTGATAATGCCAAACTCCCGAGTCATCTACAGTAAATAAAATCTCCTGGCGTCAGCGAGACTAGAGTACCAGAGTTGTCTCGACCATGGAGGGATTGGCTGATAAAATTAGCGTAGGGTACAGGAGAATACTGACGTTTAATACAAAAGATAACTCGCTAAGGATGAGGTGATACGAAGCACCCTAAGCCCACGAGAATGAGGGACCTTGAAGTGCACTCAGCTACCCGATAACAAGAGGTCCTTTCAGTAGCTTATCATGCCCTCTCATTATTTACATTTATAAAATAGTTGTTATGCTTACCGCACACCGTAATCTCTTTGCTTTTATCATTAGTGCGTTAGCCATTCTCTCCTATCTTTTAAATTTATATCATTTTTTTCATTATACATTACTCCCCAAGTAGCCTACCATGCTGTTTGCTTCACTACAGTTATTCACTCCCTGCCATTCCTGAACACTAGCTTCCAGTTTGCTTATCACGTCCTCTCAACACAATCATTTCATCTTCATTACCCTGTATCTCATGCTCTCATGCTTTATCGTACCTTCTGATCGTTTTGCCTTTTTATCTTGTCAGTCATGTGATGGAGACGGAGGCCTTCTATGGAGGCACTTATTTAGCTAGGAGGCCTCACTTCCCCGATATACAATCGTCCCTCAGTTCCCTCCCTATCCTCTAAATGAAGGATGATGAACTGCAGGAGGCGGACAACTACAACCTGGAGTCCAATGGCTCACGCATCCTGGGGCTACAACTGTTTATGCTGCCACATTTTTATTTCCAGCCTGTCAGTCTTGTCCTCTTATCTGTTACATTTCTATCCTTTTCTTGCAGTTCATTACACACTGCGCTTCTGATGGTTTAACCTGCTCTCAGATTCTCTAAGGGTTATTCATTTCCTTATCATGCCTAAAGCACTTGATCGAATGTATGTTTATCATCTCTTGTAATCGCCAACATTTTAATCCTGATTACATTAACTCTCTTGAGCTCTTGCTTATATCTCGTAATCATTTTTGTTTTCTATTTTTAATTTTCTTGTCTGTCCTTGGTAGTGGAGAGGGATGCTTTCACGCGGTGGCACCGATATAACAGGGTGACTTCACTGCCCGGTTTTAGGAACGTCCCTCAACTTCCTCCCTATCCCCCAAAAGGAGGATGGTGGCCTGCAGTGGGGCAACTTCACTCTACAGTCGTTATGATTTATTTTGAATAGAATTGTGAACCGTAAGAAAAAGACATGGTTTGATCTGTTTAGAAAGAGTAGTCTACTTAGAGAGGCAGCAGTTTCTACAAAGTGAGTGGATAGTTTAGAAAGTAAATATAGTCTTTGGAATATGAATGGTCTATTGAAAGTGAGTGATCGAGGGAATATGAGTGGTCTAAGGAAAATACTGTTAGATGAAAACTTGGCTATTATGTATGTATCCTGGATGACTCCCAGTGCTGGGTGATTGACATGTAAACTCAAGCTGTGATTCTAAACCACTTTTATTAATAACTTTTCCTTCTACAATCAATACTTTCTGAGGTTTGAGTTTTCGACGGAGACAGACACACACACAGATATACTTCGTACAAATATAATGACAATCGACTTCGTCTACCAGTGACTCTAAACAACATTTATTAATAACTTTTCCACCTACAGCCAATACTGTCTGAGATCTAAGTTTTCGACACAGACACGCATACATAAATTTCGTACAAAAATAATGACCATCGACTTCGTCTACGCGGCTCAATGAGTGATATATTATGAAAGAGCGTTTTGTTAGACATAAGCGAGTAATTTGTTTTTTATACAAAAATAAACAGGAGTAGGATCCAGCGGTATCTCTTACAGCTTACACAACACACTGTCACACCTGTCTAACCACCACATGTTGTTGTTGTTGTTGTTGCTGTAGTCCAGGTTCATCTGTAATGTGATGATGGTGGACTGCAGGCTGTAATTACCCTTCTCCGACAAAACGCCATTCTCCCTTTTCGGGATAGGGAAGTAGGAGAAGGATGTTTGTATGGCCAGGCAGCTTAGCCGACCAGTTATATCGGTGCCACAACATGAAGGCATCCCTCTCCTACACCATAACCAAAGTCGAACACAAAATATAAAAGAATGTTACCTAAACACCGCTAATCAACAGGTCTGTGGACTCACCAGGTGAGGACGGTAACGAGGTAATTATTGAAAAGGAAACTTAAAGCGTGTAGAAAAGAGATGAACTGAACTGACAGCGTATAAGTGAATGAATCTAGGAGGGTCAGTGATGACTAAAAAGAAACAGGCTAGTGAAAAGATGGGGCTCCTTAGACTACTAATGCTGACATCCTGAGTGCACAATAATGGTCTCTAGAGAAGCACGAGTAATACATTTTGAAAGGAAATTTGAGATGATTGTACAGATGGATGGGTAGAACAAGTGAGACAGAACTTGGGGTAATACAAATGTGTACTAATTTTGATGCATACTAGAGTGTGCTCACCTTAACTTGACGGGGACAGGTATTATTCCTAAGCCGTCTTTGGGGATCTGGATGTAAATTCGATAGTTGTGCATCGTACTCCGGAGAAAGAGTGGTTATTAGCAAAAACTTTATCTACCTTAAAGGCTCTCCGTGCAGTCGATAGGCTTTAAAGCTATACCTTTCCACCCTCGGCAGATGAAGTTGGCTGGGCTGTGTGTGTTGGTGGCGGCTCTGGCGGGGGGCGTCGCCGGGGAGCTGCCGCCCCCTCAGGCCTCCTACAAGATCCTCATGCTCCTGCCAGTCTCCTCCAAGAGCCACAGGAACGTCTTTCTGCCCGTGGCCGAGGCGTTGGCGAATCGAGGACACCAGGTGAGTCCCATTGGCCTTGTTGCTGTTGTATCCCCAAGCTCATAATTATGAACACGGTGGACTGCAGGTTTAAGCTGTCCTTGTGCTGGCTTAAGCTGCTCTTCTCCTGTAGTCCTCCGTTCTTCTTCCGAGGATAGGGAAGTCGCTGAGGGACGCCTGTATAACCAGGCAGTTGAGACTGCGAGCTTACATAGTTGCCACTACATGAAGGTTTTCCACTCCAGCACCACTATGGTCTTTACCCCTTCAGTCCAGTGACTTTTTTTTTTTTTTGCTACCTCCGTACAATTAAATTTTACTTTTGAGGAGACTGACTGTAGTGAAAGGATAAATGAATGATGTATTTGACCTCTCCATTTCGAAAAACCTCCCCTAAGTAGAATAAAACCGTCTTCTGGTAGCAAGAATATCACAAAGAACGTCAGCGGGGTAAAGGTTTGTTATCGACTAACAAAAATCCATACCCCAGTTCAACTTCGTTGCTGGCAACCTGTAGTCAGATTGGAGGCTAAATATGACTAGTAACCAAGGAGATTCATTCCTGCCTCGTAACTGAGGCTCATAAAATTTTCACGCTACTATAACTTAATATTCGAGTTGCTTGAGTGGCCAAGTTTCGTCAGTTGAAAACAAGCAGCCTATACAGTGATATGATGGGAAGTTAGGCGACCTTTACAATAGTGACAAATTTGTGATCCTTGTAAAGGACCACTGGTACTAAAGTTCTAAGATATGACTTAGCATTAATATCAGAATTACTCTTATTACCGACATTATTAATCATCCACTTAGTGTAGCGGTACTCTGTATTATGGGTAGCTCTACACTGAGTGGCAATCTAAATGATTTCCTGTAAACCAGGAAATCATTGCCGACGTTGGGTGGTAACCTTATAACAACTGACACGTGTTCCCTGCGTGACAACACGTGGGTTGTCGGAGGGTTAGTGCCCTTCCCCGGAAAACAACTAATTAAATCTACAGACAAGAAGCCTCGGACCAGGACTGACCAACAGGTGACGACTAAGAACCGAACAAAGGACATAGTACGGATTACCACATGGAATGTAAGGGGTGCAAATGATGAGGTGAAAGAGAGAAAGATTGTCCACGTGCTGGAGGGTACAAAAGTGGATGTATGTTGATTAACCGAGGCTAAATGTGTAGATGAGAATGTGAGAGAATGGGAGTATGGATTGGGTATATGCGCGAAAGTGGGTGAGAATGAGGGGGCAAAAGAAGGAGTGTGTATTGTTGTGTGCTAGAGATGGAAGGAGAACATAAGATAGTATGGATCAATTGCCTCAAGGATTGTGCGGGTAAGACTGAAAGTTGGACTACAAATGTGAGCAATTGTGTGTGTGTGTGTGTGTGTGTGTGTGTGTGTGTGTGTGTGTGTGTGTGTGTGTGTGTGAACCAACGCTAGATCGTGCAAGAAATGTGAAAGATGAGTTCTTGACAAATGTGGAAGCGTGCATGGAAAAGTTTGAAAGAATGAGAGAGTGTTTTTGATTGGAGATATGGATGGAAGAATAGGGAATGTGAAAGTGGATGGAGTAATTGGTGAGTGGGGTGTGTCTGCAGAAGTGGATGAGAATGGCAGTGCTCTAGTGAACATTTGTGCAGGGAGGGGGTTGGTGATAGCCAATACCCTCTTTAGACACAAAATTATCCACAGGTATACATGGCGAGTGATTACAAGCGTGGGTGGTGAACTGAATGAATTTAAGGCAACGACTGATCACGTGGATGTGGATGATAAAATGCAAATGTGTGTAATGAATGCTAGAGCACGTAGAGGTTGGACGAGGGGCTTTCCGCTTGGTGGTGGTGAAAGTCAAGGTTCAAATGAAATGGAGGAATAGAAGAAAGGAAGGACAGGAGGAAGTAGTTATTACAAGGAGGTAAAAAGGTTGCAAGAGGATGGAGAAAAGACAGAATATAAGAGAGGTGGAAGAGCGATTAGGTAAATATGATTTGGAGCAAATGGGGGAGGTGGAAGGTATGTGCAAGTTATTCACAGAGGAAATTTGTGCAGCATGTGAGGTGGCAAGTGGGATGAAGAGAAGACAAAATGAGGTGCAAGGAACAGCTTGATGAAATGAAGAGGTGAGACAGGTTGTGGCACAAAAGAAAACATATAGCGAGTGGATGAGAAACAGGGGCATGGAGGAAGCTGAGAGACGGAAGAGAGAGTTACATGTAGAGAGGAAGAGAGAGGTGAAAATATTTAGTAAGAGACAGTAAGAAGAGAGTGGATGAGGAATTCAGAAGGAATCTGAGCTTAAAGTGAAAGGGATGTAAGAAAATGTTCTGGTAAGAGATAAAAAGAATTAGACAGGGTGATAAAGAAGATAGTCGGGGAGCAAAAGATAAAAATGGTAGATTGCTGGTGGAGAAGGGAGAAAAAGAGAGCAGATGGAAAGAACTCTTTCAGGAATTGTCGAAAATAGAGAATGAGTATAATGCGAGTATAAGTGGCCGGGGAATGGCAGAAAGAAGGAAGGATGTGAGAAGAGATGATGATATCAGCAAGATGGAAGTTGTGGAAGCAATGAAGAAAGTCAAAATGGGGAAAGCCCCAGGGAATTGATGGAGTGTGTCGTGAAATGCTGAAGCACGGGGGAGAGATAGTAGTAGGGTGGTTGCGGAAGATGTTTGGATTGGCCTGGGAGAAAGGTAGAGTCCCGGAAGATTGGAAGTCAGGTATAATTATTTACTTGCACAAAGGAAAAGTGGAAAAAGAAACATGTGGTAATTATAGGGGCATTTGTCTTTTCAGTGTAATAGGAAAAGTATATGGTAGGACACTTATTGACAGATTTAGGGAAATAACAGAGGAATTAGTTGGAGAAGAACAGGGAGGTTTTAGGAACTAAGGTACTAAGGCTGCAGTGTGTGTGAACAGTTAGCTGAGTGAGGGTTGGATTGAAACAGGGATGCGTCATGTCTCCATGGTGTACATGGATGGCGTTATAAAAAAGATATAAGATAGGGCAGTGGATGCTGGAGCAGCCCTCATGAGAGAGGGCAGTGTTTGGAAACTCCCTGTACTATTCTTTGCAGATGATACTGTGTTGTTAAGTGAACACGAAGGAGAGCTGCAAGGCCTGGTGAATGAGTTTGGGAGAGTGTGTAAGAAACGGAATCTAAAGGTGAGCGTAGGGAAGAGTAAAGTTATGGTCTTTGAGAGAAATGAGGTCGCTTACTGTACAGTGAGGTTGGATGTGGAGGAAATGGAAAATGTGAGTGCGTTTAAATACATGAGTAGTGTGATGTGTAACAATGGAAAATTAGGGGACGAAGTGCTTGAAAGGGTACAATAAGGAAGCAACGTTGCTGATTATTTGAAAGCAGTGATAAGAAAGATGGAAGTGCGCATGGAAGTGAAAAAATCCCTGCATAACAGTATTGTGATACCAACTCTAACATATGGAAGTGAAACTTGGACCTTGTTGCAGGGACACAAGTCACGAGTGAGAGCTGTAGAAATGATATATCTGAAAGGAGCCTGTGCAGTCACATGAAGAGGCAGACTGACAATTGAGGAAGTGAAGGCGCGTTGTGGTGTGGATGAGGATGTGATAGAAAAGAAACTGTTAGGAGAAATACATTGAGGTGGTTTGGCCATATGAAGAGAATAGAAAGCGAGAGACTGAAGAGGAGAGTGTATGTAAGTGAAGTGAAGGGGGGGACAGGGAGGGGGAGGCCAAGGATGAGACGGGGGGATGGAGTGGAGAGGTATATGAGAGAGGGGGGTGTGAGCTGGGAACAGGGCAGTGAAATGGAAGGGGACAGGGCGAAATGAAGGCGATTTGTTTGTGGCCACCACTTACGAGATTAAGGCGTCTGGCAATAGACAGATAGATTATTATTATTATTATTATTATTACTATTATTATTATTATTGTTGTTGTTGTTGTTCTTGTTTTTGTTTTCATTAGTAGTAGTAGGAGTAGTAGTAGTAGTAATAGTTCCGGAATTATTATTATTCTTGTTGTTGTTATTATTATTATTATTATTATTATTATTATTATTATCATCATTGTTTTTATTATTATTATTATTATTATTATTATTATTATCATTATTATTATTATTATTTTTATATGTTGTTGTCGTTGCTGTTGCTATTGTTGTAATATATGGAAGGCGGTATTAACAGGGTGGTGCAGAAAAATCTGACTCTTCTAAAGAACTTGTTTTTCCCAGAAAAATTAAGTTTCTTTCTTTTATTTTTTCTTTTTTTTTCAGGTGGAGCATAGAGAGATGCTGCAAGTTTAGTGTGACAGCAAGATGGAGGCTGAGAAACAGTTTTCAGTTCAGTAGCTGTCAACAATCGTTGAACTGTACTTTGCAACAAAATCAAGCTTCTTCGAAAAAATATGGACCAAAGATGCCTGCCCGTCTTATTGCACACCACACAGATGTTTTTTTGTACACTCAGAGGTGTTTGAACATGCTCATGAGGCTGTGCTGCTGTTCAAAACCTCACATTTTGCTTATTCACATGCCAACTCAAAAAAAAAAAAAAAAAAAAAAAAAAATGCCTCGTCACTGACGAGAAGCACGTCCAAGAGACAGGGATTGTTCTCAGTCCGTTCGCTGATACTCTGGCAAAATTCATAGCGTTCGTACTTACTGGCCTGCCTTTGAGCCTGAAGAATCTGCACTTTGTATGGAAACAGTTCCAGGTCACTATGAATGAATTTCATCACAGAGCTCCTGGAAATCCCCACGCCCTGTGACAGTCGTCTGGTGGACTTCCATGGTTTCCGTTCCAGACGAGTCCTAACGTCCTGAACATGTGCTGGTGTTGTGGCAGTCAGATGTGCGCCACTGTGGGTCTTGTTGTTGTTAGCCACACAATCAGTGTCTCTGAACTTCTGTATCAGGCTTTTGATAGTGTTGCGATGTGGGATTTTCCTGCCTGGAAATTCACGACGAAATTGCATCTGAGAGAGAACAACTGATTTTATTGCAAAGTACAGTTCAACGATTTTGGTCCTCTGCTGAACTGAAAAATGTTTCTCAGCGTCCATCTTGTTGTCACATTAAGCCTGAAGCATCACTCTATGCTCCACCTGAAAAGGAAACGGAACTGTTACTTTTTCTGGGAAATACGAATATTTAAAAACTATAATTTTTTTCTGGATTATCCTGTAATCCATTTTATCCCTTTGATTTTCAGATAGTGATGCTGGCTAACCACCCTAAGGCATCAAAACATCCCAACGTCACAGAGCTAGAGCACGGCCTCTCTCATTTTAGGGAAGATAATGTCAATATTTTTGAAACCAGAAAGGATCCCTCGGGAGGCTTCAGCATGTTCACTAAGATCATGCCCCTTATTGCCAGGGATCTCTACAAGGTGCCAGAGGTGAAGAAACTCTACGACAAAAGAAAGGAGTTCGATTTAATTATTGTAAATCAGGCGCTCAATGAGGTAAGCATAATATTATGGAAATTCATTTGATAATTGTAAATTATGTTTAATGAAGTCTAAAAATGTAAAAAGGATTTCTGTCTCACAGTTGTACATCCTTATGTTTCATTTGGAATACAAAAAAAATATATATATATATAGATAGATAGATAGATAGATAGATAGATAGACAGTTTATTGAGCACAACTTACAAATGTGTAATACATAGATCAAAATGAAATGTAAGACAAATATTGTAATTAGAAAAGGATCACCCATAAGAGAAAAAACAAACTGTAGTCCATAATTAAATTTTCATAAGTTAATAAACACAATTAAGTAAAGAGGAAGACAAACACTTATTTCCAACATGATGAAGAAAAATGCAAAAAAAGATTCAGTTCCATTCGTCACAATATTTATAAATCGTACGCCCCTATAAGACTATAAAATTATCGGTTTAAAAGTCTACCGTATTTATTACTTGTGTGTACTCAGAACATCATGAATAATTCTGCAGGTGACTTCATCAATAAAATTTGAGAATACATCATTTATGGTATCAAATCCGCACAACCCCCTAATATTTTGTGTCTGGGGACACACCTCTATTACATGTTCTTCAGACTGCACGTCACCACATACGCACAGGCGCTTCTCGAGAGGAAGCCTACCACGTCCCCGCCTGATCCAACGACCTGTTTCCACCGCCAAACTGTATCCACACATTCTAAAACGTGTAAACGAAATCCTGCAAAGGCACACACACACACACACACACACACACACACACACACACACACACACACACACATCTATATCTATATCAATCTATCTATCTATAAAGATAGATATAGTATATATATATATATATATATATATATATATATATATATATATATATATATATATATATGTGTGTGTGTGTGTGTGTGTGTGTGTACCTTTGCTCATATACTCTTGAAAATTTTTTTTTTGGTATATCTCTTGTTTAAATACTTCGCTGTGCTACTTACACATAACGTGTCAGATAGAATCCTGTCTTCCCCCAAAATTAATTGCTACCCTTTTTCGTGGCTGCAACAAATATCTACTGAAGACATCAACATAGCTCTTTTGAGATTGCTAACGCGCCTCTAAGGAGGTTGGGGAGGCAGGAGGCATATTTCTTCTTTGGTCACTTGTATATATTTCTATGGAAAAACGACAGAAAGATTATACAGATTGAGGTTGATCATGCAATAACATTTTAACAATAATGGATTTCATTTCATAATCAGGATAAACAAGTATATACTGCTTGCTTGCAGGTAGTCTACCCATTCGTGCACGAGGTGCCCTACATCACAATTGCCACTCCAGGAATTGATCCGCGTCAGAGCGCCGTCCTGGGCAACGTACTCAATCCATCCTACGTGTCCAGTATGATGAAGCTCTTCCCCCCTCCCATGTCCATGTGGCACCGCTTCCTCAACACAGTGATGCACTTGTCGTTTGCAGTGTACTGGAGGAACTGGGCAATTGTTCCTTTAATTCAAAAGGAGGTACAGTATTATGACATATAACAGTTCCGTGGTCGGCGTCAAAAAGCACTAGACGGCAACCCCATTTGCCCGCACTCAATCCATCAGCTGTCATAATTATACTGTATAAGAGTCTGCAGCATAGCAAGTTCGAAACATCCGCTACCATCCAGTCATCACTCTTACATACACATTGCTCAGAAGAATTACATCAATAAAACATACAACTGTGCATTCTCTGAAGTTATTTTTTTGGATAAAAGTGAACAGTACATGATTGTTCATTGTCATAAAATAGTAAGAAAAATCACAAAATAGCGGACATCTTATCTATCGTCTTTTTTTTTTTTTTTCAGTTATCAGCCCAGTTCCCAGACTTGCCACCTCTTCTGGATATAGAGAGGAATCAAAGTCTTACGCTTATGAACACACACTTCAGTATTGATATGACGATTCCCCTCCTGCCCTCACAGGTGGAGGTGGGCGCTATGCATTGCCGCCCACCCAAGCCATTGCCAAAGGTTAGTTTTTTTTTTAATTATTCACACGGTGCTCAAAGTACATAGAAAGCTCCTCCTCCACTTCGCCGGGCGATTCCTTGTGAATTGTGGGCACGGCTCAGTTGACATTGTTAATGACTAACAAGCAACATTTGTCCATTTACTGTTCCCATTGTCTCACCCACGCCCACATCAACAGACTGAGCCGTCTTAGCAACACTAAGATATCAATGGGTGTGTTTACAGTGAAACTTTTTTCACGGATCACCATGTAATTATTTAATTATTTTCCTCAATTTAATTTGATTTTTAAATGCGTGTATGAGATCTGTTTGCACGCATACCACTGTACTTTGCCACTATCAGCATTACCTTCCTGATTCACATCGACGTAAAAGTGTAGAAACGGAGAATGGCAGACATACTTTATTTCATTACAGATTAATTAAATCAGTATCACACATTCTATAATTCTAGGATCTGGAGTCATGGATATCTGGTGCTGGTCCTGAGGGTGTGATATACTTTAGTCTGGGCTCCTTCACCCGGGGTAAGTCCATGCCAGTGGAGTACCGAGACGCCTTTGTGGAGGCTTTCCGTAGACTGCCACATCGAGTCATCTGGAAGAATGAGGAGGACCTGGAGGGCGTGTCAGAGAACGTCATGATAAGCAAATGGCTCCCACAGCAGGACATCCTTGGTGAGTTCATGCATCCAAAAGTTACACCAACACAGGTATTGGATGTTATATATGTAAATTATGTGAACATTTCTAAAATCAGCCTTCCCTCCAGTGAAAGTCTTTGTATTGTAGGTCATGAGAAGGTGAAGGTGTTCATTACGCATGGTGGCCTGCTGAGCCAACAGGAGTCCATCTATCACGCCACGCCCCTCCTCGCCCTCCCAATCTACGCGGACCAGCCCAAGAATGGAATGTTTGTGCAGAGTTCGGGCATTGGAAAAATGCTGGTGTGGGAAGAACTGACTGTTGATGCCATTGTGGAGGCTCTCACCGACATTACTTCCAGTCCAAAGTTAGTAGATTTACTGTGTCTTCATATTTTGATTCGGGTGACAAAACTCCTGTGTGCTTATTTCACTTAGAGAGAATTAATTCTCATTGTTAGGTACCTCCCTTTCCTTGGGGGAAGCAGCCTAGGTATATAGATAGATAGATAGGTACTTATCCCTCACTAGTTAATTTTTAAATAAACATTGCAAATAAAAAAGAGAAACGATAAAAAATCATTGCCGTTCCTAGCTACTGGTCACACACATTATAGATACTTGATAGACAGACTGATAGAGAATGTTACTGTATCGCCTATGAGCTTAGGTAACTGCCAGACCGACATTATCTCCTTTGAATTGTATAGGCCTGAGACTAAGCTTCAACGTCCATTCTTTCTGCGGCTAAATGGCAGCTTACTCCGACTGGTGGCAGTACTTAGACTAATACCTCCACCTGCCTCTTAGGACTTGCATGCACTTACATCTCAGCAGGTTTTCTCCGACTGGAACCCTCTTGCCCAAGGATAATATGATTTCATTACTGTATGTCACAACACATCTCCTTCCTTGTCTGCATCTGTGAAAATTGTAGATATCAAGCCAATGTACAGTGCACTATAATGTGGATATTGTAACAACATGAAACTGTCGACATACATAATCTTTACCTACATGGGTTAATTTATCAGAACTTCACGTAACCAAATAAGGGAAAGTAAACACACCAGTGCCCTTGAACCCATGAAAGGAGACGCCACTTACTGGCCGTGATGTCGCTCACTGTTAATGAATTGCCTGTATGATGAAAACACCTCCATTTATTTCACAGAATAATTTTCATTGATAAGTGTTCAAGTGAAACTTCTTTCTTCTTCTTCTACTTCTTCTTCTTCTTCTTCTACTTCTTCTTCTTCTTCTTCTTCTTCTTCTACTTCTTCTTCTTCTTCTTCTTATTTAGGAACCTTTACCCCTCCCTTTGTACTTGAGTGCAGCTTCACCACACTCAGGACAGTAGGGTGGCTCAGTAACAATCACTCCGGACAGTGCGGTTAAATGTTGTCACGGGGTTTTTATATTAGAACTGTAATTTTAATATAAATGGTTAATATTATTTAAATTGATATTTATATTCAATAATATTGAAGCGCAGAGACAATGATTGTCTCTGCTACATCAAGCAACGATTACTTTACGCTGGCTTGTGCACGATTCTCTAAGAACGAGAATTTATAAACTTTCTCAACAGTACACAGCAGAGACTAATTACTCACAATTGCTGAATTACTGTACTGTTAGCCTCTGGAGAAAGTTACATCACCCCTGACAATAAATAACTAATACTAATAATAATAACATCAGGTTCTTGCTGATGCATTAACTCCTGGCACAACGGATTTTAAGTTAATACGACAAGACTGGTCTAAGTACCAGTTATGAAAGCAAACGTTTATGCAAGCTAGGAGCTATATGGAAAATATGCTTAATTATGGAAAAATGAAACAAGATTTTTTACTTTACATTAAGCTCGAGAAAGGAACTGTTAAATTTATTAATTACAAAAAATAAATTTAACATTACATTTCAAATCAAATCAATGAGACGCACTCGCTCACTCACTCACGCAATAGCTAAATACTTACGCCTAGGGAAAAACACCTTAATTAAACTCTTATAACTAGAAAATACACAAAAGAAATACTATAGTCGATGAATGCTGCGTATCACCAGATGGGTGGGAAGACTGGACTAACTGTGAAGTGGAGTTTGGGTACTAGCTGACCTCTCACACTGCGGCACAGGTCCTTCCTCCGTCACATCAATCACAAGACTGCCTAAGTCGTGGGAAAGCGGAGCACTCGGCCGCATTTTTTTAACGGTCGAATGAGGAAGCAGAGGCGAACAATAAAAAAACAATAGTATCGCTCAGTACAGCACTTAGTGACGTGCATTAAATCGGTCACTCTTTGAAAACGGTGACGAATTATTTGAAAAGTATACTCCGATAATGGAGGGAGAAAGCGGTTAGCTGAAGCGATACACAGTGAGATTTCCACTAATAGTTCGTGGTTTCTCACAAAAAGGAAATGTCGCGAATTGATTCGTGACATTACGCCCCATGAAAATTAAATCTTTCTTCCTTCAGAAGAAAGATTTCAATATACATACATATACATCCTAACTCAGTCACACAAGATTCACACTGTGGTGTGTGTGCTATCCTGCTACAGGAGTATGTCGCAGTCGCCAGTGAGCGAAAAAACCTCGTATTTACGTTAATAGAAACAAGCTTGAGGGAAAAACTCCGTGACGACTGTGAAAATCCTGTACTCAGGTCAAACTGAGCGAAAATTCGCTACATTTACACTGACAACTAATTGTTGTGTAGCGTGGTGTATGTAATACACGGTGTAGGTGTGACAGTTGTAGTGTAACTGTACCTACGTGTAAAATGACACAGTAAATAATATGGCGACGACGAAGGCAGAGGAGAAGAGGCAGCAGCGTGCGGCAGATGATCAGCTGGTCCGCACAGCAAAACTGCTACACCCATTGCTGAACCTGCAAAACCAATTAAGGTGGAGCATCAAAAGTGTCAATGAGACAAAATTCTTATTATGTTACAATTACTCTCTCTGCCTAGCAGTCAGTACATGCTATGAAAAGTACACTCGAGGTCGCCATTAATTTTAGCACACGATTATGGTCGGCAAGTTGAGAATCCCTGTGAAAACTCGGGTCTTCCATAGCCTCGAACCGCACACGGGTCCTCAACCTGTGCCTTAACCTACAGTACTTATATTAATATCGGGAAGCTGAGAATCCTTGTGCAAACTTGGGTCTTCCATAGCCTCAAGTCGCCTCTGCAGAGTTCTCACTTCCCCCTTAACCTACAGTACTTATATTAGTATCGGGAAGCTGAGAATCCTTGTGCAAACTTGGGTCTTCCATAGCCTCAAGTCGCCTCTGCGGAGTTCTCTCTCGAACTTCCCCCTTAACCTATAATACTTATATTAGTATCGGGAAGCTGAGAATCCTCGTGCAAACTTGGGTCTTCCATAGCCTCAAGTCGCCTCTGCGGAGTTCTCTCTCGCACTTCCCCCTTAACCTACAATACTTATATTAGTATCGGGGAGCTGAGAATCCTTGTGCAAACTTGGGTCTTCCATAGCCTCAAGTCGCCTCTGCGGAGTTCTCTCTCGAACTTCCCCCTTAACCTATAATACTTATATTAGTATCGAGAAGCTGAGAATCCTCGTGCAAACTTGGGTCTTCCATAGCCTCAAGTCGCCTCTGCGGAGTTCTCTCTTCCCCCTTAACCTACAGTACACGTGTATGTACAGGCCCTGGACATACTGTGTCCTGTGGGGCCAACAAGTGAGACGTCAGGTCTACACTTTTGACTGGGAACCAGGCTAGTCCTTGGATTACTCAAATCTCTGAGGATGCCTATCACGGAACCCAGCATACAACTGCCCATGTTAGTCAGCAGTTAGTAGGCGAGACATCAGGTCTGCACCTACGTTATCACTTCCCTTGATGTATCTCACAACAAGGTTAAACTGCTGTAGATACAGTGTCCAGCGTGTCAATCTTGCATTAGCCGTCTTGGTCGTGCTAAGACTAGTGAGTGGCATATGGTCAGTTTCCAGAACAAATGATGCCCCAAATAAATAATAATAATATTTTTTAACACCATCAACCACAGCCAAGAGTTCCTTCTCAACAGTACTATAATTCCTCTCGGCGGGTTTTAGCCTACGGCTGTGGTATGCCACTGGGAAGATTCCACCTTCCGATTCCTGCATCAATACGGCACCTACTCCATCTTGTGACGCATCAGTGCGCAGTATGAAAGGTTTGCTGGAATCAGGCAACTGCAAGATAGGCTCCTTGCACAACATATTCTTGAGGGTGGCAAAAGATCTCTCTTGCGCTTCTCCCCATTCAATGGTGTTTGGAGCATATTTCCGTAGCACTTCGTACAACGGTTGGGCAATGAGAGCAAAGTTGGGGATAAAACTCCTATAATACCCCACTAGACCAAGAAATGCCCTAACCTGTTTCTTGGTCACGGGTCTCGGGGCTTCTTTAACCTTCCTGATCTTGTCACCCTGACACCTGCAGTGATTGTTGCCAACAATATGACCGAGGAACTCCACCTCACCGTGAGCAATCTTGCATTTGCTAGGCTTCACAGTCATGTTGAAACTCTGGAGTCTACTGAAGACAATTTCCAAGAGTCTGAGGTGCTCCTCCAATGTGGCGGAATGAACGAGGACATCGTCAACGAACATCTCTACTCCTACAATACCATGGAGCACTTGTCTCATGGCACGATTGAATACTGCTGGGGAATTGGTAAGTCCAAATGGGAGGACTTTATACTGGTACAACCCCCTAGGAGTAGCAAAAGCAGTGAACTGACGACTCTCAGGATGAAGGGGAATCTGGAAAAATCCCTTCGCTAGGTCGAGCTTCGTGAAATATCGTGACCCTGCCAGCTTAGAGAAGATGGCAATATGGTCACCCATTGGCTCAGCATCCACTTTGGTGATTGCATTGAGCCTTCTATAGTCGCCACAAATCCTGACTCCACCATCTTTCTTGCGGACTACTACCATCGGACTACAGTAAGGAGATGAGGACTTTTCAATAATGCCTGCAGTCTCCATGTCAGCAATTTCCTTATCTACTGCACCCTGTAGTCGCATGGGAATCGGATATGGCTTAACCTTTATAGGAACATTGCTGGTCAACTCAATTTTATGACACGCAACCTTTGCAAGTCTAGGTTGGTCTGAGAAGACATCAGCATACTGACAGAGCAGTGACCATAAGGCATTCTGGTCCCCTACTGCTAAGTCAGGGTTAAGTGAAACATCTCCGACAGTCTCTTCCTGATGGGACTGAGCGGTTAAGGGCTCGTCATCATAGTCATCAGCTGGGATCACCGCAGCTGCCCCGGTTTCTTCCAGTGGCTGGTCACTATCATCAGCTACTCGTAGGCCAGTCTCCTCGGGGTCTGACTCATGATAAGCCTTCAACATGTTAATGTGGAACCTTTTACGAAGATTCCCCATCTGTATTATGTAGTTGAGGTCTGAAATGCGCTCTATTACATCGAATGGACCCTTCCACTGCGCCAACAACTTGTTCTGGGCAGTGGGGAGTAATACCAAACATTTATCGCCTGGACTAAACTTCCGAAGCTTTGCCTTCTTATCATAATAAGCCTTTTGAACTTCACGCGCCTTGATCAGTTCTTCCTTAGCTAACTCGCACGTCGACTGGAGGCGGTCAGCCAAATCAAGGACGTAGGTGTAGGTGGTCTTGACTTCAGGGTCGGGTTCTTCATCGTCCCATAACTCACGAAGGACTTGAAGTGGGCCCCGGACCGACCTCCCATACACCAGTTCAAAGGGTGAGAATTTCAATGAATGCTGTGGGGCTTCTCGATAAGCAAATAGAAGAGGAGCAATGAACCGCGGCCATTCCTTTGGCTGTTCGGCGGTCATGCGCCTCAACATCTTCTTGAGAGTTCCATTGAACCTCTCACACAACCCGTTACACATGGGATGATACGGCGTAGTTCGTAAGCCTCGAATGGACAGCAACCTGAACGTTTCGTTCATCATTGCCGAAGTGAACTGCGAACCCCGGTCGCTTAAGACCTCCTTAGGGATACCTACACGACAGAACACTTCAATTAATGCCTCAGCAACAGTGACGGCCTCTATATTCTTAAGGGCCACGGCTTCAGGCCACCGTGTGCTGAAATCAACTATAGTGAGGATATACTTTGATCCATCACTAGCCCTAGGACAGATTGGCCCAACTATGTCAACTGCTACTCTCTCGAACGGTTCAGAGATTATGGGCATTGGCTTCAATGGCGCAGGACGGACACGTCCCCGGTCAGTGGTACGCTGACACACATCACAGGAACGTACAAGCCTCGTTATTTCCCGTCCCATTCCTGGCCAGAAAAAGTCAGCATGGATGCGGTCAGAGGTCTTCTTTTGACCCATGTGACCTCCCATCGCTGAACAGTGACCTAATTCAAACACTGCTCGGCGATACTTTGCAGGAACGACAAACTGTAGTCGAACCTCACCCTGGGGTGTCTGTGACTCACGGTACAGCCGTCCTCGCTTACGAAGGAACCTGGCTTGTCCTCCCCGTGAATACTTGATCACTTTACCCTCCAGCTTCTTGCGCACTGAGGCAAGTGTCGAGTCAGTCTGTTGCTCTTGGACAACATCTTGACTACGAATCAGATCTTGCGGCGTTGCGACGGTCAATGGAGTGACGCGATTTGGAGCCTTGGCCATGGCTCGTGTTATCGCAGCAGCCGAAGTCTGAGTAGCAACATCTACAGAACAACTATTTTTGATGCCAGCGATGTTGCCTAATATGAGGTCAAATAGAGGTTCTGGCATGACAACTGCAAGTGTCGTACCAGTATAAAATGGAGATGCCACCTGGATACGTGCCTCAGGGAACAATCTCAATGATCCATCAATAAGTCTAACTTGGATCTGTCGACCTGTATACTCATCAGACCGAACTAAACTCTGCTTAACAGAGCAGCCTGAGGAACCATTGTCCCTCAGGACATTTACAGAAACACCTCCTACAGACCCTGGCTGAACAAGAAAAGCAGTGTTGTTGGTGGAAGGGTCTGAGGAGGTAGCAGCCAGTCATTCATGAGACTGCGGAACAACCGATGCAGCAAACGTGGCGCCCTGGGAACTAGGTGTCTGAGGAGAGTTCATGGTCGGAGGGGACTTGTAAAGTGTTGGGAAGTACCTGTACTGGTAGAGATGGCACCACCGGGTACTTGTGGAATAAAGGCTGCATTTGCCTCCTGCCTCCGATACACTAATTGACCTGACTGAGGGTTACGTGGCTTGTCCTTGTATTGCTGCTGATGCTTGGGAAACTGCTGCTGGTTGGGGTGCTTGTTGTACCGCTTCCACTCAGGTTTCTGAGTGTTTTGCCCCTGGTCCTTCCACTGCGGTTTTGGACCTTGGCCATTATTCTGAGAACGACCTTGGTGCTGGGATTCAGTCTGAGACGGCTTCCCAGACTTGGCAGTATCTTTTCTGCTCCAGGTGTTTTGCTTACGAGCTTGATACCCGTATGCAGTAAAGAATGCGTCAGCCTTCTCTGCCATTTGGCTGGCATCTTTCACCTGGCAGATCTTAAGCTGTGCTATGAGCTCAGCAGGCCACGACCTCTCTAGCTGTGTACGCAGCATAAGGTCAATTATCCCTCACGCGTGGAAGGAGTTTCATCTTTCTCCATCCACTCATTTAAGTAAGCTGTGAGACGATCAAGGAACTGAACAGCTGTCTCCTTGTCTTGGAGACGAGCTCGCATGAACTGAACTTTGGCGTCGTCTACTGTGAGACCATACGCCTTAATGAGTGCAGCTTTCATCATCTCATATGTGAGATTGTCTCCACGAATTCTGTGGAGAATATCGAGGGCAGGGCCCTCAAATAAACTAAGAAATTGGATCCGCTTAGCTGCCTCATCCAGTTGATACATGTCTGCCATGTCCTCAAAACGAGCTATGTACGGCTCGATTCGCTCGCTTTCCTTATATGAAGGAAGCTTGATGCGTGGGGTCGCCAGGACATGTGCAGGAAGAACGCTCGTGGAGCTTGGACCAACTGCACCAGATGTATCTGAAGCCAAGGAATCTCGCTTGAGCTTCATCATTTCATATTCGTGTTTTTCACGTGCCTCACGTTCGGCACGTTCGTGCTCTCGTTCTCGCTCGCGTTGTTCACGCTCGTATTCGCGCTGTTCTCGCTCGTGTTCGCGCTGTTCTCGCTCGTATTCGCGCTGTTGTCGCTCTTTTTCTAACTCGAGCTCGCGTTGTTTCTGCTCGTATTCGCGCTCTTTCTCACGCTGCTCTTGTTCATAAGCACGCTCTCTTTCACGTTCCTCACGCTGTTCTCGCTCGTATTCGCGCTGTTCTCGCTCGCATTCGCGCTGAATCCTACGCTCTTCACGAGCATCTTTCTCACGTTCTTGCTCGTAATTGAACCGTGAGAGAACGTAACTCTGTATTTTCTCTGGGTCTGTGAGACCAATATCTTTGGCTTCCTGTACATATACAGCTGTAGCCATGATGCTAGCTCAATTTACTAAGTAACCGAAATTGAGTACTGACTGCTTAGCGACGAATACTAATAAACACAAGTAAAGAGTACAGACACAAGCTAGTGGTGACCAGTCTTATCCAGTTAACTGGCAAAGAATAAATAAAAAATGTAAATGACTGGGAAGACTCAATAATAAACACAATGGATACGGCGACTTCCCAGGAGCGAATAAAATCGTCTGGCGTTACCAAAAATAAACTAGAGTTAAGTATTCTATTGATTAATAAAGCAAAAATTCACTTGCTAAATCAACGGTAACCACCAGTAAACTTGTGCCTATAAACTTTAATAATAAATACCTAAATATGAATGAGTGAGCACTATCTCGTGAATAGCTTTAGAGCTAGGAGTTAATATCCTGGAATGAGGTCGCCAATTGTCACGGGGTTTTTATATTAGAACTGTAATTTTAATATAAATGGTTAATATTATTTAAATTGATATTTATATTCAATAATATTGAAGCGCAGAGACAATGATTGTCTCTGCTACATCAAGCAACGATTACTTTACGCTGGCTTGTGCACGATTCTCTAAGAACGAGAATTTATAAACTTTCTCAACAGTACACAGCAGAGACTAATTACTCACAATTGCTGAATTACTGTACTGTTAGCCTCTGGAGAAAGTTACATCACCCCTGACAATAAATAACTAATACTAATAATAATAACATCAGGTTCTTGCTGATGCATTAACTCCTGGCACAACGGATTTTAAGTTAATACGACAAGACTGGTCTAAGTACCAGTTATGAAAGCAAACGTTTATGCAAGCTAGGAGCTATATGGAAAATATGCTTAATTATGGAAAAATGAAACAAGATTTTTACTTTACATTAAGCTCGAGAAAGGAACTGTTAAATTTATTAATCACAAAAATAAATTTAACATTACATTTCAAATCAAATCAATGAGACGCACTCGCTCACTCACTCACGCAATAGCTAAATACTTACGCCTAGGGAAAAACACCTTAATTAAACTCTTATAACTAGAAAATACACAAAAGAAATACTATAGTCGATGAATGCTGCGTATCACCAGATGGGTGGGAAGACTGGACTAACTGTGAAGTGGAGTTTGGGTACTAGCTGACCTCTCACACTGCGGCACAGGTCCTTCCTCCGTCACATCAATCACAAGACTGCCTAAGTCGTGGGAAAGCGGAGCACTCGGCCGCATTTTTTTAACGGTCGAATGAGGAAGCAGAGGCGAACAATAAAAAAACAATAGTATCGCTCAGTACAGCACTTAGTGACGTGCATTAAATCGGTCACTCTTTGAAAACGGTGACGAATTATTTGAAAAGTATACTCCGATAATGGAGGGAGAAACGGTTAGCTGAGCGATACACAGTGAGTTTTCCACTAATAGTTCGTGGTTTCTCACAAAAAGGAAATGTCGCGAATTGATTCGTGACAAATGTCTTCATGCAAAACCGCACCGAAAGGGTAATGAGATATTACTAGAAGATGTAACTGTACTGTACTTAGGTGGAAAGGTTAAAAATACTTACCCGACCCAGTGTTACATAACAATCAAACTAGGCAGCCAGGCTGTGTACATAGACACGAATTCATTTCAGCCAGTATGTAGAAGAAAAACAAATACTGTATTTAATTATTCCATTAAATATCCCATAATTTTTTGTTGCTTTGTATAATGACTAAGTGAATCTGGCAGTCCACACATTGCAGTATATGAGTATTCCACTCAGTTTACAAACTGCAAGATTACATCATATATATATATATATATATATATATATATATATATATATATATATATATATATATATATATATAGTATATTATGCTGTGTGTGTGTGTGTGTGTGTGTGTGTGTGTGTGTCATGAGTTAGATATCTGTGCTTGCAAACAAGGCAACAAGATTCACAGCAATATAAGTGTAGTATAACGTTGATTTTTGTTTTCTGCTTAAGGTACAAGGAAAACATTTTGAAGATGTCGAGACCGCTGCGAGATCAGCTGACGAAACCCGTGGACCGCGCCGTGTTCTGGACGGAGTACGTCATCCGTCACCAGGGGGCGCCACAACTGAGAAGCCCTGCGGCCCAGCTCTCCTGGGTGGAGTTCCTCATGCTGGACGTGTTGTTCTTCTTCCATTTGACCATGTTCACCTTCGTCTTCATCATCCGCCGCATTTTTAGAAGAATTTACGCTAAACTGTCTGGTACTGGCGGCAGTAAGAAGAAGACGGATTAGGATGAATATAACAGGATATAACTGACTTGAGCAGTTTGGGATACAGTTACTTATTGCAACAAAAATACAAAATTCACAACAGTGTTCGTCTTTCTGATGCCAGTGTTCAGTCACACAGATGCTATCATACTATCTTGTGTTATTTAAAGTTCCAATAATATTTTCAAATTACAATATAATCACTTATTAAAAATCGATATAGTTGTATGAATAACACGTGAGAGGGTATTCGAGTGAAATGTACAGAATAAAGTGCTAGAGATGAGGTGTTTCGAACCAGCCAAAGCCACATTAGAATACAGAAGTGGGAGAGTCCGCAATTACGGTACGTTGCAAGATAGTTCAGGCAAATGTTCCTCTGTCTCCACCGTCGATTGCCAACCAGTAAAGCTGCGTATGTGGCAAAGCTTTATCTCTGCAGTTCCATGACGTATGTTTTATTATTATTATTATTATTATTATTATTATTATTATTATTATTATCCTGTAACCCAGCAAATCTTTTTATATGCTGGGCGGAAACCTTATAACCACACAATATGTGTTCCCTACGTGTCAGCAAGTGGGTTGGCAGAGAGTTTGTGCCCCTCCTTGGAAAACAGCTAAAAAGACAGACAACATGCTTCGAAACAGAACTGACCAACAGATGACGACCAAGAACCGAACAAAGAACATGGTGCGGATTTCAACATGGAATGTGAGGGATGTGAATGATGAGATAAATGAGATAGATTGTTCAGGTGCTTGAGGATCCAAAAGAGGACATATGTGGATTGACTGAGACTAAATGGTGAGATAAGAGTGGGAGTATGGACTAGGTGTATCTGCGGGAGTAGATGAGAATGAGTGAGCAAAGAAGCGTGTATGTATTGTTGTTTGCAAGAGATGAAAGGAGGATATGAGAATATGGATCAGTTGGTTCATGGATTGTATGTTTAAGAGTGAAAGTGGGAATACAAGCGTAGGCAATAATATTGTGTGCGTGTATATGTGCCAACGGAAGACCGTGCGAGTACAGTGAAAGAGGAGTTCTTGGAAAATGTGAAAGCGTGCATAGAAAAGCTTGAGATGAGTGAGAGAGCGTTTTTGACTGAAGATATGAATGGAAAAGTAGGTAATGTGAAGGTGGATGGAGTAGTTGGTGTGTGGAGTGTTCCTGCAGAACTGGATGAGAAAAGTAGTGCGCTAATGAACATTTGTTGTGGGAGGGCATTGGTGAGAGCCAACACCCTACTTAGGCACAAACTGATTGACTGGTATACATGGCGAGTAATGAGAAGGGTGGGTGGTGTGAACTGAATGAACGAAAGGCAATGATTGATAATGTGTGTGTGGATGAGAGAAAGAGAAGATTATGTGATGGATGCAAGAGTATACAGAGGCGGGGGTGTGGACTTTCTGACCAGCACCTGTTGTTGGTGAAAGTCAAGTTACAAATGAGATGGATAAAATCTTTAATAACAGGAGAGAAGGGCAGGAGGAAGCAGTCCATGCGATGAGGGTAGAAAGGTTGCCAAAGGATTAAAAAAAAAAAAGAGGTAGAATATAAGAGAGAAGTGGAAAAGTGATTGGGTAAGTATGACTTGGAACAGATGGAAGTGGATGGTGTACGGAATATATTAACAGAAGTTTGTACAGCATGTGAGGTGGTGTGTGGGGTGTAGAGAAGACGAAAGGGTGTGCAAGGAACAGTATGGTACTGAATAATGAAGAGATGAGACAAGCTCTGGTGCAAAAGAAGAAAGCATATAGTGAGTTGATGGGAAGCAGAGGCATGGAGGAAATTTAGAGGCGGAATAGAGAGTTACATGTAGAGAAGAAGAGAGGGGTGAAAAGATTAGCCTAGTAAGAGAGGGAGAGTAAGACGAGCTTGGATGAGGAGTTTGGATGTAGTTTGGGTGTAAAGTGGGGGAAATGTAAGATAATGTTCTGGAAGGAGGTGAAGAAAGTTAGACAGGGTGAAAAGAAGGTAGTAGGAGAGTGAAAGATGAACATGGCAGATTGTTAATGGAGAAGGGAGACAAGTGAGCAGATGGAGGGAAAATTTAAAGGAATTGTTAAACACAGAGAATTAAAGTAACGTTAATATAAGTGGATGGTAAATGGATGGGAGAAGGAGGGAAATGAGAAGGGAGGAGGAGGTCAGAAGGATGGAAATAATGGAAGCAATGAAGAAAATCAAAATGGGGAAAGCCATAGGAAATGACGGAGTGTGTGGTGAAATGCTGAAGTGCAGGGGAGAGATAGTAGTAGAATAGGTATTGAAGATTTGCAGATTGGTCTAGGAAGAAGGTAGATTCCTGGAGGATTGGAGGTCAGGTATAATTATTCCCCTGTACAAAGGAAACGAGGAAAAAGAAGGTAAAGACGATGAAGCAGATGAAAGGGGCAGTAAACACTGCTATGGTGAAGGCTGAGTTAAAGGTAATCATGAGGTATACACGGTGAGAGAAGACAGAGAAGAGAGTATACAGTGGCATGGTTGAAAATGAAGTATACACGGTGGGACAGAAGACACTGATAGTATACAGTGGCATTGTGCTGAGTGAATTAATTGGTTGCTGTCAACGATCAACCTTGAAACTTAAGGTAGACTGGGACAAGGGCGGGGAGGCTACACTGGGGATTAGGGGCAGGCTAAGGGGGCGGTGGATCCTGCTTCTCCTCCTCCTCCTCATCATCATCTTTTTTTCCACCTCGGGGTAAAGAAAGGTGAAGTCCAGAAAGGAAGAGAAGAGAAGAAGGAGAACTATCAACAGCATGGCCAATGATAAGGACTAGAACCTCATTCACACACCAGTTATGGTCCCTTGGCTGTGTGTGTGTATTTACCTATTTGTATTTACCTATTTGTAGTATACAGGAATTGAGCAATGCTCGTGTTGTCCTGTGTGTGTGTGTGTGTGTGTGTGTGTGTGTGTGTGTGTGTGTGTGTGTGTGTGTGTGTGTGTGTGTGTGTGTGTGTGTTTTCTTTATGGATGTACTTCACTCTCAAGAAAGAGTCGATTCGTCATCTATCTAGTTGAGAAAGGATGTCAGACCCTTATCATTTGCCTCTTCCATACAAGGTTAGTTTAATCAACTCCACCTTCTGTCAGTTCTAAACCTGATAAATGAATTGAATTTTGGATCACCTCACTATCACATGAGATGGTGAAGAGAGAGCTTTATCTTCCTGCAACAACCATATCAATATAACAGATTACAGTGAGGCGATGTTGACAGCGTTTAGTTGAAGACGCACACTATAATTCTGCTCCTGACACAGTAATAGTAGTAATAGTAGTAGTAGTAGTAGTAACAGTTGAAACCCCACGCTCATCTGAAAGTGAACTCAATGAACTGCAGGCGGATGATGATCTGCAGTCCACCATCCTCCTTTTAGGGAGATATGGAAGTAGTGAGGAATGTTTATATAATCAGGCAGTGGAGACGCTGGCTGTCATTGCCACCACGTGAAGACGTCTCTCCAGCACCGCCGATGAACATATGCAGACTGGTACACAAGAACAGTGAATACGACACTTCCAATTTCACATGCATCACTCCTCTCACGGACACCACTTCCCCATTCGTACTCCGCCATCATTGGGGAAAACTGATAATAGCTGTCACTCTGCATCCTAGGAGGAAGGATGGTCCTGCAGTAGATCTAATACGAACTGTTGCAGGTACACCATTGATTCATGAACAGCCAGTTAGCCTTTAATGTCTTGAAATACAGACGATAGCTTAGTGGTCCTAATCATTTGCTTCTCAGTAAGTTACACAACAGCTATATATCCGTCTATCTATAATTATCTATATCAATCAATCAGTCTATCTATCTATCTATCTATCTATCTATCTATTGTTACGGAACAGAGAAAGATAATGTACACATTAAGTGAGAATACTAAGAGTCACTACTGTCCCGTAAAGTTCCAGGTTCAAAACAAAGAGTTAGATAAAATTACAAGTTAAAGTTTAATGCACAAACTAACAACAAAACATTCAGGACTCATAAGGATAATGTAATGGCAAAAAACAGGTTAAATATATGGTTAACTGCAATAGCCTCTATTAACACGAAATCAGCAAGAGTAAATTTACCTAAGTCAGCCCTGATAAAATGAAAATACACTGGGTAATGCTCAGTTAATGCAAGATAAATTATTACAGAAACAAAATATTATTAAAAATGATGGCTGACAACAAGAACCTCTACATAAATTACAAAAACCCTACTAGGCCTAAGAATTAAACTTATGCTACACAGTACAAGAAAAAATGCAACAACAGTTATACTCAAATTACACACAGCTGCTAGATGGTTGGAGACTTCCTGAGCACTCACAGGGGAGGACAGAGATGTGAACAAAATGAGGAGTAGATCTAAATGGCCATGATGCAGAGACTGAGCTCATTATATAGGGGCCGGCAGAGCTTGATACAACTTGTAAGAATTACGCGCAAATGAAGCCATAGGGGACAAAGAGCTGACAATCCTGCTCTGAACAACAGAAAGGACGACTTACTCTACTATAACGGTAGAAGGGGGGGACTGAGGCAGAACACGCTCGTGATCAAACATGCAGCATACTGTGCGTTAAAATTACACAAAGGATGATGAAATCATATGCTATGTAACACCTCCCCACAGAGAAAAAGAAATTTACAAAGGAAATTTCTTATAACTTTAAAACAATCTGTCTAAAGTCTAGATAAGCAATCTGCAATAACATTTTCTTTCCTAGTGTTACAAAACATGAGATCTCCCTAGCACGTTCAGTCATAGGTACTTGCCAGTATCCCTTTAACAAATCAAACTTACTTATGTACCTAGCCTTTCCGATCTTGTCTATGCAATCTTCCACATGAGGGAGAGGATAAGTGTCTGTTTTGGTTATCTGATTAACACGTCTGTAGTCAATGCAAAGCCGCTGTGACCCACCTGGCTTAGGGACTAGAGTGACAGGAGAACTCCACTCGCTCTGACAGGGCTCAATCATCTTGTGGTCCAACAGGTAGCCAAGCTCCTTCTGGATGAGAGGAACTTTCACTGGGTTCACGCGGTAAGGAGGCAATTTAATTGGCTTTGCGTCTCCAACATCGACATCATGCATCAACACAGTGGTTCTTCCTGGAGTAGCACGGAACACTTGCGGGTACTCTTGCAGTAATGCCGAAAACTCCTGCCTTTCCTCGGGAGGTAGATGAGAAAGCTTAGTCTGGAGATCATTCATGATATCAGGATTCTTCCCCAAACTATCACTCAGGCTCATACTGCATGGGAGAGCTTCACTTGCAGACTCGGGTGGAACAGCTACAGTGCAGACTGGATTATTTTCGTCCCGCCTGTGATATAACTTTAGCATGTTGATGTGACATAGTTGCTTGTTCTTTCTACGATCTGGTGTGGCGATGACATAGTTGACATCACTGAGTTTCTTCTCCACGAAATAAGGACCACTAAACTTGGCTTGAAGAGATTGCCCATGAACTGGTAGCAGAATCAAAACCTGATCTCCTGGCTGAAAGTGGGGTAACCTGGACTTCTTATCATACCAAGTCTTCATCTTCTCCTGAGCAGCTCCTAAATTCTCTCTCGCCAGCTGTAAAGCAGTGGACAGCCGTTCTTTGAACTTCATCACATACTCCAGCAGGTTGACGTCATCTTCCTCCGACAGCCAGCATTCCTTGAGTAACTTAAGGGGTCCTCTTACTTCATGGCCAAACAGTAGTTCAAAAGGTGAGAAGCCCAGTGATTCATTTGGAGATTCTCTTGCGGCAAACACAACGAATGGAAGACCTTTATCCCAGTCTTTCTGATGTTCCAAACAGTATTTCTTGAGCATCGATTTGAGTGTTTGATGATATCTCTCCAACACTCCTTGGGTCTGGGGATGGTAAGCTAAAGACGTGATCTGGGTGATGCCCAACTCTTTCAGAGACTGCTTGAAAACGTTTGACATGAAATTACTTCCCCGGTCTGACTGTACCTCCTTGGGCAGACCAAACTTTGTGAAGAACCCTAGCATTTCCTTAACCACGTTCTTTGCTGAGATATTTATAAGTGGAATGGCTTCAGGATAACGAGTAGCCATATCAATCAGGGTCAACACATAAGAAAATCCTGAAGAAGTCTTAGGAAGAGGGCCCACAATATCCACCAACACTCGGGTGAAAGGCGCCTCAAAAGGAGGAATGGGAACTAGAGGTGCAACCCTTTCGGTCTGATTACACTTCCCCACAACTTGACAGGTGTGACAAGACTTACAATACCAGGAAACATCCCTGAAGATACCTGGCCAGTAGAAGTGTTTCAAAATGCATGCCACAGTCTTCCTCACTCCAAGGTGTCCTGCCAAACTGGAATCATGAGTCACTCTAATGATATCCTGCCTACAAACACGAGGGATGACAACTTGATGTACAACCTCCCATTCACAGTCGACTGATACTGTTGGGGGTCTCCACTTCCTCATAAGTACTCCTGACTTTATATAATAACAAGTAGAAGCACCAGCTGACTCTTCCTCACTGCAAGCAGAGTTAGCTAGACCTTTCAACTCAGGGTCAGCAACCTGCAACTCAACCAACTCTTGACGAGACAAATTATCAACACTACGGGGTACTGCCTCATCTGGTGAGTGGTCCAAATTAGCAAGAAAAGTGTCAGCTAGGATAACATCATCATCATCATTATCCTCTAAATCACCAGTAACTTTAGACTTAGCCCTAGTGACAGCACATGCAGGGAACACATCAGGGACATCACAATCCTGGGCCGCAGCCACTGGCTCACTAGACAAATGAGGAGCTGGACACACTTGACTTCCACCAATATCATTTCCAAGTAAGAAAGTTACACCTGACATTGGGAGTGTCTCAACCAACCCAACCATAACGGAACCATTAACAAAACCAGACTCTAAATTCACTCTGCACAGAGGGACAGAGAAGTAATTATTCCCTACACCTTGTAAGATTACAGTTTCATCAGAGGAATTAACATTAGAGCCTAGAACACTGGTCAGCATAAGGGATTGGCAGGCACCTGTATCACGATATATTTGAACTGATTTCCTGTCATTACTGTCCAGAGGACTGACAAAACCATCAGACAGGAAATTAGCACATGAACTCTTGAGAGTGTCACCCACGTTACTGCTCAAAAGAGGAGCTCCATCATGAGAATTTAAGTTACCCCTCAAAGCAGGTTCAGTTAACTCAGTTAAAGCATTCTGGGAACTCTCAAGAGTGGACACTAGACCAATTGACTGAATATTTAAAGACTCCTTTTTGTTCACATCACGCTGTCTCCTGAAACATCTCTCCGTAGTATGACCAAGCTTACTACAATAAGTACATTTACTTTTCTGAAATCTAGAGGTGAAGCGGGTATTTACTTCCTGAGAAACATCATCTTTATTCTCTTTCCTGTTACCTGTACTCTGAGTAGAGGCAACGTACTTACTCTCAGCTTTCCCTTTTTCTTTAGAATATCTCTTGTGAGTGAGAACATATTCATCAGCTAAAACTGCAGCATCAGACAAATTATCTATTCTTTTCTCATCAAGATATAGGCTTACATCTTTATAAATACACCTCTTGAAGTCCTCCAGCAAAATCATCTGCTTAAATTTACCAAAATCAGAATCCACATTCTTAGAATTTAACCACTGCTCTAACAGATCTTCTTTGATTTTTGCATACTCAACATGGGATTGCTTATCTTGCTTATAAGTTGTCCTAAATTTTACTCTATAGGCTTCAGGAACAAGCTCATAGGCCTTAAGAATCAAGCTCTTAACTACATCATAATTATCACATTGATCCTGAGGCAAAGATGCATAAGTTACTTGAGCTTTACCGGTGAGAACAGTTTGAAGGAGTACTGGCCAATACCTTTTGGGCCAATTAAAACCTGTAGCTACCCTCTCAAACAATTGAAAATACTTTGTTAAATCAGATTCATTAAAAGGAGGGACAAGTTTAACATTTTTAGCTACATCAAAATCATCAGAGCTAGATGATCCAGTTCCACATTGTTTCATGCGATACTCATGGTCTGCCTGAATCCTGGCAAGTTCAACTTGTGCCTGTATCTGTGCCTCCTGAATCCGAGCCTGAGATTCAGCCTCCTTAGCATTTGCTTGAAATTCAGCCTCCTTAACACAAGCCTCCTTAGCCTGAGACTCAGCCTCCTTAGCACGTGCTTGAAATTCAGCTTCCTTCACACGAGCCTCCTGCAGGGCTAGCTGTAACTTAGCTAATTCAATCTGCGTTTGCTCATTTGGAGGAGTTACATTAAACAAGCTTTTATTAATCATGCCAACAATTTGATCTTTAGAATGATGAGAGCGAACAGCAATTCCCAATTGTTGAGCAACAAGCTTAAGTTCATTCTTTGTTCTGTTTTCTACATCACACACTGTTTGCACATTTGACAAAAAATCTTTGGCTTCATCAAGTGTAGTAATAGTAGACATCATGAATAAATCACAGTCACAAAATATCAAGCAATATCCTTATGATAATATCCTGAATATCCTGATATGAGGTCGCCAAATTTATGTTACGGAACAGAGAAAGATAATGTACACATTAAGTGAGAATACTAAGAGTCACTACTGTCCCGTAAAGTTCCAGGTTCAAAACAAAGAATTAGATAAAATTACAAGTTAAAGTTTAATGCACAAACTAACAACAAAACATTCAGGACTCATAAGGATAATGTAATGGCAAAAAACAGGTTAAATATATGGTTAACTGCAATAGCCTCTATTAACACGAAATTAGCAAGAGTAAATTTACCTAAGTCAGCCCTAATAAAATGAAAATACACTGGGTAATGCTCAGTTAATGAAAGATAAATTATTACAGATACAAAATATTATTAAAAATGATGGCTGACAACAAGAACCCCTAAATAAATTACAAAAACCCTACTAGGCCTAAGAATTAAAATTATGCTACACAGTGCAAGAAAAAATGCAACAACAGTTATACTCTACACACAGCTGCTAGATGGTTGGAGACTTCCTGAGCACTCACAGGGGAGGACAGAGATGTGAACAAAATGAGGAGTACAGTAGATCTAAGTGGCCATGATGCAGAGACTGAGCTCATTATACAGGGGCCGGCAGAGCTTGATACAACTTGTAAGAATTACGCGCAAATGAAGCCATAGGGGACAAAGAGCTGACAATCCTGCTCTGAACAACAGAAAGGACGACTTACTCTACTATAACGGTATAAGGGGGGGACTGAGGCAGAACACGCTCGTGATCAAACATGCAGCATACTGTGCGTTAAAATTACACAAAGGATGATGAAATCATAGGCTATGTAACACTATCTATCTATCTATCTGTCTATATATATATATATATATATATATATATATATATATATATATTGTTAGTCATACTGACAGCCGCTAAATAAGCCATCGGGGTTGGAAGATGAGAATAAATATGTCTTAACGAGTACTAAGCCAAATCAGTGGATAAAGAAGAGCCGCATGGATCGCCCTCAAGGCCAGCAAACCAAGGCCTAACAAACAGGGCCACAGGTACAGTTGTGGCTGCTGGATTGGCATTTCTCTAGTTCCTAAACAAATCAGCATAGCTGTGCCTGTTTGCTTTTGCATTACGAGAAATCGTCTTCATCTTCGCATTTTTTCACTTTAATAATCGCTCTGCTTTGGTCGGATAGTTAGTGTGCGTCCACACGTGCCCTCGAACATGTGTTAACACAGTTGGCAACATGTTGGAAACATGTATCCAGCAATATCTGGACAGATGAATATAAACATGTTTCAGTGCAGCTTCTAACCAACTGGCAGCAAAGGTGGTGGCGTAAGTGTATCCATACGAGGGAGCTAAGACTTCACCATAACTTTGCCAACATGATCTGGATGCTACTATTCTGAGCATGTTTGCAGCTTGTTCTGGACTGTGTTGTTTGCATGTTGCCAGCACTTGTTCCACCACACTTGTAGATGCGCCCTTATGGGAGCTGCATGAGTGAAGACAAACATGTATAACAAGTAACCTCATCCACAATCCTGGCTCAAGAAAGTTTGTAAATATGAAGCAAGGTCGCATTGTAGTCAGCACGTGACAATTTTTTTTTGTATCTCTCTTTTTTCTAAATTTACTTCCCACTCTAGGACTGTGTTAGAGAAAGCCATCGTAGTGTCATGATTACAAAACGGGAGGAGAGACTAGCACGAGAATAAATTAGCAAGGTATGTTAGATAAAAAATAATAAATCCCTCCCCGGCAACCGCTACAAGATGCCCAGTCACTTAGGGATGTGTCAGGGAAGGCTAGTGAATATATGTGGTACAGTTCGTAGGGAACTTGGTTGTGTGGTGGTGCAGGTGTTCCTCTACGGGGTTAAGGTGAGGCTAACTCCTTCAGTATGATTACGTTTTTAGTTTATTCTTGCTACCACAGACGATTTTATTCAGGTTACGAGGGATTTTTAAAACTAGAGGGTTTAGATACAGCTTTCATTAACCCCTGCAATGTGTCTTGTCTGCCCTGAACTGAGTGAAATCGTCCCGTACATCCGTTCCTCTACGTGACTCAGGTGAAATTAACGTTCGAGTTCTTTACCTATAGAGGACCCCATTTCTACTTTATTTTTGCTGCCACTAGACGATATTAGTAAAGTTAGGAAAAGCCTCCCGCGTTGAAGGGTTAATGAAGGCTATATCGAACCCAATCAGTTCGAAAACCCCCTCCAAAGCTGAATAAAATCGTCTGGTGGTAATCAAAAATAGAACTGAAAGAAAACAGTCCTCGTGGTGAAGGCTCTTACTCTTGATCCCATCAGAACAACGACCAATTAATTTAGTTTATTCTTCCTACGACAAGACGATTTTACCCAGGTGGGACCATTAGACACGGAAGGGTTTGATATTGCCATCATTACCCCCCCCCACCCCTGTATATGAGACCTCTTCCTAACTTAATGAATTTGTATGTCGTGGATTCATCTGTATGGCGATACAGTGGTTCCTCTGCAAGGCTTAGCTGGGGTAAGTGGCCATGGTCTTAGCTTGGAGGGACGTGACAGTTATTTCTCTCTCTCTCTCTCTCTCTCTCTCTCCCTCTCTCTCTCTCTCTCTCTCTGACGATTTTATTCAGCTTAGGAGAGATACTTCAAACTGCAGAAGTTCGATACAGCCTTCGCTAACCCCGCTGGTACTGAAGGTCTACCGTAAGCCACGTGAAATTAACTCCCAGTAGAAAAAATAAAATATAAAGGGTACCAAATTAAAGTAGAATAAAGTAGAATGAAGCAGTATATGTCTGCATCACAAACTAGAAGATAATATCACTATACACCGATTCAGGCAAATTTAAAAAAATGTAAAGAGATTCTGTAGATAAATATATCGGTAACTCGAGACAGTTTTCTCTCTTGATGCTAGGCAGCATTCTCGTTGTCTTGGGAGATTTCGTAACAATTCTTCCTGAGCGACTTATTTTGCCTATGTCCTCTTGTATGGTGTGGGCGAAAACTGTCAATATTTTATATTGTCGCTGTTGTTGTTATTAGGCCATTAGTATTAGTATTATTATTTTTTTTGTTATTGTTGTGTGTGTTATAGGTGTTATTGTTGTTATGGTTATAACTGATATTTATTGTTATTATTATTATTGCTAACGTTATTATTGTTCCTTTATTGCTGATGTAGCCCAAAGCTCAGCTGAACATTAACCTGATAGACAGTAGTCTGTTGTCCTCCTCTTGCAGTCCACCATTATCCTTTTAAGAGACTTGGAAGAAGCTAACAGCTATTAGTATACCCCGGCGCCCGACACGCCCGATTGTATGAGTGCCACCACGTGAAGGCATCCCTTTCCTGCTGCATGTATATCGATATTTATACTGTATGAATAGCATGTCAAAAACTGATGAGCAGAAATGTACACAATAAGTCGCAAATGAACAAGTCTTTTAGAAGTCACCAGTGTCAACGAGAATACAATTCTGATTTCTTGTACGTTGTTTACATCCTTACATCATCGCCATAGTGTACATAAATATCATAGAGGACAATGGCAGGCCAGATGCTATCATGGCCTGTCTTTGTATTTCCTGACGGTCACGGCTAGTCATCGTAATTTCCGAGAGTCATGGCTGGTCAGCAGGTTAACACCCAGGCTCCGACGAATCACTCTCGGCTGAATAAAATCGTCTGGCGTCAGCTGGAATAGAATAGCAGAGTTGTCTCAACGATGAGAGAGTCCAATCTTCCCCTGTCGATATTAAATTATCCAGATCCCTGACTACTCCTGGGTGACCAGGGTCAAAGATGAGGCAAACTTTGTCCATTGGTCTAACCGGTCCGCAAGATCAAGGTCTCGGTCATGTACTTGCGTTTTGGGTGTGCTAATCATTACACTACCCAAACATACGAGCCACTAAGACATACTTCACTGTACTCCTTTCCCTTTACCTAGACATACACTTTCTATCTCACTATCATGAACGCTGGGCTTGAACAGGATGGTAGCGCTGGAATATGTGCTAGTCAAGTAAAGGTGTTGCAGTCAGGCTATGGGCTATGGCAGATACACTGAGAAAAAAAAATCTACGCCATGTTAAGGTGAACAAACTATAGGGAAACTTCACACATGCGGTTCGTTGTGAAAGTAGAGACTGTTAGCGACAGATAGATAGAAAGATAGATAGACAGACAGACAAATAGATAAATAGGTAAACAAATAGGTAGACTGATTGACTGCTTGACAGATAGAAAAAAAATAAATATAGGCAGGTAGATAAACAAATAAACAGATAAACAAAGATAGATAGACAGACAAAGAGAGATTGAAATAGATAGACAGATAGATAGATAGAACTGTACGAGTAGATGCAGACAGTTTTATTCGCAACTTAATCATAGGAGCTTTTATACAGATCACGCTGTTGTGATGGTGATGAATGGTGGAGGCGGCTCCGCAACGCTAGCTCTGGCCACGGTGACCTTGAGGCGTATTCTCAGTTCAACCCTTCAACCCAGTGCTGGAGAGGGAGGCCTTCGTGCGGTGACATTGATATAGCTGGGATGCTCCATTGCCCGGTTATGCAAACTTCCCTAAATTCCATCCTTATTCACCTCAATGACGATAGTGGACTGCAGAAAGAGGGCAGCTTTAGCTTGTACTTCCTGGGTTCACGTTTCAGATGAATCTGGGGCTATATCTGCTGCTACTGCTATTACTACTACCACTACTACTACTACTACTACTACTACTACTACTATTACTACTACTACTACTACTACTACTACTACTACTACTGCTACTATTACTACTACTACTAGAACTACTACTACTACTACTACTACTATTACTGCTGCTGCTGCTGCCGCAAACCTAACGTCTTTCTTTTTTTTTTTTTAATTCTTTCTATGTCCTGGCGATTTTATTCAGATGACGCGATATTTTCTAAATGAAGCTCAAATACAGCCTTCAATACCTCCTTCAATACGGGAAATCGTTAAGCTAAATTAAATCGTCTGAACAGAACCATAATAAGCTTAAAAATGAGTCACCGGATTCAGAGAGTAAGAAGGTCTCTTTGCATCCTTCCTTACTAGTGTACTACAGTATATGACACTTTAATAGCCTCTTGTATATAACTTTTGCTAGTTATATCGATGCTAAGCTGCGATAAGTGACAGATAATTAGATGATAAGGTTTAATATGGAAAATAAATCACTAAAAAGGAGGTGAAACGAAATCTTTGCTATCGAGAAGACGATTCCTTAAATCGTATTCATATCGGTAAAGGAAGGTCTCTCGTTTATTTATTCATACGGAGCGTAAACAGTTACTCTTATGTATGTATTTCACACTAGGTTGATATTTTAAAGCACAACTAATAAGAAAGTCCTGTGGTGAAAAATACAATATAAATCTGCAAAATACATCGATATTTGACACTTTAGGTTGCATGTTTACACCTGAAATCGAGAAGTGAGATGCAGACCCCAGAATTTTTACGATGATTTTTGAAGTACCCGATAATGATGGAGCGAATTCAGCCATCCTAAAAGGCTGCTGACTGCTTTCTGTATTATGGGATGCAGGCTGACCATAAGAAGTAATCACAGGCGTTCCATAAATATCTGTCAATAAGTAGGGGTTTACTGTACACTCCACTTTGTGATCTTATGTATAAGCATATGACCTTACAACTCATGTTTAGCTGAATAACATCGCCTGGCACTAGGGAGAATTGAGTACTTGAATTGTCCCGACCAAAAGAAAGTTAATGATGAAGGTATTAATAATGCCAAGCTCCCATGAGTCATCTAAATAAATTCTCCCGGCATTAGCGGGACTAGAATACCAGAGCTGTCTCGACCATGGAGGGATTAGCAGATAAAATTAGCGTAGGGTGCAGGAGAATACTGACGTTTAATACACAAGATAACTCGCTAAGGATGAGGTGATACGAAGCATCCTAAGCCCACGAGAATGAGAGACCTTGAAGTGCAATCAGCTACCCGATAACAAGAGGTGATTTTCAGTACCTTATCATGCCCTCTCATTATTTACATTTAAAAAATAGTTGTTACGCTTATCGCACACCGTAATCTCTTTGCTTTTATCTTTAGTGCGTCAGCCATTCTCTTCTATCTTTCCCTCTGCTTCTCTACAGTTGTTCAGTTCCTTGCTATCCCATAACCACTCTCGTCTACTTTGCTTATCACGTCCTCTCAACACAAACATTTCATCTTCATTAGCCTGTATCTCATGCCCTTGTGTTTATCACACCTTCTGATCGGTTTGTCTTATCTTGTCAATCATGGTGCTTGGGACGGATGCCTTCTATGGAGGCACTTATTTAGTTGGGAGGCCTCACTTCCCCGATATACAATCGTCCCTCAGTTCCCTCCTTATCCTCTAAATGAAGGATGATGAACTGCAGGAGGCGGACAACTACAACCTGGGGTCCAGTGGTTGACGCATCCTGGGGCTACAACTGTTTATGTTGCTTCATTTTTATCTTCAGCCTGTCAGTCGCGTCCTCTTATCTGTTACATTTCTATCCTTTTCTTGCAGTTCATTACACACTGCGCTTCTGATGGTTTAACCTGCTCTCAGATTCTCTAAGGGTTATTCAGTTCCTTATCATGCCTAAAGCATTTGATCGAAAGTATATTTATCATCTCTTGTAATCGCCAACATTTTTATCTTGATTATGTTCTCTCCTACCCTCTTGCTTATCATATCTCCTATCATTGTCTTTTTTTAATATCTATTTTCTTATCTGTCCTTGGTACTGTAGAGGGATGCCTTCACGCGGTGGCACCGTTATAACGGGGTGACTTCACTGCCCGGTTTGAGAAACGTCCCTCAACTTCCGCCCTATCCCCCAAAAGAAGGATGGTGGTCTGCAGAGGGGCAACTTCACTCTACAGTCGTTACGTTCACCTTCCCCATGTTGATTCGTTACGTTCATCCTGCCCATGGAGATTCTTTATGTTTTGTTTACCCATTGAGACAAGGCAACAGATAAAGCGACGTTATCTCAACAATAGTGAGGTGTACTTTCATTCCGTAACAGAGATAAGGTATAACGAGACTGACGATAAGGAGGTCAGATAAGGGTAAGAGTTTGTGAGTAGACTACGTGACAAGCACAGACGATACATAAAAGATACTGCATAATTTCGGTGTTAATTAATCTTTTCGTAAAAAATCAAAGTGATGAACAGTAGTTTCAAGTACTTAATATAAACAGATATGGTAATATATTAAAGGCGTCTCATTTTAGTGCCGTCATCACGAAATGGAAAAATAAAATCACATCTTTTTTTAGGATCTTCATTTTTTTCCATGGTCAATGTGTTTCAGAATCCTAAGACTCCCCTTAAACATTTTTTTTTCATTACCAGTAGATATGACTTCTGTACATTCAGTATATCTTTCTCTTTACCGTTATCCGTATCTGTATCTGTGCCTGTATCTATTCTTGTATCTGTGCCTGTACCCGTACCTGTATCTGTGCCTGTATCTACTTTTATCTGTTTGTATCTGTACCTGTTTCTGTTCCTGTATATGTGCCTGTATCTTTACCTGTAATTGTGCCTGTATCTACTTTTATCTGTTTACATCTGTACCTGTTTCTGTTCCCGTATCTGTGCCTGTATCTGTACCTATATTTGTACCTGTATCAGTCCATACTAAGTTCACTGGCTATCACTCACTTTCCGAAGAAACACGTGACTTAGCATTCGTTCATACATTCAGCGATTTCAGCCGCCAACACATTTTCCTCCAGTAACTCCCACACGATTTCATGCAAGACACACTGAACGGGAAGAGAAGGGTACATGGTTGAGCTTTAGAGAACAGACCGCATGATTTATTTTGACTAGAGATATGAACCGTAAGAAAAAGAAATGGTTTGATCTGTTTAGAAAGAATGGTCAACTTAGAGAGGCAGCAGTTTCTACAAAGTGAGTGGACAATTTAAAAAGTGAATATAGTCTGTTGAAGATGAATTGTCTATTGAAAGTGAGTGATCGAGGGAAAATGAGTGGTCTATGGAAAACTCGGTTAAAGGCCGTCTTCGGCGGCCTCCTTTCGATGTCCTAAGGCCAGAAATGAGTCAAAACTCGGGAACCGGTGGCCCGATTGGACTGGAAATTGTTTTATTCTTCAAATTCGAGTATTTTAACAGTACCTTGCTGTAACAAAAATTGCCTTACGTTGCGTCGTTTTTGCTGTGTTACGGTAACAAACAAACCAATAAACATACAGAAATCGGATCATTATAATATAAATGAGTGTCTATACTAAAGAGCGTTTTGTTAGACATAAACTAGTAATCTGTTCGTGTCTAGAAAAAAAATTGTTTGGAATGCTCACTAAACAGGAGTAGGATCTAGCGGTATCTCTTACACCTTACACAACACACTGTCAAACCCGTCTATGTTGTTGTTATAGTCCAGGTTCATCTGTAACGTGATCCTGGTAGACCGTAGGCTGAAATTATCCTCCTACGACAATGCGCCATTCTTCTTTTTGGGGATAGGGAAGTAGGAGATGGATGTTTGTATGGCCAGGCAGCTTAGCCGACCAGTTATATATCGGTGCCACCACATGAAGGCATCCCTCTCCAGCACCATAACCAAGGTCGAACACATAATATAGAAGAATGATACCTAAACACCGCTAATCAACAGGTCTGTGGACTCGCCAGGTGAGGGCGGTAACGAGGTAATTATTGAAAGAAAAACTTAAAGCTTGCAGAAAAGAGATGAATTGAACTGTCAGCGTATAAATGAATGAATCTAGGAGAGTCAGTGATGAATAAAAGAAACAGGCTAGTGAAAAGATGGGGCTCTTTAGACTACTAATGCTGACATCCTGAGTGCACAATAATGGTCTCTAGAGAAGCACAAGTAATACATTTTGAAAGGAAATTTGAGATGACTGTACAGATGAATGGGTAGAACAAGTGAGACAGAACTTGGGGTAATACAGATGTGTACTAATTTTGATGCATACTAGAGTGTGCTCACCTTAACTTGACGGGAACAGGTATTATTCCTAAGCCATCTTTGGGGATCTGGATGTAAATTCGATAGTTATGCATCTACTTCGGAGAAAGCGTGGTTATTAACAAGAACTTATTATCTACCTTAATGACCCTCCGTGCAGTCAATAGGCTTTAAAGATGCACATTCTTCCTACCCTTGTCAGATGAAGTTGGCTGGGCTGTGTGTGTTGGTGGCGGCTCTGGCGGGGGGCGTCGCCGGGGAGCTGCCGCCCCCTCAGGCCTCCTACAAGATCCTCATGCTCCTGCCAGTCTCCTCCAAGAGCCACAGGAACGTCTTTCTGCCCGTGGCCGAGGCGTTGGCGAATCGAGGACACCAGGTGAGTCCCATTGGCCTTGTTGCTGTTGTATCCCCAAGCTCATAATTATGAACTCGGTGGACTGCAGGTTTAAGCTGTCCTTCTGCTGGCTTAAGCTGCTCTTCTCCTGTAGTCCTCCGTTCTTCTTCCGAGGATAGGGAAGTAGCTGAGGGACGCCTGTATAACCAGGCAGTTGAGGCTGCGAGCTTATACAGTTGCCACCACATGAAGGCTTTCCTCTCCAGCACCACTATGGTCTTTACCCCTTTAGTCCAATGACTTTTTTATTTTGCTACCTCCACTCTCTCCTATTTTACTTTTGGGGAGACTGACTGTAGTAAAAGCATGAATGAAGGATATATTTGACCTCTTCATTTCGAGAAACCTACCCAAAGCAGAGTAAAACTGTCTCCTGGTAGCAAGAATATCACAAAGGACGTCGGCAGAGTAAAGATTTGTTCTTGACTGATAAAGATCCATACCCCAGTTCAACTTCGTTGCTGGCAAACTGTATTCAGATTGGAGGCTAAATATGACTAGTAACGAAGGAGATTCATTCCTGCCTCGTAAATGAGGCTCATAAAATTTCACGGTACTACAACTTAATATTCGAGTTGCTTGAGTGGCCAAGTTCCGTCAGTTGAAAACAAGTAGCCTGTACAATGATATGATGGGAAGTTAGGCGACCTTTACATCCTTGTAGAGGACCACTGGGACTAAAGTTCTGAGATATGACTTAGCATTAATATCAGAATTATTATTGGCATTCTTATTCATCCACTTAGTGTAGCGGTAGTCTGTATTAGGGTAGCTCTACACTGAGTGGGAAGCCAAACGATTTCCTGTAAACCAGGAAATCATTGACGACGTTGGGTGGTAACCTTATAACCAACCGACACGTGTTCCTTGCGTGACAACAAGTGGGTTGTCGGAGGGTTTGTGCCCCTCCCCGGAAAACAACTAATTAACACTACAAACAAGAAATCTCGGACCAGGACTGACCAACAGGTGACGACTAAGTACCGAACAAAGGACATGGTACGAATTGCGACATGGAATGTAAAGGATGCAAATGATGAGATGAAAGAGAGAGAGATTGCCCAGGTGCTGGAGGGTACAAAAGTGGATGTACTCGTATTTGGAATAACCGATACTAAATGCATAGGTGAGAATGTGAGAGAATGGGAGTATGGATGGTGTATATGCGCGAAAGTGGGTGAGAATGAGGGGGCAAAAGAAGGAGTGTGTATTGTTGTGTGCAAGAGATAGAAGGAGAATATAAGACAGTATGGATCAGTCGGCTCAAGGATAGTGTGGGTAAGATTGAAAGTTGGACAACAAATGTGAGCGATTGTGTGTGTATATGCACCAACGCAAGATCGTGCAACTAGAGTGAAATAAGAGTTCTGGACAAATGTGGCAGCGTGCATGGAAAAGTTTGAAAGGAATGAGAGAGTGTTTTTGATCGGAGATATAAATGGAAAAGTAGGTAATGAGAAAGTGGATGGAGTACTTGGTGAGTGGGGTGTGCATGTGTCAGGACTCGACAATATCAAAATACAGTACATAATAGTTGCTCCCTGTACTGTTGTTTGCAGATGATGTTGTGTTGCTAAGTGAACACGAAGGAGAGCTGCAAGGCTTGGTGAATTAGTTTGGGGGAGTATGTAAGAAGCGGAATCTAAAGGTGAATGTAGAGAAGAGTAAAGTTATGGTCTTCGTGAGAAATGAAGTTGCTGAATGTACAGTGAGGTTGAATGACGAGGAAATGGAAAATGTGACTGCGTTTAAATACTTGGGGAGTGTGATGAGTAAGGATGGAAGTTTAGAGGGCGAAGTGCTTGAGAGTGTACAACAAGGAAGAAAGGCGGCTGATTCTCTGAAAGCAGTGATAAGAAACAGGGAAGTGAGCATAGAAGTGAAAAAGTCGCTGCATGACAGTATTGTTATACCAACTCTAACGTATGGAAGTGAAGCTTGGGCCTTGTTAGAGGGACACAAGTCAAGAGTTAGAGGTGTGGAAATGAGTTATTTGAGAGGAGCATGTGGAGTCACATGGAGAGACAGACTGACAATTGAGGAAGTGAAAAAGAGTTGTCGTGTGGGTGAGATGTGATAGAAAGTGGTAGGAGAAATACATTGAAGTGGTTTGGCCATATGGAGAGGATGGAGAGAGAGAGACTGATAAGAATAGTGTACGGTATGTAAATGAGATGAAAGGGGGTAGAGGGAGGGGGAGTCCAGGGATGAGATGGGGGATGGAGTGGAAAGGTACAGTATATGAGAGAGGGGGGTGTGAGCTGGGAATAGGGCAGTGAAATGGAAGGGCGAACTGGAGGCGATTTGTCTGTGGCCACCCCTTACGGGGTTAAGGCGTCTGGCAATAGATAGATAGATTATTATCGTTATTATTATTATTATTATCTTTATTATAATTATTATTATTATTATTATTATTATTATTATTGTTATCATTATTATTATTATTATTGTTGTTGTTGTTCTTGTTGTTGTCATTATTATCATTATTATTATTATTATTATTATTACTATTATTTTTGTTGTTGTCATTATTATTATTATTATTATTATTGTTGTTGTCATTATTATTATTATTATTATTATTATTATTACTATTATTATTTTAGTAGTAGTAGTAGTAGTACTAGTAGTAGTAGTACTAGTAGTAGTAGTTGTTGTAGTAGTAGTAGTAGTGGTAGAAGTAGTAGTAGTAGTAGTAGTAGCAGAAGCAGTAATAGTAGTTCCGGAGTTATTATTGTTATTATTATTTGTATTATTATTATTATTATTATTATTATTAATATTATTATTATTATTATTATTATTATTTTTATTATTATTATTATTATTATTATTATTATTATTATTATTACTATTATTATTTTAGTACTAGTAGTAGTAGTAGTTGTAGTAGTAGTACTAGTAGTAGTAGTAGTACTAGTAGTAGTAGTAGTAGTAGTAGTAGAAGTAGTAGTAGTAGTAGTAGCAGAAGCAGTAATAGTAGTTCCGGAGTTATTATTGTTAATATTATTTTTATTATTATTATTATTATTATTATTATTATTATTATTATTACTATTATTATTATTATTATTATTATTATTATTATTATCATTTTATGTTGTCGTTCTTGTTTTTGATGTAATATATAGAAGGCGGTATTTACAGAGTGGTCCAGAAAAAACTAACACTTTTTACAAACTTGCACAGTATTTCCCAGAAAAAATAACAGTTGTGTTTCTTTTTCAGGTGGAGCATAGAGTGATGCTACAGGATTATTGTGACAGCAAGATGAACGCTGAGAAACAATTTTCAGTTCAGCAGCTGTTCAAAATCGCTGAACTGTACTTTGCAGCAAAATCAGACTTCCTCGAAAAAGAGTGGACCAAAGATGCCTGACCGTCTTATTGCACACCACACAGATGCTTCTTGTACACTCAGAGGTGTTTGAACATGCTTATGAGGCTGTGCTGCTGTTCAAAACCTCACGTTTTGCTTATTCACATGCCAACTCAAGTGAAAAAGTGCCTCGTCACTGACGAGAAGCTGATGCTCTGGCAAAATTCATAGCGTTCGTACTTACTGGCCTGGCTTTGAGCCTGAAGAATCTGCACTTTGCATGGACACAGTTCCAGGTCACTATGAATGAATTTCATCACAGAGCTCCTGGAAATCCCCACGCCCTGGGACAGTCGTCTGGTGGACTTCCATGGTTTCCGTTCCAGACGAGTCCTAACGCCCTGAACATGTGCTGGTGTTGTGGCAGTCAGATGTGCGCCACTGTGGGTCTTGTTGTTGTTAGCCACACAATCAGTGTCTCTGAACTTCTGTATCAGGCTTTTGATAGTGTTGCGATGTGGGATTTTCCTCCCTGGAAATTCACGACGAAATTGCATCTGAGAGAGAACAACTGATTTTGTTGCAAAGTACAGTTCAACGATTTTGGTCCTCTGCTGAACTGAAAAATGTTTCTCAGCGTCCATCTTGCTGTCACATTAAGCTTGAAGCATCACTCTATGCTCCACCTGAAAAGGAAACGGAACTGTTACTTTTCCTGGGAAATACGAATATTTAAAAACTGTCATTTTTTTCTGGATTTTCCCGTAATCCATTTTATCCCTTTGATTTTCAGATAGTGATGCTGGCTAACCACCCTAAGGCATCAAAACATCCCAACGTCACAGAGCTAGAGCACGGCCTCTCTCATTTTAGGGAAGATAATTTCAATATGTTTGAAACCAGAAAGGATCCCTCGGGAGGCTTCAGCGTGTTCACTAAGATCATGCCCCTTATTGCCAGGGATCTCTACAAGGTGCCAGAGGTGAAGAAACTCTACGACAAAAGAAAGGAGTTTGATTTAATTATCGTAAATCACATGTTCAATGAGGTAAGCTTAATGTTATGGAAATTCATTTGATTATTATAAATTATGTTTAATGAAGTCTAGAAATGTAAAAAGGATTTCTATCTCACAGTTGTACATCTTATGCTTCATCAGGAATATTCAAATAAAAATAAAAATAAAAATATAGATAAAAATAAATATAAATATATAGATAGACAGATAGATATAGATATAGATAGATAGATAGATAGATAGATAAGAGAGAGAGAGAGAGAGAGAGAGAGAGAGAGAGAGATGTGTGTGTGTGTGTGTGTGTGTGTGTATGCTCATATTCTCTTGAAATTTACAGTTTTGGTGTATCTCTTGCTTAAGTACTTCGCTGTGCTACTTACTGTACATGTAACTTGACGTGTCAGATAGAGTCTTGTCTTCCCCCCAAAACAAGCTGCTATCCTTTTTAGTAGTTTCAACAAATATCTACTTAAGACATCAAAATAGTTCATTTGGGAATGCTAACACGCCTCTAGGGAGACTGGGGGGGCTGGAGGGATAATTTTTCTTTGGTCAATTCTATATAGCCTATTTCTGTGGACAAATGACAATAATTATACAAACTGAGGAAGATCACGCAATACCATTTCAAGAATAATGGATTTCATTTCATAATCAGGATAAACAAGTATATACTGCTTGCTTGCAGGTAATCTACCCATTCGTGCATGAGGTGCCCTTCATCACAATTGCCACTCCAGGAATTGATCCGCGTCAGAGCGCCGTCCTGGGCAACGTACTCAATCCATCCTACGTGTCCAATATAATGAAGGACTTTCCATCTCCCATGTCCATGTGGCACCGTTTCCTCAACACAGTGATGCACGTCTGGTTTACGGTGTACTGGAGGAACTGGGCAATTGTTCCTTTAATTCAAAAGGAGGTACAGTATTATGACATACCAGTCCGGTGGTTGGCGTCAAAAAATATTAGAAGGCAATCCCTTTTGCTCACACTCATTCCAATCGCTGTCATATATAAGAGTCTGCACCATAGCAAGTTCTAAACATCCGCTACCATCCAGTCATCACTCTTACATACACATTGCTCAGAAGATTTACATCAATAAAACATACAACTGTGCATTCTCTGAAGTTAATTTTATGGATAAAGGTGAACTGCACATGATTGTTCGTTGTCATAAAATAGTAAGAAAAATCACACAATAGCGGAAATCTTATCTATCGTTTTTTTTATTTTTTTTTTTTTTATTTTTTTTTTTTTTTCAGATATCAGCCCAGTTCCCAGACTTGCCACCTCTTTTGGATATAGAGAGGAATCAAAGTCTTACGCTTATGAACACACACTTCAGTATTGGTATGACGATTCCCCTCCTGCCCTCACAGGTGGAAGTGGGCGCTATGCATTGTCGCCCACCCAAGCCATTGCCAAAGGTTAGTTTTTTTTTTTTTAATTATTGACACGGTGCTCAAAGTACATAGAAAGCTCCTCCTCCACTTCGCCGGGCGATTCCTCGTGAATTGTGGGCACGGCTCAGTTGACATTGTTAATGACTAACCAGCAACATTTGTCCATTTACTGTTCCCATTGTCTCACCCACGCCTACGTCAACAGACTGAGCCTTCCCCGCAACACAATGATGTAACGGGTGTGTTTACAGTGGAACTTTTATCACGGATCACCATGTAATTATCTATTTATTTATATATTTATATAATTCTATTTTATTTATTAAGTTCTTATATGAGATCTGTTTGTAGGCATACCACTGTGCTTTGCCAATATCACCATTACTTTCCTGATTCCCACAGGCGAAACAATGTAGTAACAGAGAATGGCAGATGGACTCTATTTCATTACAGATTAATTAAATCAGTGTCATACATTTATTATCCCAGGACCTGGAGTCATGGATATCTGGTGCGGGTCCTGAGGGTGTGATATACTTCAGTCTGGGCTCCGTCACCCGGGGTATGTCCATGCCAGTGGAGTACCGAGACGCCTTTGTGGAGGCTTTCCGTAGACTGCCACATCGAGTCATCTGGAAGTATGAGGAGGACCTGGAGGGCGTGTCAGAGAACGTCATGATAAGCAAATGGCTCCCACAGCAGGATGTCCTTGGTGAGTTCTTGCATTCAGAAGTTATACCAACATAGGTAATGCATGTTACATTATGTAAATTATATGAACATTTCCAAAATCAGCCTTCCCTCAAGTGACAGTCTCTGTATTTTAGGTCATGAGAAAGTGAAGGTGTTCATTACGCATGGTGGCCTGCTGAGCCAACAGGAGTCCATCTATCACGCCACGCCCCTCCTCGCCCTCCCAATCTTCGGTGACCAGCCCAAGAATGGAATGTTTGTGCAGAGTTCGGGCATTGGGAAAATGCTGGTGTGGGAAGAACTGAGTGTTGATGCCATTGTGGAGGCTCTCACCGATATTACTTCCAATCCTTTGTTAGTTGATTTACTGTGTCTTCATATTTTGATTCGGGTGACAAAACTCCAGTGTGCTTATTTCACTTAGAGCGAATTAATTCTCATTGTTAAGTACTTATCCCCCACTAGTTCATTTTAAAATAAACATTCCAAAGAAAAAAAAGAAAAGGTAGAAAATCATTGCCGTTCCTAGCTACTGGTCACACACATTATAGATACTTGATAGACAGACTGATAATGTTACTGTATCGCCTATGAGCTTAGGTAACTGCCAGACCGACATTATCTCCTATGAATTGTATAGGCCTGAGACTAAGCTTCAACGTCCATTCTTTCTGCGGCTAAATGGCAGCTTACTCGGACTGGTGGCAGTACTTAGACTAATACCTCCACCTGCCTCTTAGGACTTGCATGCACTTACATCTCAGCAGGGTTTCTCCGACTGGAACCCTCTTGCCCAAGGATAATATGATTTCATTACTGTATGTCACAACACATCTCCTTCCTTGTCTGGATCTGTGAAAATTGTAATAATTTTCATTGATAAGTGTTCAAGTGAAACTTCTTTCTTCTTCTTCTACTTCTTCTTCTAGTTCTTCTTCTTCTTCTACTTCTTCTTCTAGTTCTTCTTCTTCTTCTTCTTCTTCTTCTTATTTAGGAACCTTTACCCCTCCCTTTGTACTTGAGTGCAGCTTCACTACACTCAGGACAGTAGGGGGGCTCAGTAACAATCACACCGGACAGTGCGGTTAAATGTCTTCATGCAAAACCGCACCGAAAGGGTAATGAGATAATACCAGCAGATGTAACTGCACTGTACTTAGGTGGAAAGGTTAAAAATACTTACCCGACCCAGTCTTACATAACAATCAAACTAGGCAGCCAGGCTGTGTACATAGACACGAATTCATTTCAGCCAGTATGTAGAAGAAAAACAAATACTGTATTTAATTATTCCGTTAAATATCCCATAATTTTTTGTTGCTTTGTATAATGACCAAGTGAATCTGGCAGTCCACACATTGCAGTATATGAGTATTCCAGTCAGTTTACAAACTGCAAGATTTCATCACATACATACATATATATATATATATATATATATATATATATATATATATATATATATATATATATATATATATATATATATATATATATATAGTATATTATGTTGTGTGTGTGTGTGTGTGTGTGTGTGTGCGTGTGTGTGTGTGTCTGTGTCATGAGTTAGATATCTCTGCTTGCAAACAAGGCAACAAGATCCACAGCAACAAAAGTGTAGTATAACGTTGATTTTTGTTTTCTGCTTAAGGTACAAGGAAAACATTTTGAAGATGTCGAGACCGCTGCGAGATCAGCTGACGAAGCCCCTGGACCGCGCCGTGTTCTGGACGGAGTACGTCATCCGTCACCAGGGGGCGCCACAACTGAGATGCCCTGCGGCCCAGCTCTCCTGGGTGGAGTTCCTCATGCTGGACGTGTTGTTCTTCTTCCATTTGACCATGTTCACCTTCGTCTTCATCATCCGCCGCATTTTTAGAAGAAGTTACGCTAAACTGTCTGGTACTGGCGGCAGTAAGAAGAAGACGGATTAGGATGTATATAACAGGATATAACTGACTTGAGCAGTTTGGGATACAGTTACTTATTGCAACAAAAATACAAAATTCACAACAGTGTTCGTCTTTCTGATGCCAGTGTTCAGTCACACAGATGCTATCTTACTATCTTGTGTTATGTAAAGTTCCAATAATATTTTCAAATTACAATATAATCACTTATTAAATATCGATATAGTTGTATGAATAACACGTGAGAGGGTATTCGAGTGAAATGTACAGAATAAAGTGCTAGAAATGAGGTGTTTCGAACCAGCCAAAGCCACATTAGAATACAGAAGTGGGAGAGTCCGCAATTACGGTACGTTGCAAGATAGTTCAGGTAAATGTTCCTCTGTCTCCACCGTCGATTGCCAACCAGTAGAGCTGCGTATGTGGCAAAGCTTTATCTCTGCAGTTCCATGACGTATGTTTTATTATTATTATTATTATTGTTATTATTATTATTATTATTATTATTATTATTATCCTGTAACCCAGGAAATCTTTTTATATGCTGGGCGGAAACCTTATAACCACACAATATGTGTTCCCTACGTGTCAGCAAGTGGGTTGGCAGAGTTTGTGCCCCTCCTTGGAAAACAGCTAAAAAGACAGACAACATGCTTCGAAACAGAACTGACCAACAGATGACGACCAAGAACCGAACAAAGAACATGGTGCGGATTTCAACATGGAATGTGAGGGGTGTGAATGATGAGATAAATGAGATAGACTGTTCAGGTGCTTGAGGATCCAAAAGTGGACATATGTGGATTGACTGAGACTAAATGGTGCGATAAGAGTGGGAGTATGGACAGGGTGTATGTGCGGGAGTAGATGAGAATGAGTGAGCAAAGAAGCGTGCATGTATTGTTGTTTGCAGGAGATGAAAGGAGGATATGAGAATATGGATCAGTTGGTTCATGGATTGTATGTTTAAGAGTGAAAGTGGGAATACAAGCGTAGGCAATAATATTGTGTGCGTGTATATGTGCCAACGGAAGACCGTGCGAGTAGAGTGAAAGAGGAGTTCTTGGAAAATGTGAAAGCGTGCATAGAAAAGCTTGAGATGATTGAGAGAGCGTTTTTGACTGAAGATATGAATGGAAAAGTAAGTAATGTGAAGGTGGATGGAGTAGTTGGTGTGTGGAGTGTTCCTGCAGAACTGGATGAGAAAAGTAGTGTGCTAATGAACATTTGTTGTGGGAGGGCATTGGTGAGAGCTAACACCCTCCTTAGGCACAAACTGATTGACTGGTATGCATGGCGAGTAATGAGAAGGGTGGGTGGTGTGAACTGAATGAACGAAAGGCAATGATTGATAATGTGTGTGTGGATGAGAGAAAGAGAAGATTATGTGATGGATGCAAGAGTATACAGAGGCTGGGGTGTGGACTCTCTGAGCAGCACCTGTTGTTGGTGAAAGTCAAGTTACAAATGAGATGGATAAAATCTTTAATAACAGGAGAGAAGGGCAGGAGGAAGCAGTCCATGCGATGAGGGTAGAAAGGTTGCCAAAGGATTTAAAAAAAAAAAAAAAAAAAAAAAAAAAAAAAAAAGAGGTAGAATATAAGAGAGAAGTGGAAAAGTGATTGGGTAAGTATGACTTGGAACAGATGGAAGTGCATGGTGTAAGGAATATATTAATAGAGGTTTGTACAGCATGTGAGGTGGTGTGTGGGGTGTAGAGAAGACGAAAGGGTGTGCAAGGAACAGTATCGTACTGTATAATGAAGAGATGAGACAAGCTCTGGTGCAAAAGAAGAAAGCATATAGTGAGTTGATGGGAAGCAGAGGCATGGAGGAAATTTAGAGGCGGAATAGAGAGTTACATGTAGAGAAGAAGAGAGGGGTGAAAAGATTAGCCTAGTAAGAGAGGGAGAGTAAGACGAGCTTGGATGAGGAGTTTTGATGTAGTTTGGGTGTAAAGTGGGGGAAATGTAAGATAATGTTCTGGAAGGAGGTGAAGAAAGTTAGACAGGGTGATAAAGAAGGTAGTAGGGGAGTGAAAGATGAACATGCCAGATTGTTAGTGGAGAAGGGAAACAAGTGAGCAGATGGAGGAAAAACTTCAAGGAATTGTTAAACACAGAGAATTAAAGTAACGTTAATATAAGTGGATGGTAAATGAATGGGAGAAGGAGGGAAATGAGAAGGGAGGAGGAGGTCAGAAGGATGGAAATAATGGAATCAATGAAGAAAATCAAAATGGGGAAAGCCATAGGAACTGATGGAGTGTGTGGTGAAATGCTGAAGTGCAGGGGAGAGATATTAGTCGAATAGGTATGGAAGATTTGCAGATTGGTCTAGGAAGAAGGTAGATTCCTGGAGGATTGGAAGTCAGGTATAATTATTCCCCTGTACAAAGGAAACGAGGAAAAAGAAGGTAAAGACGATGAAGCAGATGAAAGGGGCAGTAAACACTGCTATGGTGAAGGCTGAGTTAAAGATAATCATGAGGTATACACAGTGAGAGAAGACAGAGAATAGAGTATACAGTGGCATGGTTGAAAATGAAGTATACACGGTGGGACAGAAGACACTGGTAGTATACAGTGGCATTGTGCTGAGTGAATTAATTGGTTGCTGTCAACGTTCAACCTTGAAACTTAAGGTAGACTGGGACAGGGGCGGGGAGGCTACACTGGGGATTAGGGGCAGGCTAAGGGGGCGGTGGATCCTGCTCCTCCTCCTCATCATCATCATCATCTTTTTTTCCACCTTGGGGTAAAGAAAGGTGAAGTCCAGAAAGGAAGAGAAGAGAAGAAGGAGAACTATCAACAGCATGGCCAGTGATATGGACTAGAACCTCATTCACACACCAGTTAAGGTCCCTTGGCTGTGTGTGTTTTTACCTATTTGTATTTACCTATTTGTAGTATACAGGAATTGAGCAATGCTCGTGTTGTCCTGTGTGTGTGTGTGTGTGTGTGTGTGTGTGTGTGTGTGTGTGTGTGTGTGTGTGTGTGTGTGTGTGTGTGTGTGTGTGTTTTCTTTATGGATGTACCTCACTCTCAAGAAAGAGTCGATTCGTCATCTATCTAGTTGGAAAAGGATGGCAGACCCTTATCATTTGCCTCTTCCATACAAGGTTAGTTTAATCAACTCCACCTTCTGTCAGTTCTAAACCTGATAAATGAACTGAATTTTGGATCACCTCACTATCACATGAGATGGTGAAGAGAGAGCTTTATCTTCCTGCAACAACCATATCAATATAACAGATTACAGTGAGGCGTTGGTGACAGCGTTTAGTTGAGGACGCACACTATAATTCTGCCCATGACACATTAATAGTAGTAATAGTAGTAGTAGTAGTAGTAGTAGCAGTAGTTGAAACCCTATGCTCATCTGAACGTGAACTCAATGAACTGCAGGCGGCAGATGTCCTTCTGCAGTCCACCATCCTCCTTTTAGGGAGATATGGAAGTAGTGAGGAATGTTTGTATAATCAGGCAGTGAAGCCGCTGGGTGTCATTGCCACCACGTGAAGACGTCTCTCCAGCACCGCCGATGAACATATGCAGACTGGTACACAAGAACAGTGAATACGACACTTCCACTTTCACATGCATCACTCCTCTCACGGACACCACTTCCCCATTCGTACTCCGCCATCATTGGGGAAAACTGATAATAGCTGTCACTCTGCATCCGAGGAGGAGGTATGGTCCTGCAGTAGATCTAATACGAACTGTTGCAGGTACACCAATGACTCATGAAGAGCCAGTTAGCCTTTGATGTCTTGAAATACAGACGATAGCTTAGTGGTCCTAATCATTTGCTTCTCAGTAAGTTACACAACAGCTATATATCCGTCTATCTATAATTATCTATATCAATCAATCAGTCTATATATATATATATATATATATATATATATATATTGTTATTCATACTGACAATATCTGTCTGTCTGTCTGTCTGTTTCTATATATATATTGTTAGTCATACTGACAATACATAAATAAATAAATAAATATATATATATATATATATATATATATATATATATATATATATATATATATATATATATATATATATATATATATATATATATATATATATATATTGTTAGTCATACTGACAGCCGCTAAATAAGCCATCGGGGTTGGAAGACGAGAATAAATATGTCTTAACGAGTACTAAGCCAAATCAGTGGATAAAGAAGAGCCGCATGGCCTCGAACATGTGTTAACACAGTTGGCAACATGTTGGAAACATGTATCCAGCAATATCTGGACAGATGAATATAAACATGTTTCAGCAAAGGTGGTGGCGTAAGTGTATCCACACGAGGGAGCTAAGACTTCACCATAACTTTGCGAAAATGATCTGGATGCTACTATTCTGAGCATGTTTGCAGCTTGTTCTGGACTGTGTTGTTTACTTGTTGCCAGCACTTGCTCCACCACACTTGTAGACGCGCCCTTATGGGAGCTGCATGAGTGACGACAAACGTGTAAAGCAAGTTACCTCATCCACAATCCTGGCACAAGAAAGTTTGTAAATATGAAGCAAGGTCGCATCGTAGTCAGCACATGACAAGTTGTTTTTGTATCTCTCTTTTTTCTTAACTTACTTCCCACTCTTGGACTGTATTTCTTATTAGAGAAAGCCATCGTAGTGTCATGATTACAAAACGGGAGTAGAGACTAGCACGAGAATAAATTAGCAAGGTATTAAGGTAAAAAATAATAAATCCCTCCCCGGCAACCGCTACAACATGCCCAGTCACTTAGGGATGTGTCAGGGAGGGCTAGTGAATATATGTGGTACAATTCCTAGGTGACTTGGTGTGTGGTGGTGCAGGTGTTCCTCTACGGGGTTAAGGTGAGGCTAACTGCTTCAGTATGATTACGTTTTTAGTTTATTCTTGATACCACAGGCGATTTTATTCAGGTTACGAGGGATTTTTAAAACTAGAGGGTTTAGATACAGCTTTCATTAACCCCTGCAATGTGTCTTGTCTGCCCTGAACTGAGTGAAATCGTCCCGTACATCCGTTCTTCTACGTGACTTTTAACCAACGTTCCCGTTCTTTACCTAGAGAGGACGCCATTCTAACTTCATTCTTGCTGCCTCAAGACGATTTTAGTAAAGTTCAGAAAAGCCTCCCGCGTTGAAGGGGTTAATGAAGGCTACGAGTGTATCCAAACTCACCAGTTCGATAAATTCCTCCGACCAAAAACAGAATTGAAGAAAATAGGTCCTCCTGATGAAGGGAGTTACTCTAAATCCCATCAGTACAACGACCTATTAATTTAGTTTATTCTTCCTATGACAAGACGATTTTACCCAGGTGGGACCATTGGAAACGGAACGGTTTGATAATGCCATCATTACCCCTCCACCCCCGTATATGAGACCTCCTCCTAACTTAATGAATTTGTATGTTGTGGATTCATCTGTATGGCGATACAGCGGTTCCTCTGCAAGGCTTAGCTGGGGTAAGTGGCCATGGTCTTATCTTGGAGGGACGTGACAGCTATCTCTCTCTCTCTCTCTCTCTCTCTCTCTCTCTCTCTCTCTCTCTCTCTGACGATTTTATTCAGCTTAGGAGAGATACTTCAAACTACAGAAGTTCGATACAACCTTCGCTAACCCCGCTGGTACTGAAGGTCTACAGTAAGCCACGTGAAATTAACTCCCAGTAGAAAAAATAAAATATAAAGGGTACCAAATTAAAGTAGAATAAAATAGAATGAAGCAGTATATGTCTGCATCACAAACTAGAAGATAATATCACTATACACCGATTCAGGCAAATTTAAAAAAATGTAAAGAGATACTGTAGATAAATATATCGGTAACTCGAGACAGTTTTCTCTCTTGATGCTAGGCAGCATTCTCGTTGTCTTGGGAGATTTCGTAACAATTCTTCCTGAGCGACTTATTTTGCCTATGTCGTCTTGTATGGTGTGGGCGAAAACTGTCAATATTTTATATTGTCGCTGTTGTTGTTATTAGGCTATTAGTATTAGTATTAGTATTTTTGTTGTTATTGTTGTGTGTGTTATAGGTGTTATTGTTGTTATGGTTATAACTTATATTTATTATTGTTATTATTATTATTGCTAACGTTATTATTGTTCCTTTATTGCTGATGTAGCCTAAAGCTTAGCTGAACATTACCCTGATAGACAGTTGTCTGTTGTCCTCCTCTTGCAGTCCACATTATCCTTTTAAGAGACTTGGAAGAAGTTAACAGTTATTTGTATACCCCGGCGCCCGACACGCCCGATTGTATGAGTGCCACCACGTGAAGGCATCCCTCTCCTGCTGCATGTATATCGATATTTATACTGTATGAATAGCATGTCAAAAACTGATAAGCAGAAATGTACACAATAAGTCGCAAATGAACAAGTCTTTTAGAAGTCACCAGTGTCAACGAGAATACAATTCTGATTTCTTGTACGTTGTTTACATCCTTACATCATCGCCATAGTGTACATAAATATCATAGAGGACAATGGCAGGCCAGATGCTATTATGGCCTGTCTTTGTATTTCCTGACGGTCACGGCTAGTCATCGTAATTTCCGAGAGTCATGGCTGGTCGCAGGTTAACGCCCAGGCTCCGACGAATCACTCTCGGCTGAATAAAATCGTCTGGCGTCAGCTGGAATAGAATAGCAGAGTTGTCTCAACGATGAGAGAGTCCAATCTTCCCCTGTCGATATTAAATTATCCAGATCCCTGACTACTCCTGGGTGACCAGGGTCAAAGATGAGGCAAACTTTGTCCATTGGTCTAGCCGGTCCGAAAGATCAAGGTCTCGGTCATGGACTTCCGTTTTGGGTGTGCTAACCATTACACCATCGTCCCCCAAACATACGAGCCACTAAGACATACTTCACTGTACTCCTTTCCCTTTACCTAGACATACACTTTCTATCTCACTATCATGAACGCTGGGCTTGAACAGGATGCTGGCACTGGAATATATGCTAGTCAAGTAAAGGTGTTGTAGTCAGGCTATGGGCTATGGCAGATACACTGAGAAAAAAAAATTTACGCCATGTTAAGGTGAACAAACTATAGGGAAACTTTACACATGCGGTTCGTTGTGAAAGTAGGGACTGTTAGCGACAGATAGATACAAAGATAGATAGACAGACAGACAAATAGATAAATAGGTAAACAAATAGGTAGACTGATTGACTGCTTGACAGATAGAAGAAAAATAAATATAGGCAGGTAGATAAACAAATAAACAGATAAACAAAGATAGATAGACAGACAAAGAGAGATTGAAATAGATAGACAGATAGATAGATAGAACTGTACGAGTAGATGCAGACAGTTTTATTCGAAACTTAATCATAAGAGTTTTTATACAGATCACGCTGTTGTGATGGTGATGAATGGTGGAGGCGGCTTCTCAACGCTAGCTCTGGCCACGGTGACCTTGAGGCATATTCTCAGTTAAACCCTTCAACCTAGTGCTGGGGAGGGAGGCCTTCGTGCGGTGACATTGATATAGCTGGGATGCTCCATTGCCCGGTTATGCAAACTTTCCTAAATTCCATCCTTATTCACCTCAATGACGATAGTGGACTGCAGAAAGAGGGCAGCTTCAGCTTGTATTTCCTGGGTTCACGTTTCAGATGAACCTGGGGCTATATCTGCTGCTACTACTATTACTATACTACCACTACTACTACTACTACTACTACTACTACTACTATTACTGCTGCTACTGCTGCAAACCTAACGTCTTTTTTTCTTTTTAATTCTTTCTATGTCCTGGCAATTTTATTCAGATGAGGCGATATTTTTAAAATGGAGGTCAAATACAGCCTTCAGTACCTCCTTCAGTACGGGAAATCGTTAAGCTAAATTAAATCGTCTGAACGGAACCATAATAAGCTTAAAAATGAGTCACCGGATTCAGAGAGTAAGAAGGTCTCTTTGCATCCTTCCTTACTAGTGTACTACAGTATATGACACTTTAATAGCCTCTTGTATATAACTTTTGCTAGATATATCGATGCTAAGCTGCGATAGGTGACAGCTAATTAGATGATAAGGTTTAATATGAAAAATAAATCACTAAAAAGGAGGTGAAACGAAATCTTTGCTATCGAGAAGACGATTCCTTAAATCGTATTCATATCGGTAAAGGAAGGTCGCTCGTTTATTTATTCATACGGAGCGTAAACAATTACTCTTATGTATGTCTTTCACACTAGGTTGATATTTTAAAGCACAGGTAACATGAAAGTCCTGTGGTGAGAAATACAATATAAATCTGCAAAACAAGTATCGTGCATGCATCGATATTTGACACTTTAGGTTGCATGTTTACACCTGAAATCGAGAAGTGAGATGCAGACCCCAGAATTTTTACGATGATTTTTGAAGTACCCGATAATGATGGAGCGAATTCAGCCATCCTAAATGGCTGCTGACTGCTTTCTGTATTATGGGATGCAGGCTGACCATAAGAAGTAATCACAGGCGTTCCATAAATGTCTGTCAAAAATTAGGAGTTTGCACTCCACTTTGCGATCTAATGTTTAAGCATATGACCTTACAACTCATGTTAGCTGAATAACATCGCCTGGCACTAGGGAGAATTGAGTACTTGAATTGTCCCGGCCAAAAGAAAGTTAATGATGAAGGTATTGATAATGCCAAGCTCCCATGAGTCATCTAAATACATTCTCCCGGGATTAGCGGGACTAGAGTACAAGAGCTGTCTCGACCATGGAGGGATTAGCAGATAAAATTAGCATAGGGTACAGGAGAATACTGACGTTTAATACACAAGATAACTCGCTAAGGATGAGGTGATACGAAGCATCCCAAGCCCACGAGAATGAGGGACCTTGAAGTGCACTGAGCTACCCGATAACAAGAGGTGATTTTCAGTAGCTTATCATGCCCTCTCATTATTTACATTTAAAAAATAGTTGTTACGCTTATCGCACACGGTAATCTTTTTGCTTTTATCTTTAGTGCGTCAGCCATTCTCTCCTATCTTTCCCTCTGCTTCTCTACAGTTGTTCAGTTCCTTGCTATTCCATAAGCACTCTCGTCTACTTTGCTTATCACGTCCTCTCAACACAAACATTTCTTCATTAGCCAGTATCTCATGCCCTTGTGTTTATCATACCTTCTGATCGTTTTGTCTTATCTTGTCAATCATGGTGCTTGGGACGGATGTCTTCTATGGGGGCACTTATTTAGCTGGGAGGCCTCACTTCCCTGATATACAATCGTCCCTCAGTTCCCTCCCTATCCTCTAAGTGAAGGATGATGAACTGCAGGAGGCGGACCACTACAACCTGGGGTCCAGTGGTTGACGCATCCTGGGGCTACAACTGTTTATGCTGCTACATTTTTATCTTCAGCCTGTCAGTCTTGTCCTCTTATCTGTTACATTTCTATCCTTTTCTTGCAGTTCATTACACACTGCGCTTCTGATGGTTTAACCTGCTCTCAAATTCTCTAAGGGTTACTCAGTTCCTTATCATGCCTAAAGCATTTGATCGAAAGTATGTTTATCATCTCTTGTAATCGCCATCATTTTTATCTTGATTACGTTCTCTCCTACCCTCTTGCTTATCATATCTCCTATCACTGTCTTTTTTTATTTTCTATTTTCTTGTCTGTCCTTGGTACTGTAGAGGGATGCCTTCACGCTGTGGCACCGTTATAAGGGGGTGACTTCACTGCCCGGTTTTAGAAACGTCCCTCAACATCCGCCCTATCCCCCAAAAGGAGGATGGTGGTCTGCAGAGGGGCAACTTCACTCTACAGTCGTTACGTTCACCTTACCCATGTTGATTCGTTACGTTCATCCTGCCCATGGAGATTCTTTATGTTCTGTTTACCCATTGAGACAAGGCAACAGATAAAGCGACGTTATCTCAGCAATAGTGAGGTGTACTTTCACTCCGTAACAGAGATAAGGTATATCGAGAGTGACGATAAGGAGGTCAGATAAGGGTAAGAGGTTGTGAGTAGACTACGTGACAAACACAGACGATACATAAAAGATACTGCATAATTTCGGTGTTAATGAATCGTTTCGTAAAAAATCAATGTGATACACAGTAGCTTCAGGTACTTTATATACGATAAACAGATTTGGTAATATATGAAAGACGTCTCATTTTAGTGCAGTCATCACGATATAGAAAAAGAAAATCACATCTTTCTTTAGGATCTTCATTTTTTTCCAGAGTCAATGTGTTTCAGAATCCTAAGACTCCCCCTAAACATTTTTTTTTCATCACTAGTATAAATGACTTCTGTACCTACAGTATATCTTTCTCTTTACCTTTATCTGTATCTGTATCTGTGCCTGTATCTGTTCTTGTATCTGTGCCTGTACCCGTACCTGTATTAGTGCCTGTATCTACTTTTATCTGTTTGTATCTGTACCTGTTTCTGTTCCTGTATCTGTGCCTGTATCTGTACCTGTGATTGTGCCTGTATCTACTTTTATCTATTTGCATCTGTACCTGTTTCTGTCCCCGTATCTGTGCCTGTATCTGTACCTATATTTGTACCTGTATCAGTCCATACTAAGTTCACTGGCTATCACTCACTTTCCGAAGAAATACGTGACTTAGCATTCGTTCATACTTTCAGCGATTTCAGCCGCCAACACATTTTCATCCAGTAACTCCCACACGATTTCATGCAAGACACACTGAACGGGAAGAGAAGGGTACATGGTTGAGCTTTAGAGAACAGACCGCATGATTTATTTTGACTAGAGATATGAACCGTAAGAAAAAGAAATGGTTTGATCTGTTTAGAAAGAATGGTCAACTTAGAGAGGCAGCAGTTTCTACAAAGTGAGTGGACAATTTAAAAAGTGAATATAGTCTGTGGAAGATGAATTGTCTATTGAAAGTGAGTGATCGAGGGAAAATGAGTGGTCTATGGAAAACTCGGTTAAAGGCCGTCTTCGGTGGCCTCCTTTCGATGTCCTAAGGCCAGAAATGAGTCATAACTCGGGAACCGGTGGCCCGATTGGACTGGAAATTGTTTTATTCTTCAAGATAGAGCATTTTAACAGTACCTTGCTGTAACAAAAATTGCCTTACGTTGCGTCGTTTTTGCTGTGTTACGGTAACAAACAAACCAATAAACATACAGAAATCGGATCATTATAATATAAATGAGTGTCTATACTAAAGAGCGTTTTGTTAGACATAAACTAGTAATTTGTTCGTGTCAAGAAAAAAAAATTGTTTGGAATGCTCAGTAAATAGGAGTAGGATCTAGCGGTATCTCTTACACCTTACACAACACACTGTCAAACCCGTCTATGTTGTTGTTATAGTCCAGGTTCATCTGTAACGTGATCATGGTAGACCGTAGGCTGAAATTATCCTCCTACGACAATCCGCCATTCTTCTTTTTGGGGATAGGGAAGTAGGAGATGGATGTTTGTGTGGCCAGGCAGCTTAGCCGACCAGTTATATATCGGTGCCACCACATGAAGGCATCCCTCTCCAGCACCATAACCAAGTCGAACACATAATATGGAAGAATGATACCTAAATACTGCTAGTCAACAGGTCTGTGGACTCGCCAGGTGAGGGCGGTAACGAGGTAATTATTGAAAGAAAAACTTAAAGCTTGCAGAAAAGTGATGAACTGAACCGTCAGCGTATAAATGAATGAATCTAGAAGGGTCAGTGATGAATAAAAGAATCAGGCTAGTGAAAAGATGGGGCTCTTTTTACTACTAATGCTGACATCCTGAGTGCACAATAATGGTCTCTAGAGAAGCACAAATAATACATTTTGAAAGGAAATTTGAGATGATTGTACAGATGAATGGGTAGAACAAATGAGACAGAACTTGGGGTAATACAGATGTGTACTAATTTTGGTACATACTAGAGTGTGCTCACCTTAACATGACGGGGACAGGTATTATTCCTAGGCCATCTTTGAGGATCTGGATGTAAATTCGATAGTTATGCATCTACTTCGGAGAAAGAGTGGTTATTAGCAAGAACTTATTATCTACCTTAATGACCCTCCGTGCAGTCAATAGGCTTTAAAGATGCACATTCTTCCTACCCTTGTCAGATGAAGTTGGCTGGGCTGTGTGTGTTGGTGGCGGCTCTGGCGGGGGGCGTCACCGGGGACCTACCGCCCCCTCAGGCCTCCTACAAGATCCTCATGCTCCTGCCAGTCTCCTCCAAGAGCCACAGGAACGTCTTTCTGCCCGTGGCCGAGGCGTTGGCGAATCGAGGACACCAGGTGATTCCCACTGGCCTTGTTGCTGTTGTATCTCCAAGCTCATATGAAGCGTGAACCCGGTGGACTGCAGGTTTAAGCTGTCCTTTTGCTGGCTTAAGCTGCTCTTCTCCTGTAGTCCTCCGTTCTTCTTCCGAGGATAGGGTAGCAGTTGAGGAACGTTTGTATAACCAGGCAGTTGAGGCTGCGAGCTTATACAGTTGCCACCACATGGTCTTCCCTTTCAGTCCAATGACTTTTTTATTTTGCTACCTCCACACTATTCTATTTTACTTTTGGGGAGACTGACAGTAGTGAAAGCATGAATGAAGGATATATTTGACCTCTCCATTTCGAGAAACCTCCCCAAAGTAGAGTAAAACTATCTCCTGGTAGCAAGAATATCACAAAGGACGTCGGCAGAGTAAAGATTTGTTCTTGACTGATAAAGATCCATACCCCAGTTCAACTTCGTTGCTGGCAAACTTTAGTCAGATTGGAGGCTAAATATGACTAGTAACCAAGGAGATTCATTCCTGCCTCGTACCTGAGGCTCATAAAATTTCACGGTACTACAACTTAATATTCGAGTTGCCTGAGTGGCCAAGTTCCGCCAGTTGAAAACAAGCAGCCTATACAGTGATATGATGGGAAGTTAGGCGATCTTTATAATACCGACAAACTTGTGATCCTTGTAAAGGACCACTGGTACTAAAGTTCTGAGATATGACTTAGCATTAATATCAGAATTACTATTATTACCGGCATTATTATTCATCCACTTAGTGTAGCGGTACTCTGTATTAGGGTAGCTCTACACTGAGTGGCAAGCCAAATGATTTCCTGTAAAACAGGAAATCACTGACGACGTTGATTGGTAACTTTATAACCAACCGACACGTGTTCCCTGCGTGACAACAAGTGGGTTGTCGGAGGGTTAGTGCCCTTTCCCGGAAAACAACTAATTAAAACTACAAACAAGAAATCTCGGACCAGGACTGACCAACAGGTGTCGAATAAGGACCGAACAAAGGACATGGTACGGATTGCGACATGGAATGTAAGGGGTGCAAATGATGAGGTGAAAGAGAGATTGTCCAGGTGCTGGAGGGTACAAAAGTGGATGTACTCGTATTTGGAATAACCGAGACTAAATGTATAGGTAAGAATGTAAGAGAATGGGAGTAAGGATTGGGTATATGAGCGGAAGTGAGTGAGAATGAGGGGGCAAAAGAAGGAGTGTGCATTGTTGTGTGCAAGAGATGGAAGGAGAATATAAGACAGTATGGATCAGTCGGCTCAAGGATAGTGTGGGTAAGATTGAAAGTTGGACTACAAATGTGAGCGATTGTGTGTGTGTATGCACAAACGCAAGATCGTGCAACTAGAGTGAAAGAAGAGTTCTGGACAAATGTGAAAGCGTGCATGGAAAGGTTTGAAAGGAATGAGAGAGTTTTGTTGATCGGAGATATAAATGGAAAAGTAGGTAATGAGAAAGTGGATGGAGTAGTTGGGGTGTGCATGTGTCAGGACTCGAGAATATCAAAATACAACACATAATAGCTGCTCCCTGTACTGTTGTTTGCAGATGATGCTGTGTTGTTAAGTGAACACGAAAGAGAGCTGCAAGGCTTGGTGAATGAGTTTGGGGGAGTATGTAAGAAGAGTAAAGTTATGGTCTTCGTGAGAAATGAAGTCGCTGAATGTACAGTGAGGTTGGATGAGGAGGAAATAGAAAATGTGAGTGCGTTTAAATACTTGGGGAGTGTGATGAGTAAGGATGGAAGTTTAGAGGGCGAAGTGCTTGAAAGTGTACGACAAGGAAGAAAGGCGGCTGATTCTCTGAAAGCAGTGATAAGAAACTGGGAAGTGAGCATAGAAGTGAAAAAGTCGCTGCATGACAGTATTGTTATACCAGCTCTGACGTATGGAAGTGAAGCTTGGGCCTTGTTAGAGGGACACAAGTCAAGAGTTAGAGGTGTGGAAATGAGTTATTTGAGAGGAGCATGTGGAGTCACATGGAGAGACAGACTGACAATTGAGGAAGTGAAGGAGAGTTGTGGTGTGGGTGAGGACGTGATAGAAAGTGGTAGGAGAAATACATTGAAGTGGTTTGGCCATATGGAGAGGATGGAGAGAGAGAGAGAGACTGATAAGAATAGTGTACGGTATGTAAATGAGGTGAAGGGGGGTAGAGGGAGGGGGAGTCCAGGGATGAGATGGGGGATGGAGTGGAAAGGTACAGTATATGAGAGAGGGGGGTGTGAGCTGGGAATAGGGCAGTGAAATGAAAGGGCGAAATGGAGGCGATTTGTCTGTGGCCACCCCTTACGGGGTTAAGGCGTCTGGCAATAGATAAATAAATAGAGAGATTATTATCATTATTATTATTATGATAATTATCATCATCATTATAATTATTATTATTATTATTATTATTGTTGTCGTTGTTGTTGTTGTTGTTGTCATTATTATCATTATTATTATTATTATTATTATTATTATTGTTGTTGTTGTTGTCATTATTATTATTATTATTATTATTATTATTATTACTATTATTATTTTAGTAGTAGTAGTAGTACTAGTAGTAGTAGTAGTTGTAGTGGTAGTAGTAGTAGTAGTAGTAGTAGTAGTAGAAGTAGTAGTAGTAGTAATAGCAGAAGCAGTAATAGTAGTTCCGGAGTTATTATTGTTATTATTTTTATCATTATTATTATTATTATTATTATTATTATTATTATTATTGTTATTATTATTATTATTATTATTATTATTATTATTTTATTATCATTATATGATTTTGTTCTTGTTTTTGCTGTAATATATAGAAGGCGGTATTTACAGAGTGGTCCAGAAAAAACTGACACTTTTTACAAACTTGTACAGTATTTCCCAGAAAAAATAACAGTTGTTTCTTTTTCAAGTGGAACATAGAGTGATGCTACAGTATTATTGTGACAGCAAGATGGACGCTGAGAAACAATTTTCAGTTCAGCAGCTGTTCAAAATAGCTGAATTGTACTTTGCAGCAAAATCAGGCTTCCTCGAAAAAGCGTGGACCAAAGATGCCTGACCGTCTTATTGCACACCACATAGATACTTTTTGTACACTCAGAGGTGTTTGAACATGCTTATGAGGCTGTGCTGCTGTTCAAAACCTCACGTTTTGCTTATTCACATGCCAACTCAAGTTAAAAAGTGCCTCGTCACTGACGAGAAGCTGATGCTCTGGCAAAATTCATAGCGTTCGTACTTACTGGCCTGGCTTTGAGCCTGAAGAATCTGCACTTTGTATGGAAACAGTTTCAGGTCACTATGAATGAATTTCATCACAGAGCTCCTGGAAATCCCCACGTCCTGTGACAGTCGTCTGGTGGACTTCCATGGTTTCCGTTCCAGACGAGTCCTAACGCCCTGAACATGTGCTGGTGTTGTGGCAGTCAGATGTGCGCCACTGTGGGTCTTGTTGTTGTTAGCCACACTATCAGTGTCTCTGAACTTCTGTATCAGGCTTTTGATAGTGTTGCGATGTGGGATTTTCCTGCCTGGAAATTCACGACGAAATTGCATCTGAGAGAGAACAACTGATTTTGTTGCAAAGTACAGTTCAACGATTTTGGTCCTCTGCTGAACTGAAAAATGTTTCTCAGCGTCCATCTTGCTGTCACATTAAGCTTGAAGCATCACTCTATGCTCCACCTGAAAAGGAGACGGAACTGTTACTTTTTCTGAGAAATACGAGTATTTAAAAACTGTCATTTTTTTCTGGATTTTCCTGTAATCCATTTTATCCCTTTGATTTTCAGATAGTGATGCTGGCTAACCACCCTAAGGCATCAAAACATCCCAACGTCACAGAGCTAGAGCACGGCCTCTCTCATTTTAGGGAAGATAATGTCAATATGTTTGAAACCAGAAAGGATCCCTCGGGAGGCTTCAGCATGTTCACTAAGATCATGCCCCTTATTGCCAGGGATCTCTACAAGGTGCCAGAGGTGAAGAAACTCTACGACAAAAGAAAGGAGTTTGATTTAATTATCGTAAATCACATGTTCAATGAGGTAAGCTTAATGTTATGGAAATTCATTTGATAATTGTAAATTATGTTTAATGAAGTCTAGAAATGTAAAAAGGATTTCTATCTCACAGTTGTACATCTTATGCTTCATCAGGAATATTCAAATAAAAATAAAAATATAGATATATATAAAAATAAATATATAGATAGACAGATAGATATAGATATAGATAGATAGATAGATAAATAGATCGATAAGAGAGAGAGAGAGAGAGAGAGAGAGAGAGAGAGATCTGTGTGTGTGTGTGTGTGTGTGTGTGTGTGTGTGTGTGTGTGTGTGTATGCTCATAATCTCTTGAAATTTACGGTTTTGGTGTATCTCTTGCGTAACTACTTCGCTGTGCTACTTACTGTACACGTAACTTAACGTGTCAGATAGAGTCTTGTCTTCCCCCAAAAAACAAGCTGCTATCCTTTTTAGTGATTTCAACAAATATCTACTTAAGACATCAACATAGCTCATTAGGGAATGCTAACACGCCTCTAGGGAGACTGGGGGGGCGGGAGGGATCATTTTTCTTTGGTCACTTGTATATAGCCTATTTCTATGGACAAATGACAAAAATTATACAAACTGAGGAAGATCACGCAATACCATTTTAACAGTAATGGATTTCATTTCATAATCAGGATAAACAAGTATATACGGTTTGCTTGCAGGTAGTCTACCCATTCGTGCATGAGGTGCCCTTCATCACAATTGCCACTCCAGGAATTGATCCGCGTCAGAGCGCCGTCCTGGGCAACGTACTCAATCCATCCTACGTGTCCAATATAATGAAGGACTTTCCATCTCCCATGTCCATGTGGCACCGTTTCCTCAACACAGTGATGCACGTGGGGTTTGCGGTGTACTGGAGGAACTGGGCAATTGTTCCTTTAATTCAAAAGGAGGTACAGTATAATGACACATACCAGTCCGGTGGTCGGCGTCAAAAAGCACTAGAAGGCAATCCCTTTTGCCCACACTCATTCCAGTCGCTGTCTTATATAAGAGTCTGCACCATAGCAAGTTCTAAACATCCGCTACCATCCAGTCATCACTCTTACATACACATTGCTCAGAAGATTTACATCAATAACTGTGCATTCTCTGAAGTTATTTTTATGGATAAAAGTGAACAGTACATAATTGTTCATTGTCATAAAATAGTAAGAAAAATTACACAATAGCGGACATCTTATCTTTTTTTTTTTTTTTTTTTTTTTCAGATATCAGCCCAGTTCCCAGACTTGCCACCTCTTTTGGATATAGAGAGGAATCAAAGTCTTACGCTTATGAACACACACTTCAGTATTGGTATGACGATTCCCCTCCTGCCCTCACAGGTGGAGGTGGGCGCTATGCATTGCCGCCCACCCAAGCCATTGCCAAAGGTTAGTTTTTTTTAAATTATTCACACGGTGCTCAAAGTACATAGAAAGCTCCTCCTCCACTTCGCCTGGCGATTCCTCGTGAAGTGTGGACACGGCTCAGTTGACATTGTTAATGACTAACCAGCAACATTTGTCCATTTACTGTTCCCAGTGTCTTACCCACGCCCACATCAACAGACTGAGCCGTCCTAGCAACACTAAGATATCAATGGGTGTGTTTACAGTGGAACTTTTTTCACGGATCACCATGTAATTATTTATTTATTTATATATTTATATTATTTTATTTTATTTATTAAGTGCGTGTATGAGATCTGTTTGCACGCATACCACTGTGCTTTCCCAGTATCACCATTACTTTCCTGATTCCCACAGGCGAAACAATGTAGTAACAGAGAATGGCAGACATACTTTATTTCATTACAGATTAATTAAATCAGTGTCATACATTTATTATCCTAGGATCTGGAGTCATGGATATCTAGTGCTGGTCCTGAGGGTGTGATATACTTCAGTCTGGGCTCCGTCACCCGGGGTATGTCCATGCCAGTGGAGTACCGAGACGCCTTTGTGGAGGCTTTCCGTAGACTGCCACATCGAGTCATCTGGAAGTATGAGGAGGACTTGGAGGGCGTGTCAGAGAACATCATGATAAGCAAATGGCTCCCACAGCAGGACATCCTTGGTGAGTTCATGCATTCAGAAGTTATACCAACATAGGTAATGCATATTACATTATGTGAATTATATGAACATTTCCAAAATCATCCTTGCCTCAAGTGACAGTCTCTGTATTTTAGGTCATGAGAAAGTGAAGGTGTTCATTACACATGGTGGCCTGCTGAGCCAACAGGAGTCCATCTATCACGCCACGCCCCTCCTCGCCCTCCCAATCTTCGGTGACCAGCCCAAGAATGGAATGTTTGTGCAGAGTTCGGGCATTGGGAAAATGCTGGTGTGGGAAGAACTGACCGTTGAGGCCATTGTGGAGGCTCTCACCGATATTACTTCCAATCCTTTGTTAGTTGATTTACTGTGTCTTCATATTTTGATTCGGGTGACAAAACTCCTGTGTGCTTATTTCACTTAGAGAGAATTAATTTCTCATTGTTACGTACTTATCCCTCACTAGTTAATTTTTAAATAAACATTCCAAAGAAAAAAAAAGAAAAGGTAGAAAATCATTGCCGTTTCTAGCTACTGGTCACACACATTATACATACTAGATAGATGGACTGATAGATAATGTTACTGTATCGCCTGTGAGCTTAGGTAACTGCCAGACCGACATTACCTCCCTTGAATTGTATAGGTCTAAAACTAAGCTACAACGTCCATTCTTTCTGCGGCTATATGGCAGCTTACTTCGACTGGTGGCAGTGCTTAGACTAATACCTCCACCTACCTCTTAGGGCTTGCATGCATTTACATCTTAGCAGGGTTTCTCCGACTGGAACCCTCTTGCCCAAGGATAATATGATTTCATTACTGTATGTCACAACACATCTCCTTCCTTGTCTGCGTCTGGGAAAATTGTAGATATCAAGCCAATGTACAGTACACTATAAAGTTGATATTGTAACAACATGAAACTGTCGACATACATAATCTTTACCTACATGAGTTGATTTATCAGAACTTCACGTAACCAAGCAAGGGAGAGTAAACACACCAGTGCCCTTGAACCCATAAAGGGAGACGCCACTGTCTGGCCGTGATGTCGCTCAACACTTCCACTTATTTCACAGAATAATTTTCACTGCTATGTGTTCAACTGAAACCTCTTTCTTCTTCTTCTTCTTCTTCTTATTATTATTATTATTTAGGAACCTTTACCCCTCCCTTTGTACTTGAGTGCAGCTTCACCACACTCAGGACAGTAGGGGGGCTCAGTAACAATCACACCGGACAGTGCGATTAAATGTCTTCATGCAAAACCGCACCGATAGGGTCATGAGATAATACTAGAAGATGTAACTGTACTGTACTTAGGTCGAAAGGTTAAAAATACTTACCCGACCCAGTCTTACATAACAATCAAACTAGGCAGCCAGGCTGTGTACATAGACACGAATTCATTTCAGCCAGTATGTAGAAGAAAAACAAATACTGTATTTAATTAGTCTGTTAAATATCCCATAACTTTCTGTTGCTTTGTAAAATGACTAAGTGAATCTGGCAGTCCACACATTGCAGTATATGAGTATTCCAGTCAATTTACAAACTGCAAGATAAAATCATTCATATATATATATATATATATATATATATATATATATATATATATATATATATATATATATATATATATATCATCTCATCAGCCGTTTGAGTGTCCACTGCAGGACCGGCCTATCCCAACCGAAGCGGGGACAATACAACCAATGCATCTCTACCAAGTGGCTTAGGCTGTCTGGAAGAGATTGTATGTAGGGTGAGAAATGCTTGTAAGTGTATTATAGTGTTGGAGTAGCTTTGGATGTGTGTGTAGTCTGTGAACCAAGTGTAATCGGCCCGCGCAAGCCGACTGGGTGCAAGCATACTTTAAAGTATGCGACACTGGTTCAACCACAGCACCCCTGATGTCCGCCAATGCAGTACTTGGCCAGAAGAACGCTCCCAAGGTTTATTACCCTGGCGGGGGGCGAACCCTCGTTCTTCAGTGTACGAAAACGCACACTTTGCCACTGTACCACTCTCTCTCTCTCTCTCTCTCTCTCTCTCTCTCTCTCTCTCTCTCTATGTGTGTGTGTGTGTGTGTGTGTGTGTGTGTGTGTGTGTGTGTGTGTGTGTGTCATGAGTTAGATACCTGTGATTGCAACAAGGCAACATTATCCACAGCAACAAAAGTGTAGTATAACGTTGATTTTTATTTTCTGCTTAAGGTACAAGGAAAACATTTTGAAGATGTCGAGACCGCTGCGAGATCAGCTGACGAAGCCCGTGGACCGCGCCGTGTTCTGGACGGAGTACGTCATCCGTCACCAGGGGGCGCCACAACTGAGATGCCCTGCGGCCCAGCTCTCCTGGGTGGAGTTCCTCATGCTGGACGTGTTGTTCTTCTTCCATTTGACCATGTTCACCTTCGTCTTCATTATCCGCCGCATTTTTAGAAGAATTTATGCTAAACTGTCTGGTGCTGGCGGCAGTAAGAAGAAGACGGATTAGGATGTATGAAACAGGATATATTTATCTTGAGAAGTTTGCGATACAGTTACTTACTGCAACAAAAATACAAAATTCACAACAGTGTTCGTCTTTTTGATGCCAGTGGACAGTCACACAGATGCTATCATACTGTCTTGTGTTATGTAAACTTTCCATTTATATTGTCAGATTATTATCACTTAAACATACTGCTTTCATAAAACCTAATATTTAAAAGATGATCACATTATGCATTCAGTTGTCATTGTTGTATCCATATTATTGCAGCGTATTTTTTTTTTTACAGAAAGTTTTCCTTATTTTTCACGTCATTAGTTTTTTCCGTAACTATTCTGTTGTGCAACTTAATCATATTGCAAGATTTAAAGCATATGCATCTTTACTTACGATTCTTAGCCCTTGTAAAAGTGGCGAATATTTCACAGATCAGGGAAATAGAAGACTATGAATGGTGAAACGAAAATTAAGGTATATATAGGGAATGAAAGAAACCTTAGAAACCGGTAATTTGAGCTTGTTAAAATGAAAAGACATGTTTCTGTCGTGACTTATGCAGTGACGTCAGAGGGTAGAGTGTCAGAATTTCTAGGGCAGGTAAAACTAAAACATTTCCCACTGTTGAAAGTATTTAGGATTTATTGTTAGTAAAAAAATTATGGAAATGATATTCTTACTGATAGGCTATATGGATATATGTAACATATAACTTATTGTGCAGATGAACATAAAATGTTTTAAAATTATTGATCATATTTACAACCACATACGATACAAACACGAGTCATGGTTCCAAATCAAATACTGAAACATTTGGTCCTGTTGTTATTACTACAGAATACACACACACACACACACACACACACACATATATATATATATATATATATATATATATATATATATAAATAGATAGATATATATATATATATATATATATATATATATATATATATAAAGAGATAGATAGATAGACAGATAGAAGTGTGCGTGTGTGTGTGTGTGTGTGTGTGTGTGTGTACCTGCACTTATTTTTCTTAAAGGGAGGCCACAACTGGATTTTTGTCTTAACTTCTTCACACCTGAGGACGTTTTGTTCATTTTTGTTCTAGCTAACGTCCGAATATTTCATTCCACCTAAGACAGCCACAAGGAAATGAAGGGATTAGGTGAAGGCTGTATCTGACCCTCCAGTCTAAAAAGTCTGTCCAGAGATGGAACACATCGTTACTTTTCTTCTAAACTCTCTGCTTGCATCTCTTCATTATAACGTCAGACATTCAGCCCACGTGTAGCTATAATCTCGTACCCCTTTCTTGCTCAGCCTCCTAGTGGAAAATTCAGCTAGTACTCTCAGTCTTCCATGTATTATTCAGGGACAGTCTTTCTCAGTTTGTCTTCCCGGCTGGCGACGCCCTCTATCCCTTGAAATGTTATGTGTCAAGGCTTTTCGAAATGAGCGGATCTTAAAAATAACTTTCTTATTTTTATTATACTTGGAAGAGAAAGGCTTTGCAGGTTCTGAGTCTTTGATTTTTCCTCTTTCTGCTAAAAGCAAAGCTAGCGTGAGGTGGGATGCCAAATGGACTGGTGGCGTGTGGTGGAATGTTAAATGAATGAGCATAGTGTGACCTTTCAGGCACTGTATATTTTCTCTACCTTCCCTGTAAATATTTCTGTGTATGCAGATCAGCTGTTACTAATCTTTTGCCAACTAATGGACCCAGTAATGATAATAGTAACATAAAAGAATTCCCTATTCCATATCATGCAGTTTAAAGGCTCTCAACGAAAATTGTGGAACCGGTAACTTACGAACACATTTTTCGTATATAAATAGAATGCATTATTTATGTAAACATCAAAGGCACTTGTGAAAGCACTGATCTCAGTTTGTACAACACTAGATGTTACACAAAAATTAATGTATCATATTATTACATTGTTATTTCCTTGTACCTTCAGTCTAGTACATAAAGCTTAAATCATTTCCTAAATCATTAACTTTTTTCTTTTCTTTTTATTTCTATTTACTTTTATTTTTGTTTGGGAGTTTTCTTCACTGAATAAAATGATATGGAAGTAACGAGTTCTTACGTGTATCCATTGCATGAGAAAGCGCTAAACAATGATGCATTAAAATATATATATATATATATATATATATATATATATATATATATATATATATATATATATATATATATATATATATATATATTTTCCCAAGGACTGCTTATAAGCTTATAATAATCAAATGGCTTATTAACACAACTAATGTAATTCCACTTATATTTCGATTAGGACTGACTTATGAAAGACCCCTCGTAACGAAGGGCTTAACCGCTACAGTTCCATTATTTAGAGTTCATTTAATTCTTACTATCTTCAGACAATTTCAATTAATTTTGAGAGATAAATCAGGTTATTAAAGAGTTAATAAAGACAGTATTTAACTCCTCCTGATAAAAAAAAATCTCCCTCGCTAAAGAAAAATGTCTGAAGGCAGAAAAAATAGAGAAGAAGTATGTTATTTTAATGAAGGGAATAATGTCGTCGGGTATAAACTCTTGACTGTGTAATTCCCAAACAACTCAATGTTTATACATCAACATAATAAGCTTTGGTTCAGCATTATCCCCGAGAAGTACGGTTACATACTGTTCACTTTACTCAGACTACAGCCACACGAATTCAGGTTAGGGAAAATCTCTAATGCAGATGGGGTTGATGTAGGCCATATCTGCCTCCCCAGTACTTCTCGTTTCATTCAGATTACAACCGAACGACTTTCATTCACGACAAGAAGGCCTTCCAGTGATGAATGGGTTGATGTAAGCCAACGGGCCTAAATCTTTTGTATGATTCTGCCTTCAAAGGAAATTGATGCCCATCTCCACGTCACATCCCCTCCATTCATGCTGAGACTCAATTGTTTTAAATAGAGAGATAGATAAATAGAGTGATAGATAGATGATAGATAGATGGATAGAATAAACAGATCGATAGACAGATTAACAAAATAAAAATGCATTCCTACTTCACAAGATATACTACGATTTAAATATCAAAACTATAAAACTGATCATAAATACTTCCACTTGGTCATTAACTCTATTACATTTGATTAAATTGTATATCACTGTCATAAACATTAGTCATCAACTCAACATCAGCAAAAGATTGTTCATAATCTCCTTTTGTTCGGTCATATTTCGAACCTTTTCCTCCATAACATACCAACATCCCTCCTTTAGCAACAGTATACGCTTGCGCTGATGACCTGGCAACGCCTTCGTAACACCCCAAAATTCAGCAAGCAGCATGTCAGCTCCAACAGTATCTATATTCATTAGAACACTGTCTTAGTCAAAACATATTTATTGCTTCATCAACCAGTCAACATCACTCTCCTAACCCTATGCAGACAATAATCTGATGCACAGCCTCAAGTCTCCCTCTTTAATCACATCCAGTGGAAAGACACCTGGAATTCTAGAGCATACTGTACACTGGATACGCATGCGACATAAAATTACCAACAGTGCATATATATACAGTATCTTGTATTTTCCATGCTCTGAAAACACTCACAAGTACAACCCTCGGGCAGAAGAAGTCACTAAGAACCGTGCGCAGACTGTTCAAAAGAGAGTGAGTTAGGCTATCTCATGCTGGGGCCCCACATATATGGAAAAGCTTAAAACACACACACACACACACACACACACACACACACACACACACACACACACTTTGGCTTACTTTAGCTTGTTACTTGTACTGTTTAATTAATACATATATTGGCTAGATTTGTTGGAAAGTAATCCCAAGAGAAACTTACTGACTGGTGGCATCAAACTTATCATGGCTACTGGTTTTGTGCTAGTTAATATTGACCTTATTGTAGGTTGGCTTTAGTCTGCCTGGAAGTTTCAGACCGAACACCACCATCAAAACAACCCAACAACTTTTCTTATTGTAAATATAAGCTGGATGGTCTCTATACCCTTTTCAGATTTACTTGGGTGGAGATTTTCGTCTTTTCATAACCTACTGTCCAGTGACAATAAGAAATTACTACAACCCTGCATCCCTTCCTTCGATAGCACTTCTCTGTGACTAGTACCATATTCTAGTGTTTATCTCATGCTATAGCTCAGCAGTCAATCGAAATAGAGAATTGGCAGTTTTACGGCTAGTTACATTGAACGGATAGTTCAGCTCTGAATTTATTCCATAGCACTTTCTTGTGACTAGCACCAAATTTTGAGGTTAATTTCTTGCTGTTGCTCAGCATTTAAGAAGGAGAGGTGGCATTTTTACATGTAGTCAAAGTCGACAGAGTATAATTAGAATGTAGACTGAAAACGATGCATCACAATGAAAAGTTATTCCGCGATCCTTGTAAACAATGGACACACGGGAGTTACTGGTCATCCTTATCTCGCTCCATTAAGAGATAACGGGCCGTCGCGCTCAGATACGAATGCTGGATGGATTAGGCCTAAATCTATTAGTAGACTTAAGATTAGGCTTTCTAGTGTCTCTCCCTAAGCAATTTATTTTCCTTGTAACATCTTAATGTCCTCTTGTATGCTACGAAAAGCTTTTTAATATTAGCATAGTTTGTACCAGCATCATAAAGGAAAACAGTAAGGTATATTAGTAAATTAAATCGCTTGGGAGTAGGACTTACCAACTCTCTTGAACCACAAAGAATATTACCTTGGTCCATATTCATAACATTTCTTGAGCTGAAACTGTATATAATGTTAGCTGTTTATTCATTTATCTTCATTCATGCATCTAAGAGAGCGGGGGGCACAGTGAGACCGAGAGGAAAGAGAGAGCACCACTACATTACGCCCAGGAAAGACTAGTAATTATTCTTCCCGCTACAGAGGCAAGCTAATATCTAACATAAGGGTGTCACAGCTCTGTTACCTGGCGACAACGATTTAATTATCGGTCTTACAACATTCCCAGTTTATCTTTCAAAGGATGCTAGAGAGGGGGAAGCTTTCACGCAGTGGCACAGATATAACCGGATAGCTCCTCTACCTGGTTATATAAACGTTCCTCAGCTCCCTCCTCACCCCACAAAAGGAGGGGGGTGGACTAGGATAAGGGTAACTTTAGCCTGGGGGTGGACTAGGATAAGGGTAACTTTAGCCTGCAGTTCACTGGGTTCACGTCGAGATGAGTCTGCACCCACGAATCCACAATAACATAATCGTCCTTGCTTCTTGCTAATGTGCCTGACGTTTCGTATTAATTATGCCTCTTGCCTGTAGTACGATATATATATATATATATATATATATATATATACACTTCACTACAAGCCCTAACACTCTATTTAACGTTATCGCTGAAGGCCAAGCAGGAAAGTATAGTATATGAGACGTAAGAGATGCATGTTTGTAGTTTTTATACTCATTAATTTGTCTCCACCTTGACATATTAAGAAAACCAATATCCCCTTTCAGTACAGATATTTATGGAAAACCAGTGATTAAGCTCTTACTTCGAAATTTTCCTTACATCATCCACATATTCCTGTCGTTTGTATTCGGTATTACGAGGCAAGTGGTATAAAATCGTCTGTAGGACAATGATCTTATTCGCGATTAGCAGTGGGAGTTTATCTGGCCTATCACTCACCAGATGGGCATGACTCGACACTATACAGGCGGTTACATAATACTGATTTGAGAGACGCGAATTTTATCTGTAGCTTAGGAGGTACGTGTGAGTGAATAACAACGAAAATTACATTTGGAGTGAAGGCCAGTTAAATTGCTCCGAAGAATACAGTAGGTAGACCACACAGTCTTTTCGAAGACATTATATGTAGCTATTATTATTATTATTACTATTATTATTATTATTATTATTGTTATTATTATTATTTTTATTACTTTAGATATGAGAAAATTCACACTGTATACATATACAAATGGGTGACCCGTGAATAGCGTTCCAATGCAAATTCATCTGGCGGGACCTTGTGTGTTGCAGCGAAGGCAGAGGATGCTGGTGTGGGTAAGAGCAATATCCATAGAATACAATGTCTACTCACGGGCTGGCCGGGAGCGAAAGAAAACGCACCAGCTCCTGCGTGATGACGTCACACTCTCCTCTCTCTCGTCTCCCGCGTCTCATTTCATACCTACATTGTTATACCCTAAAATGCCTCATACTTTCCTACCATATCTTAACATGTACTTGCACATTATGTCAGAAATTATGCAACTAAAGAATATACTAATCTCTAGCCAAACAATTTATTGGTTTTAGTCATAGTGTGCTCATATCATTTATAAGCTTTGAATCAGTATTTAAGCATACTGACTAGAAAATTGTCTCATGTCATATTTAAAGTTCATTGAATATGAATCTCTCTCTCTCTCTCTCTCTCTCTCTCTCTCTCTCTCTCTCTCAGTCAGAATCTCATACATCTTTTTATCAGTTATCAGTTTACTAATTTTGTTTACAGTTTTCTGGATGAAATGATTTCTTTTTATTTAGTACTAGCATTCTGAAAAGCATACGACAGCGAACAAAATCAGCAATTACTTCACTGGGCATAGAAACAAATTCAGCAGTTTGACTGGCTAGATTGTGGACAGCGGTTTCTCCAAGTTGCAGGACTTTATATGACAAATAACTTTTCCATTGTTTTAATTTTTTCTAGGAATTTAAAGCTAGGTTTCATAAATTTTTCGTTTCCCTTGCTAATTGCACCAATTCATGTCTTCCTTATCTGATACCTTTGAACCAATGTACTCATAATGAGGAAATTTATGAGCTGAGAATCCACCAAAGTACGCTAGGCATCCATCTCCTGTTGCTGTTAAACATCGGGTTAGGTCACATCTTCTCGGAAAAAATAGTTCACTTGTGAGGTCAAAATATAACGTGGAGCAAAAAAATGAAGATGTTAACATGTCAGCAAGATCATTTTCCACGTTCAGTGATGAGCATGTTCCATTGTCTTAGGATGGCTAAGAAAATCTCCAGCGTGAACTGACCCTGTCTGCAATGATGTTCTTGTCAGACGAAAACGATGAACCAGAGGCAGAAGGTATGGACAAGGAAAATATTTCAGACAACCTGCAGTTAGAAGTTAAAGGGTTAAAAGAAGTTACTGAGGAAAAGGGCCTACCGTACTTTGGTGGATTCTTAGCTCATAAATTTCCTCAGTATGAGTACATCGGTTCAAAGGCATCAAACATAGAAGACACATGGATTGGTGCAATTAGCAGAGGAAATGAAAAGCTGATGAAACCTAGCTTTGAATTCCTAGAAAAATTAAAAACAATGGAAAACTTATTTATTTGTCATCATGGAGCTAATGTCCTGGAACCTGGAAAAGCCACTGTACAGAATCTAGCCAGTCAAACTGCTGAATTTGTTTCTCTGCCCTATGAAGTAATTACTTATTTTGTTCGTTGTCGTAAGTTTTTTAGAATGCGAGTACTGAATAAAAAAAAAATCATTTCATCCAGAAAACTGTAAAAAAATGAGTAAACTCAAAAGATAATAAACAGATGTATAAAAATACTGAGTGATTGCTTGAGAGAGAGAGAGAGAGAGAGAGAGAGAGAGAGAGAGAGAGAGAGAGAGATTCATGTTCAATGAACTTTTAAGTATGACATGAGATAATTTTCTAGTCCACATGCTTAAACACTGTTTCAAAGCTTATAATGAATGAGCAGGGTATGACTGAAACCACTAAAGAGTTTGGCTAGAGATTAGTAGGCCTGTGTTATATATTTACCTCTTTTCTGACATAATATGTAACCACATGTTAAGATATGAAAGGAAAAAAAGAAAAATTTTACTGTGTAACAATGTATGGTATGCACTGGGACGCTGGAGACCAGAGAGGAGAGTGTGACGTCATCACCCAGGAGCGGGCACGTTTTCTTTCGCACCCGGGAGGCCCGGGAGTAGACATTGTATACTATGGATATTGGATGTTAGCTTGGCAGTGGGAGTGGGAAATGAATAGCAGTTGCGGGAGACATTGATAGCGCTGAGCCGTCCCCGCAACACACAAGAAATAGCCTCGCAGAGTGGAAGAAGTGAACTATAAAGACATAATCACTGTACATAATCACTGGTCATTTCACTCAAACAATACACCTTTGGCCTCTGGCTCAATGTGCCAACTCCTACAGCGATGCCAGATTTCCCATTTACTCTCGCTTTTAAATCTAAGTCCTTTTATCAAGCTCTATTAAGGATGCAATCACGTGTATAAAAACTAGCAGAAATTTCTCCAGCCTAATGCAGCGCGGACTGTTCAATGCTCATTTTACTCTAAGTTGGTCCAGATTTTCGTTCTGTTGTTACTTATTTCACACAGCTCATTGGCAAGAAAAGGCAATGCCTTGGCTTAACATTCTTCCCATAGCACTTCCTTGTGACTGGCATCATAGTCTAGTATTAATCTCTTGCAACAGCTTAGAATTCAAGATGGAGAGAAGGCAATTTTAGGCCAAGTGATAGAATTTAAGGGCTAGAAGAAGGAAGCATTATTTACTTCAAGTTCTCTCTGGCAACTACGCGAGTGATATTTCGGTCACGAGAGGGAAAGATAACGAGTTCGGCATTGCGCGTGTACAGTAGACTGTCAGTGTGTGGTGGCGCTGTGTTTCTGCCTCTCCTCTAAGGTAGTAAAATTTCGAAAAAAAAAATAAAAAAAAATTAAATATATATATATATATATATATATATATATATATATATATATATATATATATATATATATATATATTGCACGGTGGTATAATTAACGCATTGCTGCGTAAATTTTGCCAATGATTTTTTGTGACCCTGGAAGAACATAATATTTCATGTCTTTGAGAAATATCAACATATATTTTAGTTATTCATTACTGACCCCTTCAACCCGATGATGTATTTATTTCATCATTGCTGTTTCATGTTCTTTTTTTTTAAATTCAGTTTTGGGAAGAGTGAAATGTTTGGAGGGGTTAGATATAGCCTTCACTTATCATTTCTGCTTCAGACTTCCTCTCTAGCTTCAAGATCATTCAGTGTTTGCCTGATAAGTGTGTAATTCTGCATGCTAAACTATGCTCTGAAGTGAATTACCTCTCTCCGGTGTGGGATTCTGCTGCCGAATTAAAAAAAAAAAAAAAATCATCATCATTATCATCATCCGAACGATCATAGTAGACGCAGGGAGATTTAAGGCTTATATGGGCCAGGCTGTGTAGAGTGATATTTTGTTTTCGTGTGTGTGCAGCCCACTAGGTTCAACCGTGTGGGACGTCACGTACTGAATTAATGGCCCTATGGGAACGGAGGGTGTCAGTGTAAACAACTTCCTGATTTTTGACGGTCATTTATGGAACATTTGTAATTGTTAGATCTTATTAACCTGCATCCAACATTTGAAAGTGTGATTAGTAATGACGCAGGATAGCCAGACATGTTCTGTCATCAATCACACGCTTCAGAAATTATCGTCAAAATTGGAGGCTCGTTCATACTCTAGCGCTCTCAGCTTTTGTAATACGGCCTTCCCAAGGCTTAACTTTACCCATGTCCTCAGATGAAGCTGACGGTATTCTGTGTGTTGGTGGCGGCTCTGGCTGGGGACGCCGCGGGGGAGCTGCTGCCCCCTGAGGCCTCCTACAAGATCCTCATGCTTCTGCCTGTTTCTTCCAAGAGCCACAGGAACGTTTTTATGCCCGTGGCCGAGGCCTTGGCAGACCGGGGCCACAAGGTAAGATTAAAAGGTTGCAAGAGACTGATTGTTAACCCCTTCAGCTCGAGGACGGCATACGTGACCACACAGACGTAGTTATTATAACTGAGTTGGTTTCTATGTACGCATTGTGTATGAAAAAAGAAAAAAAGGAAAAAATCACGAATGCCTGTTCCGATATAGATCAAAACTGGTATATGTATTGTGTGTGGGTCTGGAAAGAATTTATTTGATCTGGGTGCAGATCGATCGAAGATAGTAGGCCACGGATCAAGTTAAAATTTCAGGGTACTGGAAATAACTGTAAGCCTAATTGCCACTTAAGACTTTTGGGCTACAAGGACACTGAAACTGTCATAAATGATCATTTTTGTTGCATAAGGGAGATTGGCGTTGAAAATAGAAAACATGATGTTAAAACAGCTTTGACTTTATAGTTGCCTGATAAACAATGTTATCCTTCGATTTAGCCGTAACAGAGAAAGTACAATATCAACGATCGTCCATCTTTTCAGTGTTTGAGAAATTGTTTATATTTTTAATGGCTAATCGAAGCATAACATTGTTCAACAGGTACTTAGTATTATGTCAATGCTACTAAAGCTACTAAACTAAAACCTGACTCTCCTGAAATTGCTTCATTAAAGATGCAGGACTAGGTATGTAAACTCAGTCCAAGATAATTAACCAACTTAGAAAGCTCCCGGTCCAAATGGAATTGCTCCTATAGTTTTGAAAAGGTTTTCTCCGGAGCTTCGTATCGTTCTAGTTAAATTATTAATACTATCCATGCATACTTTTTTCGTTTTCCAAATTCTTCGAAAGAACCCAACATTCCCCAGTTCCAAAAAAGGAAGTTTCTCTGATCTCTCTGATTACAGACCCATAGCTGTCTCATCTTCTCTTGGGAAAGTACTTGAGACTGTCATTATTAAACACATTGTTAAACATTCTAATTTCCTCTCAAGTAATTCCGGCATGCCACAAGGCGCAGTCCTGGCTCCAACCTTTTCCCTCATTCATATTAATTATCTCTAATCTGTCACCCATAATTCCATTCACATATATGAAGATGAATCAACGCTTCACAGTTCCTTTACACTTTACCACCTATTCACAAAGTTTGATAATCTTTATCCACCAGCTCAGCAGAGTAATCTCAATAAATCAAAACCTATCTAAGATCACTGAATGGGAAAAAAAATAAAATAAAAAGACTATCTCATTTAATGCTAGAAAAACCAAATATATCCAGTTTGCTAATAGCCAGATATTGCCTGATTCTTATATTACTCTTACCTTCAATACAACCAATATTCCTAGCTCTAAAAGTATTGAAATTCTTGGTGTTTCGCGTATTATTGCCCTCAGTTGGACCTCTCACGTTAGATCACTTGCAAAAACCGTCCCCAAAAAACCTGGATTACTGTACGGAGTCCGTAACTTCTTAGCTGACGAGCAGTTAGCTTTAACTTACAAGAGTCATGTACGCTCTCAGTCCGAGTATTACTCACCCTTGTGGAGTGGATGTGGACTGTTGCACTAAAACAACTGGACACAATTCAGAACAAAGCTAAAATAATAATTAACAACCCGCAGTTACAAATAAACTCATTCTCATCGAGGGTTGCCACCCTTGCATTGTTATACAGATAATTTTATGATAATGCTCGGAGGAAGTTGCACCCATTGTGCCACTTCTCCACGCCATCCCTCGTGCTATACGGGCATCTGGTAGAACTCATGACTTGTCACACTGCCATACTGCAGAACTTTCTACCTATCAGAATTCCTTTATACCCCGAACCGCTTCTCAAAATTCAACCAACTACTACTACTACTGCTTCTACTACTACTACTACTACTTCTACTACAACTACTACTACCGCTACTTATCCTTATTCTTTTTTTTTTAGGTGGTGATGCTGACGAACCATCCCAAGGCCTCGAAGCACCCCAATGTGTACGAGATCCATCACGGTCTTTCACATTTTAGGGAGGACCAAATGAATATGTTCGCCACCCGCAGAGAACCAGCTGGAACTACGACACTGTTCACCGTAGCCCTGCCCAGAATCGCCAGGGAGCTGTATACGGTGCCGGAGGTGAAGGATCTGTATAGGAGGAGAAAAGAATTTGATGTGATTATTGTGAATGGATATTTTAATGAGGTAAGAGTTCTGACTGATGACTGGCTGATGATTGATTGTTGACTGAATGATGATTGACTGGATTATGAATGATTGATTGGTGACTAATGATGGTGACTGATGATGATAAATGGTGACGATAATGGTATTTGATGAAGATGATGATGATGATGATGATAATGATGATGAGCATTGTTTACTGATGATTACCGATGTTGATTATTATTATTATTATTATTATTATTATTATTATTATTATTATTATTATTATCATCATCGTTAGTAGTAGTAGTGATGGTGGTGGTAGCAGCAGTAGTAATCGTAGGTAAACAGCAGTCATCATCATGATCATCATCATTATTATTATTATTATTATTATTATTATTGCTGAAGATGATGATGATGATGATGATGATACAGCAGTACGGAGAACCACAGTACCATATGACCCTATGACGAGGCGATTTCAAAGGCCATCACTGTTGTCTTTATATGCAGCCTCCAATGTGCTGCGATGCAAAGCGGGAAGAGTACAGTCGGGAACAAATATATTTTACACTTAAGACAAGCCCGCCACCTTCACACACACACACACACACACACACACACACACACACACACACACATCCTCTCTCTGTTATGGCGTACTAGTCATCAAAGGAAAGTGGAAGGCAAAAGTAAAATACTAAGCAAATTCTTGCATCCAATTGTACCTGGTGTTTGCTTCCTCTTCCGATTCATGTTTCTTTTCTTTTAAGACTAAAAGAGATGAACTATTGTGAATGCATAATTGGGGTAATATTCTGACGACAGTCGGATGACAGTTTCGAGAGCTTATGTCATCCCATATTCCGTATCATGAAGGTCTAGCCATACCTGATATAACGAGAGCGTTCTGATAACGGTTGGTTACTTCCAAACTGCCATCTAATCTATCGCCGCTTTAAGTAAGCCCTTCAGACTCATGACGTGTGTTTTTTTTTTTTTTTTTACCTTTTATATATCCATCCGATTTTTGGAAAAATTTTTAAACTGGAGAGGTTAAGTGGGAATCACTCTAAACCCTCCTCTACAAGAAATCTTCACTAAATTTAGTACAATCGTCGAAATATAGATATGATTTTTGCCTATATAAAAAATGATAAAGGTTAAGAGGTAACTGGTGCCTCTACATCAGTATGAGTATTACTTTTTATGTTATTTATCCTCTTGTATGAGTTCCTGATAACTGTTGGCTATACTTAGGTGCTTAGCCAATGTTTCTTCTATCATAGTAATAGTAAAGACGTTACTCGTGCTTCTACGTCAGTTCGAATTTAAGTTCCTTTCCCTCCTACTGTTATCATGCACGTCTATGCATGAAGCTTTTTTTTTGTTTTGTTTTTATAATTGGTGACTACACCTAGGTTGTTACCCAATGTCTGGTCTCTCGTAGTAACTCGTGGTTCTTCATCAGTACGAATATGGTTTCCCTGCTGTAGTTAGCCTATCCGTTTTCACATGAAAGTGTTTTAACAATGGCTGGCGAAAGTTAGGTAGCTGTCTAATGTTTAGTTTATCATACTATTGATTAACACGTAACTCGTGGCTATACATCAATATGAACAGTATTTTCCCTCTTGCAGGTAGCCTATCCATTTTTGCACGACGTTCCCTTCATCACGCTTTCCACAGGCGGGGTAGACCCTCGTAACAGCGCCATCCTGGGCAACGTCCAAAACCCAGCCTACTTCCCCAGCTTCATATTCGATTTTCCCACACGGATGTCCGCTTGGCAACGTTTTCTCAATACAGTGTCCTATATAGTGCACGTTATCGATTGGCGACACTGGTCAGTTGTTCCTAGGATCCAGAAAGAAGTGAGTTTTTACCCATTAGGTCGCGTCTACACCAAACGCTTGTAGGCATGGGTGGGAGCTTTGTATTACTGTAATCCACGGAAGTTCACGCCCGCACCTGCCTGCGTTCCAGTGGGGCAGCTTGTACTGGTCACAATCACTGTGGTCATGATGATGCAGAACTCCCACCCGCAACCGCCCCCGACAACAAGTGTTTGGTGTGGACGTGGACTTCCTCCCATTGCGTCTCGATTACAGTTCTTTACGACCCTGCCGTTCCCATCTCACCTCACTTTCTAGCCTCCCTCTTCTCTCTCCTTCCCTCTCGTTCATTCCTTCCCTCTCACCTCCCCTTCCCCTCTCCCCCCAACTCCCCTTCATTCCCTCCCCTCCTTTTTTCCGTACCTCTTTCCTCTAACGATTACTTAACTGTATTATGCAGGACTGAGTCAGGCTTTTATGTCTTGTTTCCAGTTACCTTTATATCATAAAATTCTTTAAATATTTTACTATCGGGACAGTTCGAGTACTCAGCAAAGCTGAGTGAGTCCTGAGTACTGATACTGTCACCATTAACTCACTTGTGCTCAGGACAACTCTGGTATTCTATTTCATTAAACTTGACACGGTTTTATTTAGCTGAGGATGAGTCACAAGAGCCTGAGAGTGTTAAATATGTAAATGATTCTGGGACACACGACTTCAGCTGGTTTTCACAGTCACTTGCCCTCGTTGAAAAAGTGTGTGTGTGTGTGTGTGTGTGTGTGTGTGTGTGTGTGTGTGTGTGTGTGTGCAGGATGGTGCAAAAGGTGCTCTGAGAGCGATAGTCAGTTGTTGGCCTCTCTTGTATTGCACATGAACATTTCCAACTGATTAACCTTTTATTTGTTTACTTTATTTACATTTATATTTTATTTGTTTACTTTATTTGTTTATTTATCTTATTAACTCATTCACTGTTTTTTACAGATATCAGCCCAGTTCCCTGAGTTACCACATCTCCTGGACATAGAGAGAAACCAGAGTCTGACGCTGATAAACACTCACTTCAGTTTGGACATTACGCTGCCCCTCTTGCCCTCACAGGTGCAGGTGGGCGCCATGCATTGCCGCCCTGCCAAGCCGCTCCCGGAGGTTAGTATACTTGTCAGCAAAAGGAGACTTCGTAACACCTCCTCCTTGGCGATTTACTCTGCCTATTACATATTGATATTCTGCTGTGCCGTTTTCTAGGCGACAGAGTTCGTGGCACCTCTTCCTTAGCGGTTTAATTGGAATATTATACCTTTACGTTTTCTCACGTTATCTGTATCGTTTTATTTTCGGCGTTGTTTGCATCAGTAATCACAAGGTGATACTGTGGTGCAATGTGCAGAATAAATAGCAAAAGAAGAAGTACTACGGAATCTGGGAACTCACTTAGAATACGACCCATAGTTTTGGCCTTACTCTGTACCACTGCACTGACTGACAGGAAGTGATGCCTTTTTTCTTTCTTTTCCACAGAACGAATATCTCTTGCTGGTATTTCGAAGCTTATTTTTAAATTGCAAGAGTTACACTGTCATGTGCCATCACACATTGTTTCTCGTGTTGTCTGGATAAACTTCTAACTATAGGCTTTTTACGCTAATTTGCCTTTTATTGCCATCTCTCCATCATGAATTCCGAGGTGTAAATGTATATTTTCAGTAGAATATGGTGCTCGTCATGAAGAAATGCTATTTAAAGGAAGTAAATCCGTAGTATTGTCTTTTTCTACCAATGAGCTGCGTGAAATAACCTGGATAAAGACGACAATCGGGGCCAATTTTGAGATTAAGAGTATATCATCTTAGTATTGGATAACCGGTCTTCACTCGACGTGACACTCTTGGTACGAATTTTCAGCCAGGGAAACTGTAGAGGATAAGTAGAAACTGTGGGATGGAACTGTACATATAAATACTGACTTACTGGAATGAACTCTTCGGAATGAGGCTTTTGCTGACGATCTCCAAAAAGTGACTGGAGATTTTTCGTTTAACAATGCCACTAAGGGGAACATGCGGGTCTAGCTTTAAATGCAATTGAGTTTCATAGCCAAGGGTAATCCTGCACTTGACTGAAGTAAAACGAGACTGGTTGTTATGCTTTCTCTAGCAATTTGTCATATACTAGTTTCAAACATTTCTCCGCTAAGGAAAATAACAGTGAGCATGTATTAACTCCATGACTATGGTGACGTATTTTCTTCCTTACTCTTGCTAAAACCACACACTTCTTCATTTACTAGATGTTCATCAAGGCCATAATATAAACGTCGTCACTGAAATGGTTAAAGCGATGATGGCGTAATTGTAAGGAAGGATACTTTTGACAGGATCTGGAATCATGGATATCCGGTGCGGGTCCTGAGGGTGTGATATACTTCAGTCTGGGCTCCATCACCCGGGGGAACTCCATGCCAGTGGAGTACCGAGACGCCTTTGTGGAGGCTTTCCGTAGACTGCCACACCGAGTCATCTGGAAGTTCGAGGAGGACCTAGAAGGCGTGTCAGAAAACGTCATGATGAGGAAATGGCTCCCACAGCAGGATATTCTTGGTGAGTTCATGCATTCAAAGAAGAGATTATGAACGTGAAAAGCATTATTAAGTTCCCATCTAACACTGAGTCATATGGAAGTGTAAGAGACACCTGAGGGTGTAATATGTAATATGTCCAGAAATGAATATTAATTTTAAGCGCAGTGCTGTATTGTTGCTTTTATTTTTTATTGACAGCCCAAAATATTAACTCTGTATGACCAGTGCTATCCACATATTATCCTCTTCACCTATATGATCCTCATTGTAACTGGGCTGCGACCAGGCTATATTCTTCAGTTTATAAAGAAGCTCTACCAATGAAGGGGTTAATGAAGACTATATGTAACACTTCCAGTTCAATTGTCCTCAAGCTGGATAAAATCGTTTGGGAGTGGCACGAACCAAAAAGAAGAGGAGTCATCACAGTGAAGAACCTAACCATTTAATGGTAGGGACAAATCAGGTATTTTATTCCAGCTAACGCCAGACGATTTTATTCAGCTGACGGCTAGTAATGGAGCCTGAGAGTGTTAATGCCGTCACCATTAAGCCTTCTCACGCTCGGGACAACTCTCAGTCTATCATATTCAGTCGGGAATGAGTCATTTGAGGCCAAGAGACTAAACCCAGCTTCCCCGTTCCAGGTCACGACAAGGTCAAGGTGTTCATTACCCACGGCGGTCTTCTGAGCATGCAGGAGGCCATCTACCATGCCACGCCCCTCCTGTCCCTCCCAATCTTCGGCGACCAACCCAAGAACGGGAGGTTTATGAGGAATTCAGGGATCGGGCGCATGCTGGTGTGGGAGGAACTGACTGTTGACGCCATTGTGGAGGCCCTCACCGACGTCACAACCAATCCAAAGTTAGTGCCTTTTATAGTTGTTGTTATTATTATTATTATTATTTTTATTATTATTATTATTATTATTATTATTATTACCATTATAGTATTATAGTGCATTCTAGCTAGTATAGTCATAATCTGTAGGAAGACCAGAACTTAGAAAAAAATAGAAAAACTATTTCTGCCTTAATGACTCGCGTTGTCGATAGGCATTATACCAGATGAGTTACTATTATACGGTACAAGAAGGGGAATGACCAATAAACACGTAATGAAAAACTACCTCCGTTCATTTTGTGCTCAGGTACATAGAAAACATTTTGGGGATGTCGAGGCCTTTGCGAGATCAGCTGACGACGCCGCAGGAGAGGGCCGTGTTCTGGACGGAGTACGTCATCCGCCACCGGGGAGCGCCGCAACTGAGGAGCCCTGCAGCCCAGCTCTCGTGGGTGGAGTTCCTCATGCTGGACGTGTTGTTCTTCATCTATGTGGCCATCTTTATCTCACTCTACTTGTTGCATCGCATTCTCAAAGCCATCTCAGCCATAATTTTTAGTAGTGGCAGCAGTAAGAAAAAACTAGAGTAAGAGGCTTGATTGTTTTTGTATGATTACGCAAACTTATGATGGTGCTCATCCGCCATGTGATCATCTTTTTCTCCGTTTACTTGTTGCATCGAAATATGAGTCATCTCAGCCAAGGTCTGTAGTAATACCAGAACTAAGGACTCACTGTGGAGATGGCTAAGTCTGTGAATTATAGCCAAGACCATGCATTTGATGGTTTTCCCTCTCTCATGCTCACTTTTCTTCCCCTCTGGACTGCACCTCACCCCATCGTTAGGGGAAAATAAGAGGTCAAGATGATGATGATTAGAAATAAAAGTTTTGGAAGTGTTGGTTTTTCATGCTGAAATCTTTCTCTCTCATTACTTGTTTTGTCGTTATCTCTGTGCTTTTTGTGTTACATTTTCAAAGCCACTTCAGCCGTGATGTTTAGCTGTAGCAGCAGCAAGAAAAAATTAAAACAATGATTCACAGGGTTTATATCTATAAACCAAGCTTCCTTGAAAATCTGATTGCCTGTGATTACTGCATGTTACAGAATACAAAAATAAGTTTAGTGTGTCGCTGTTACAGGATAAGGAAGTGGCAATGTACACCTTCTTTTTATCATTTATTTTTATCCTTCCCACAACACAAGGGACTTTATATTTTGAAGGAGAGGGGCAAACATAACACGGACGCAAAAAACGAGATAATCACAGTGAAATGATGAACAACTAAATCTCACGGGAAAATTACCGGTACTGACAGCATACCAATTCAGCTGAATCATATTAAAGATACAGGTGCTGACACAATACCAGCTACACAGGATGTACATTACTTGTGCTGATACAATACCAGCCATACATGATGTAACATACTGGTGCTAACACAATACCAACTACACGGGATATAAATTATTGATGCTGACACAATACCAGCTACACAGGATAGAAGTTACTGGTGCTGACACAATACCAACCCCACATTATATAAAATTACTGGTGCTGACACAATACTCATAGGGAATATAATTTACGAGTGTTGACACGAAACCAACCACTTATAAATTGCTATACTAACTACAGACAAGTTACTGATGCTGACGTTTGTTCCACCATCCATTTACTCCTTCTGTACTACCTCCAGATGATTTTATTTAGCTCTGAATAGACTCTTAGAACTGGTCAGTGTTAGTTAATAAAAGCCTTCTATATCTTAGTCTTTTTACTAGTGCACTGGTTTTACTCTAACGTGGCCTAAAACCGCCATCTCCATCTTGAAGTTGAGTTGTAACAATAGATTAACACTAGAATTCAGTGTTAATCAGGAAGAAGTGCTACGAAAAAGATGTAGAGCTACAGTATTATCTAATTCTGACAAATGACCTACTTGAAATAAGCTGGAAAATCTGAGCCAAATTAAGGTGAATGACGTGTTGGTGGCTTCCCTAACTCGAATAAAATCGCCTGGCTAAAAGAGGGATTAATGTAACAGGCCGCTGGATTGCAGAGGTTAGTAAGTCTGCACCACACAACAGCACCAGCCCTGTACAACAACTGTGCTCTTCGTCCATTTCCTTACATGACTTAACACTACCTTTGCATAACACTTCAGCGCTCTCTACATTTGCAAACCTTACACAACACCTCCTTCCTTCATTTGCTTACGTCACACAACACCTCCTTTGTTCTTTTGTTTACGTTACACAACACCTTCCTTCATATGTTTACATCACACAACACCTCCAGCCTTCATTTGTTTTCATCACACAACACCTCCATCCTTCATTTGTTTACGTCACACAACACATCCTTCATTTGTTTACGTCACACAACACCTCCTTCCTTCAATTGTTTACGTCAATGGTTCCTAAACTTTTTCGAGTTGCCGCCCCCTTGCCTCCCAGGCCACATCCCTAGCGCCCCCCCCCCCCCTCCACACACACATATACACCTTTTTCTTGGTATTAGGTATACTGCAATTTCAAAACAACTAATCTAACACTGTAAACACACGTATGTATTTCACAAATAAAATTTAACCTAGTAAACCAGTGTAATTAGCTGTCTTAACAATATAAAAGGGTAAATTTACAACTCACCTGTAACTACAGTGTCTTCACAGTTTTAATGGGATGGATGTGCTTGGTGCAGGGATATCAGCTTCTCATCAGGCTGGAAGGCACAAAGAAGTCTTGGATCCCCGCGTTCTGTAGTCTGTTTCTTTGCTCGGAAAGATGCTGGGCGACTGCACCGAAGCCCCGCTCTACCAAATATGACGATGGGAAGACGATAAAGTACATCCTGACTTTGTTCCACACTGCAGGGTAGTGGTCTGATTTTTTTTTTTTTTTTTTTTTTTTTTTTTTTTTTGTAGCCAAAAATCTTTATATGATTTTCTGAGCCTTAGCCTCGGTTCAGTTTCATTTTCGAGCGAAACCAGTGCTTCCTCCACCGTTCTTGTTTCCTCATTGATCACCTAGTCTGGTATTTTAAGCAAAAAAGATCCTGAAATCCGTCAGACATGTCTTTATGCAGCTCATCCAGGTGTGCACAATACACTTGAAGGTCATCGTCTGGTATGCCCTTCTTCTCCAATTCAGAGGGGTTCGGAAACTGTAAGAGTTCACGACGGGCTATAATACGTTTGAATAACCGTAACTGGGACAGTAACGTGGAGAGGGCTGATTTCACTTTGACAAGGTTAACCTCATTTCCTTGCACTTGCAAATTAACTTCGTTGAACTCTGTGAATAAATCTGACAAGTAAGCTATGTCATGCTTGATGTTTCTTAGTTCATCACAGAGAACAGATCTGGAGTCTTGGAAGATTTCAACAATTGTTTTAAAAAGTGAATAGGAACGTCTCAGGCAGTTTCTCTTTGACAGCCATCTAGCTTCTGTGTGCAACAACAAACTTTCAAAATCTTCATCATTCTCAGTGTAATGCTGTTGAAACAGTCGGGAATGGAGAGCATGTGCCTTGATTTTATTTGCTGCTGTGATAACAGTGCTCAGTGATTGGTGAAGACGACCACTTAGGGATTTTGAGACCAGATGTTGCCCGCGGATTACACAGTGCACTGTAAACACACCAGGTACAGCTTTTTTCAAGAAACTGATGAAGCCACGATGACGACCTATCATCGATGGTGCCCCATCTGTTGCACAGGCAACAGTGTTGGTAAGCGGGATGTCTTTCTCTTTGAAATAATTCTCAACAACACGAAATGCTGACTCCCCTTTTGTGTCTCTCTCTAGTTGTCTTGCAAATGACAGCTCTTGAACCAAACTTTCATCTTTGACGAAACGAACATAAGCAAGAAGCAAAGATTCATTGCCTGGCAGAGTGGACTCATCTAACTGTAAGCTAAATTCTGTTATCTTAAGCATGTTGCACAATGTGTCTTCAGTGTTTTCATCCATTTGATCCACTCTTTTTTTAACAGAGTTATCACAGAGAGGAATAGCTTTAATAATTTGTTCAGGTGACTTGTGTAAAACTGTGTGCAGAACCTCTCTTACTGCTGGCAGAATAAGCTCTTCTCCAATTGTATGAGGCTTACCAGATCTAGCAGTCAGCAATGAGATGTTGTATGATACACGCAAACCATCACTGGCTTGTCGTGAAGTGCAAGCAGACATATTTCCAATGGTTTTCCGTTTCTGAAAGTTTTCTCGAAGTGACTGAAAGTATGTCAAGCTTTTGTCTGCTTTATCAGTGTATTTTCTTCAAATGTTCAAGAAGCCTGGAAGGTTTCGTGGCTACAGTTGAAAAAGACTCCTTCACACAACAGGCACAATGGTTGCTGTTGCTTTTTTAGCGCTGATACAAATCCATATTTCAGATATTCCACACTATATTGCCAATAGTACTTTTTTTCTTTGCTGTGCTGTGGCCATATTTTATTCTGGAATAAAAAATATAAATTCTTTGCAAAAGTCATGCCAATCACAACAAATTGCGGCATAAAAAAAACATAAGGAAATATAATTGTAGTGCAATTACTAGGAACATTACAAGACACAGTAATACAAGTACGGATGTGAAACCAAAAAATCAAATACTTAAGAACTATTTAACATCAGAAGTTAGGGTTAAGGCTAGTTCTAATGAATATGGATCCGCACTCCGGATTTCCGCACGGACAACATGCGGACCACATTAAGACATCACAGTACGGCCTTTTGAACTGAACATTAAGGGGTTGAAATGGGTGGTAAACAAAAGTAAACATGGACCGTCGCTTGGTAATACATATGATTTTACTTCTTAGCTGTTGTTATGCCAAGTGTTGCTAGGATACTTTTAATAGTACATTCATCTTGTACTGAGAGATAGAAAAAGAAGTGTAAACAGCCTCTTCCAACTTGAAAAAGGCTATGTTTACATTCAACAAAACATATCTAGCAAATAAAAAATTATGTAAAAAGCATGCAAACCACAACAAAATATACAAGATAAACATAAGATGTTGTGGAGGTACTGCTTTATTATCGAAGTGAGTGTTACAACTAATAAAGAAAACAGTCCAGATCACAGCCTTAGCACAAAAACACTTCCACATCCTTTGGCGTCCCACCAATACCACTCAGTCACATCTATATTATGCTATAATATTATGTTCATTACAAGACAGGAGATAACTTGCAGTGCTTACAAACTTAGAGATTTGGCTTTTGCAGACGTCTGCTGTCTGATCCGGCTGGCGTGTGGCGCTTGTCCTGTTCAGACCGTCACTAAGATATAATTAAGCAAACGTTCAGATTTTTAACTCCGACTTCCGACCAGGAAATAAAATACAACCATGCTTCCGTGCACAACTCTTATGTTAACTTTATTCTTTTAGCATACGTGTTCCTTAAGTGTTCTTGATTTAGATTTTGTCATCTAGATTTTGTAAAGAAAAAAAAAAAATTATTACTTGGTTCTGATGCCCCCCTGCTGCCCCCTTACCGCCTCCTTTTACCCCACCAACCCCCTGGATGTTCCACCGCCCCCAGGGGGGCGGTATCGCGCACTTTGGGAACCACTGCTCTAGCGAGAGAAGGGGCACTAAAGGGTAGTGTGGACTACAAACTTACTCTACCTGTAAGTGAGATCCAAGCTAAAATAGGTTCTAGTGTTATACAACAGTACAGCCAGCACCTAGAGGTGATAAAAATTGCACAGGAAACGTTCAGAAAGTATGTATCAGTAGCAAGGCACAAGGCACCTGAGTATGTTAATGTAGGACTGATTACCAGAAGGCAGGAACCAACCTGTACCAGAATCAGAATGCAGTATAGATATCTCTGGGAAATAAGTCAAAGTAATAATATGATAAGAAACTGTAGAGTATGTGAAGAGAACGGAAAGCGCAACCTAGAACATTACATTGTTGAGTGTCCAAATGTTAAACCATATAGAGATTTATGTTCCTCAAATAATGGAGATGATTTATTGGTACACTTTCTTCAGCCCTCTGTCGTTAGAAAGGCCAACGAAATCCCGAGTTTTGCTTATGCTGTGTAACACATTTCATGACTGTCTTTGTCTCCCCATCATCTTTGTTTATATACCTGCCTTTCTCACGGGGTCAGCCTGCAGCATTTCTTATTCAGACTTCAGTATTAACTACAATTTAGTTTTTATAACATACGTTTATGTGAATAAGTTAACTAGTATTGGTATATTTATTCATCATCATCATCATCATCCGGACCTCCTTTCCCTCCCTATGGCAGGGTGAGAAGTAGCAATGTCCAGCAAAACATATATCTACAGATGGCCACCACATTCCTATCCATGTCACCATAACTTATGCTATCTTCAGAGTTTCAGCTTCCTCATACTGATACCTGCAACAAACTGGCATTGTTATAGCCTATTCGATATGCCATTACAAGTCAGCTACTACTAAATCTCTGTATATATTTTACCTTGTATTATGTTGTAATTACTGCTGTAAGATGTACTGTATATATTATGTGAAGAGACATGCATACCAAATTTACACCCATGTGATGCCATATTATGCACTGCCTCAAGAAAGATCACATCCTTGTTAATGGTATATGTCCAACTGATATTATTATTACACTGGTACTTAAACTGATTCCAGTGTGTCTACCAATTTGATAACACTATACCTATGTAGCTATGCAGATTACTATATATTGTATTATCGTAATATGAAAATATACACCCTATGAGGGAGGGGGGAGTGAGTTGGGGGGAGGGTAGTCAAATGGTAGGTGACAGAGCGACTTGGAGGCGTTTTGTCTTCGGCCACCCTTTGCGGGATTAGGGTGTCGGGCTATAGATAGATTGATAGATATACCTAATGCATCTCTCTCTCTCTCTCTCTCTCTCTCTCTCTCTCTCTCTCTCTCTCCATTATTACAATCTAACCTCCTCCCACTATGAAACTGCATATTATGTATGTGTGTATGTGTATGTATATGTAGTCGTGGTCATAAATAATCACCTACCATCCGGTACCCCGTGCCTCAGACCGCCTCCATTTTGCGCGGCAAGTCACGGTGGAGCAAGAGGGGCTGAGAGGGAGGGGCCAGAGAGAGAAGGGAAGGTGTGTGGGGGGACGAGTGATCGTTTGGGGGTGGAGTGAGGGAGGGGAGTGAGGGTAGGTAGGGGAGGCAGAATGAATGCGAAGTGGTGGTCACAGTATTCTTCTATTTTCATTCATTCAGGGCATAATATAGAGGAGTTAATATTGGGTACATAATGCTGCATTACACCTTGTATACCAGCGTCAGCTAACAAGCTTTAGAATGGTGGTGAAATCAAAGGCTAGCTCGTGAGAGAAATAAGCTGACGTGTCAGATTAAATATCAGTGCGGAGCCAGATATTTGTTTATCCGTATATTTTAACTTCGGACGCAGAATGGAATCTGGATGACATTGACTTTCGTAAAGCTTAATTAAGAAATGTCCTCTATCCTTCCATGTAATTAATTTTGGAATTAACGGCCGTATTATTAAAACAAATTGAGTGTCTCTCAGCGGCTGCTATACTCACTTTGCTATTATTAACTTGGCGCACTCACACACACACTAAAAATATTATTGGAATATAGACACCAAATTTGAGGCAGGGGTAGGCTGGCTTACAAATGCACTCAATAGTCTTAATTGTGTCATAATCCTTTGAAACTAGTCACCAGCACGTCAACTATTTTATGGCATCTCTTTATGAAAAGGCAATTTAAGATAATTGTGCATAAACGATAAATAAATTTGATGTCTGTACACGTGGGTGGGTATAATACGATATCTCTCATAAAATGTTAGAAGGCATATAAAACAAACTCCTACCCAAACTCCCCAAATAAATCTGTGTCAATGTTTACCGACATTGGTAAAGCCAAACCAACAAGGAAAGCCTTAGTAAGTAGTCCGGTGGCCTGCTGCCTCTTAATAACCTCTTGCAGTTTTCGCCATAGCGAGGAAACAATGATGTTGATGGTTTGCTGATTTCGTCTGAACAGCTTCCGCTCGTACGTGGTGTGCTGGAGGAGGCGGGCCTGTGTCCTCACGTTCTCTGGCTCCCACGCATTGACAATCTGGGCCCACACAGTCTTGATGGCTCTGCACAAATGTTTGATCTATCATGCCAGTATATTTCTCACACGAGCCAGCAACTGATATCGCCATCTATCTGTAGCTTGTTATCCAACGCCGTTATACAAGATGCAATGCAACATTATCTACCGAATATTAACTCTTTTTATCATGCCCTGAATGAAAGAAAATAGACAAATAATGTGACCACCAACCACTTCGTATTTCATTCTCCCTCCCCTACCTACTCTCCCTCCCCTCCCTCCCTCCACTCTCTCACCATCACTCGTCCCCCCACCCACCTTCCCTTCTCTATCTGCCCTCCCCCCCTCTCAGTCCCTCTTCCTCCCCTATGACTTGCCGCGCATAAAGGAGCCCGCCTGAGGACGGGCTACCGGATGATAGGTGATTATTTATGACCACGACTGTATGTGTGTGTATGTATATGTGTATATATAACTAACAGAATTAATCATAATGCACTCCATTCACACCACCCTGCGTGTATGTTACCAGGGCGTGGGCCACTAAAACCTTATTGAATGTACAGTATAATGCATTGCGTCATTGCATTACGGCAATCCACCCAACGTATGCGTTAAGGGGGTGCGACTTTTTTTTTTATTGCAATGTAAACTTTACATAATAAAATATATAAATCCTAATTCCTGAAGTCAACATGACGTGCTGGTGAGTCAGACTTCAGTTACGGCCTGGTGCGCTGACTGTGATGGTGAGCAGACAGTGACCGAAATAAACTAAACACAAGCAACCTGGTTCTCGCTGCTGATTCATAAGGATTATCAAAAACACTTGTGGATTCATGAAAACACTTGTCTCGACATTAATCACATCGGTTGAGAAAGAACATAAGTGGCATATACAATCAAATCTATCTATCTATATATCTATCTATATATCTATCTATGTATCTATCTATCTATCAATCTATCTATCTGTCTACATATAGATCTTATCTATCTATCCATCTATCTATCTATCTATATAATTGTAGCATAGATTTTTATCAATTGTTTTTTACTAAAAATGTTTGTGTTAAGGCGTGGTTGTGTTTCTTCGACGATTTTAGTTTATATATTACAACACTCACTTTCTGTACGCTGTATTTTAGCTATTTTCACTCCTCAGTTCATAACATTAACCCGGACGAGAGCACTGTACTTTGAATACCAGTAGTAGATCATTGTATGACAAGGTAAGGACTGAATTTTAAGGAACATTCGATGTTGTCCTGATTTAAAAAACAAAGGAAACTTTGAACAAATTTTTCAAATAATTCTAAGATTCCATTCATTTGATAATTTCTTAGATAAGAATGTTAGATTCGTATCCCAGCTCTCGGTGCTATTTCTGCGAGAAAATCAAGTTTTAAAAATTACTGTTCTGCTCCGTAGCGAAGAGTAACATCTATATTGCATGTCTTGTGGACCTCGTTTAGTACACAAACACTTTTCTTATGAAATTCAGCCTGGCTTTTTACTATATTTTATTACATGAGGACTTTTTTTTTTAAATAAATTTCATAAAATCACTCACTGAAGATGTTCCCTATTTGGAAGTTTATTAACAGCGTAAATCTTGACGCACTAAAACTCAGATTCCTATTGACATAAGAAATTCTAGTAATTTGTAACAATATTCACCACTCGAACAGAATATGCTTCATCATATGGTAATCATGAAGCAAGCTATTTCGGTAGACACAGATAAAGCTGTCAGATGAGTTGATCCCTCACCCAGTGTAAGTCTGACTGCTTGTATCACGGTAAAATCGATAGCTATTTGATTCCCATTTGTTGCACTTATTTCTTCAAACGAGAGATGTGTTGTGGAGAATAACTTGCTTACCTGATAGGTGCTTCTTCATATTCATAATCTGCGGATGTGTGGAATTATTCTGACTCTTTATTCTTTGCTCTTAAACTCGTCTACGGGATATATTCTTCGGAGTCATTTCATTGTATCTGTTCAGTCTCTGAGCATCTACCTGTCGTGTCTCGTTGAAGATGACCTTATAGATAGCCTATGTGAAGATTACACAAGGGTTGGTTTTTATTTTCTTTGGATTTTTGAGTATGAAATTATTTTATCTGCTTACGTCGTAGTCTGTATATTTGGCTTTGTTAAAATTGTATGTTTATAATTGATGTGATATAGGAATGAGTTTTCCATTACTGAGGCGCCTTTTTCCACACAAGTTCGTTCTCTGATATGAAGAATCTTCACACAGCATCTAGTGCAGCTTTGATGCTTGTTATCTCATGGCATAATGGAAACAACGAAGTGTAAACAAACACTCCTGAGGACGAGGTAAAAAGTGTCAGATTGCCATACAGCCCATACACCATGCGATTGTATCAACTCCTGAGAGTCGTTAAACCTTAATTAATTTATATTTTTTCTTTGATTAAGGCATCTAAGTTGAGATTAACAGATAGGTTAATATAATTCTGGAAATAATGATGACTCCTAGATGATGATATTTTTTTCATGTTACTGATGTTCTGCAGGAAAACAGACTGGTAAGAAACGAACACTCCTGACCAGACACTACTCTGGATCTAACCTTACTCCATCGAACGAGTCAGCCTTCAACCAAGGAGCAAATTCTTTAACACGGAAGGAGTTCACCATGTGAAGTAATAGATATGTGTGTGTGTGTGTGTGTGTGTGTGTGTGTGTGTGTGTGTGTGTGTGTGTGTGTGTGTGTGTGTCCTAAAAGTTTTTCTGTTAGGGTAGTCATTCAGTTTTGTTGCTTTCCTTTAAAAATTATAATAATTATGGACAAATATGCCCCCTTACCTTGGTGCCCGGGGTGGCTACTCCTTCTGTCATCAGTTTGGTATGTCTCTGTCTGTAATAAATTAACGCGTTCCTACATACACGATTGACCATTTACATCACTCCGCTTCCACTCTGACGGGTGATGTCCCGTGGGTTGTGGGGAAGGCCTAGTCATTTCTATCTGCAGCAATTCAGCATCATTCATTCATTTCCTACTTTCACTGCCAAAGTACACCCACAGTATCCGACTATCCATCCCTGCAGCACATGAGATAATACCACTGTACATGAGAGTCTAGTGGAGCGCTATTTACGGGTCTCTTTGTTTTATTACTGCTGTCACCAAACGACTGCACACTATTTATGGTTAATTCTGGTTACCTCCAAACAATAGCACTTAACTTTACGAGAGGTCTTTCCTGCTGAGGAGGTTAGTACATCATAAATTAACTAGGGTACTTAATGGGCGATGAATCTTTGTGTGTGTGCTTAACGATTCAGATGATCTTACAGCTCTTGGCGCAAGGGGGTCCCAAGATCGATACTCTCTAAGCTATCGCCGGCCAGAGCAGACGCAACTCCCCTCCTCCATTAAAACAAAGTAAGTGTCTATGAGGGTTTGGGAGTGTCTGTTCACTACACAGAGCTTTTATTTAGTTTCTTTTTATCTGGTACCTCTGCAGGATTCTTGGCGATAGTATTGCTTAATGCCATGAATGTACTTATTTTTACGTACTGACCAGCATTTCAACGACTCACTCCGAAACTTAGCTAACTGTATGTGACTGACGGACAAAGTTGTAACGCTCGATATATTAGTATTCTCAGGCAGTTTTAATCCTAGTTCAACTAATTTTAACAGATATTCAAGTCATGTGTTAGTGTCACTTTCAAGACTGGACTTCAAATGATTAAGAAAGTGTGTACCTCCGGCCTGCCTCTTGCTGTACCCCACAGACTGTTGATAGTTTTAAAAAATTAAACTCATTACATAAATTTTCAACATAAGCATTTGTGACGCGGTTGACATCCAATCGGCAGTTCACCTCAGTCGAATCACGGATTAGCATTCCTTGCGTTATAACTTTTCTATATAGCCATAGATATCTCTCATTTTGTAATTACAGGTAACTTTAAATGGGTGGCTTTGTTCATTCCAACACCCTAAAATTATATAAGTATGCAAGAATATCACGTGAAATATCAGTAACCTATGACGAGCTCATTCTGAGTTGGCAACAAATATTGTTAAAAGTTTATCTTAAAAGTCTGTACAAAAACTAGTTATTTGGATAATTATGAATATTGAGGAAGTTGTTTTAGGTACTCTTCCTTAGGTTTTAATGATAGGATAACTAATTTCATTTTACTCCGGTGGAAAGTAATTAACCATTTTCGGACCCCCCCCCTTCTCTCTCTCTCTCACTCTCATTCACTTTCACTGATTATAAGGCCATGACAAGAAACAAGAGGAGTGGGTGCATAAGTAAATTATATAAAATAGTTTTCAGCTCTACCAGGATTTGTAACCATGACTGTGCTGTACTCCCATGACAACACTGTCAAGCGGGTCAAGGTTAAAAACGCTTCTGAGGTTTCGTAACAGTTTTTCCTTAACGATTTATTTTGTACATTGCTCCTCGGTATCATTGTACAGTATATTAATGATGAAAATTAGGCCGATTTTAAAACCTATATACATGTACATAATAAACATGAACAGAATAAACAGCAGTAGAAGAACAAGAAACTGAGTAGCAGAGAGAAAGTGAGTGAGGTGGAGGGGGAGAGGTGAAGGGGCAGACTAAGGATGAGATATAGGGATGGAGTGGAGTGGTATATGAGGGAGGGAGCTGTAAGCTAAAGGGAAGAAATCCGATTAACAGAGGACAAAGCGAAGTGGAGGTGATTTGTTTGTGGCCACTCCTTACGGGATGAAGGTTTCTGGCAGTAGATAATACATGGATGGAAAGTAAATCGCTAGGGATGCCGTATTACGAAGGCTTGAACACCACTCAGAATAAACCCTCAGTCAATTCGCTTTATAATCCTCCCGAGCCTGCTTTACACCGGATGACCAGAAATTCCATTACTTTCAGGTGCTACTTACTGCATATTATTATCACATATCATCTTTGTTTGAGAGTGGTCATTCACCCACAATCAGAGTTAACGCCAGTGGTCAGTTAGTGGTGTTATCAATTCATTTTTTTTTTTTTTTATGTAAGAAAAGGGAACCGAAGCCCAAGGAGCCAGGAACATTGTTCCCTCCAAGAAAAAAAAGGCAACACAACAGGGAGCCAAATTCAAGATCTGTTCATTTAAATTTGAGATTCTGAAAACAATGAGTTTGAAAATCTGGATCATACACACAGGGAGACAGATCCGAGTTGACATGTTCCATACATGCAGGACTAGGAGTAACGGTTAACTCTTGCATTAGGGAGTTCGACAGAAAAGGGATGAGAGTTAGTTGCTAGACGGGTGCTACGCGCCCGCCGCAGTGGTGGAGAAATGCAACCAAACAGTTCAGAGGACAGAGAAGAGATAAAATTGCAACAGTGCGGAGGAGAAACAGAGGTTGAAGAGAGCCAGTAAGAGGAGGAAAGTAAATAAGACGAAAAGCCTTTGACTCACCTTGTTGAGAAGAGCTGTATGTGGGGAGCCACCCCACACGAGAGAGCTGTACTCTACAGTACACAGAGGCGAAGAAAACTCATGTATAAAGTCAACAACTGTGCAGGGGTTAACAAGGCACTGAGTCGGCTTGGCACATCTAATCTCTTGGATGCAGATTTTACAAGAGAGGTAACATAATCTTTCCAAGAAAAATCCCAAGAGAATGAAACCTCAAGTATGTTTGAAGTTGATGCAAGATCGAGTTGGATATTTTTATAAATTAGAGGATACCCCTACCGAATATTTTGTTGGGTTGAAAGATGTAAAAACTGAGTTTTTGATGCATTAAAAACAAGATTACTATTACCCCAGCCAGTTATATGAGGCAAGTCAGACATTAGGTATGCCACAGCCTCATCCCATGTCTGTTGCAGTAACTACTTAGATGGACGCTGGGGGAAGCAAATGGAAAGGTGAAGGGTGGAGTTATCAGCGTATAAGTGGATAGGCTTAGATATTCAGCTTAGAAGGTCATTGATGAAAAATAGGAAAGGAGCTGGTGATAGGAGAGACCCCTGAGGAACACCATTATTGATAGCTCTGGGAGAAGAACAGTGCCCGTCTACAACAGCAGCTATAGAACAACCAGAAAGGAAGCTAGAGATGAAGACACAGATAGAAGGATAGAAACCGGAAGAGAGCAGTTTGGAAATTAAAGAATTATGCCAGACTCGATCGAAAACCTTTGAGACGTCAAGTGAAAGGCAAAGTCTTAGCGATTTCCCGAGAGAAGGATGACCGAGTCCGAAAGGTATGTGAGAAGTTCGCCAGTGGAACGTCCCTGGCGGAAGCCATACTGACATCAGGAAGAAGGTTGTGATAGGAAAGGTGCTTTAAAATTTTTTACTTCAGAATAGACTCAAAAACTTTTGAAATACAGGATGTTAAGGCAATTGGGTGACAGTTAGAGGGTTGGGAATGGTCACCCTTCTTTGGGACAGGCTGAATGAGAGCAAACTTCCAGCAGGAAGGAAGGTACAAGACGACAGACAAAGGCGAAAGAGTTAACTTAGGCAGGGTATAAGCACAGAAGGACAGTTCTTGAGGATAATAGGAGGGACCCCATCAGGCCCATATGCCTTGTTAGTAATGAAACCAGCGATGGTAGAAAATATATCTATTGAAGACATTTTAATGTCAGTGATGAGGAAGTCAGAGGGGGGAAGTGATGGGGGAGCAGCACCAGAATCATCTAGGGTGGAACTGGAAGAGAAAGTCTGGGGAAAGAGTTCTGTTTTATCAGTAGAAGAAATAACTATAGAGTCATCAGAGTGGAAAAGAGGAGGGAAGGCTGATGAAACAAACTTATTGGAAAGGTTTTTGCTAAGGTGCAACAAGGAGCAAGAAGTAGTTGAAGAATTCGGAACATTTAGTACGAATGAAATTAATTTTAATAGACCGAAGAGCAGATTTAGCACGATTCTGGGCAGAAACATAAAAGAGATGAGATTCAGGGGTGGGTTGGCTCTGGCACCTTTTGTTGTCTTTCTTCTTGTTGTGGACAGCATTAGAACAAGGGTGATTAAACCAATTTTTTTTTTTTTTGCATTTGTCATTGAATATGAGAAAGGAATGCATGCTTCCATGCCCAAGAAAATAACCTTAATAATGCGCAAAGCACACACAAATGGGTCTCGGCCATGAAAGCACTAATCATTCCAGGGAAAATCGAAGAAGTACTGCCTGAGGGCCTCCCAATTAGCAACTCCAAAGCACCACAGCCGCCAACTCTTGGGAGGGTTCAAAGGCTTTACAGAAGTGATAGGACAGGTTCAGGTGATAAGGCGGTGATCGGAGGAACCCTAGGAAGAGAAAAGCATAACAGTGTAATCAGAAGGATTAGATGTAAGGAAGAGGTCAAGTATGTTGGAACTCTCTCCAAGCTGGTCAGGGATACGGGTAGGGTGCTGTTCACGTTGCTTTAGGTCAATAAGGATAGAAAAGATGTAGACTTGTTCACCAGCCACATCAGTGAAAGCAGAGGAACGCCAAAGGTGGTGCTGAACATTGAAATCTCCTAAATGGAGATTTAAGAGAAAGGAGGAACAGAAATGTTTTCCATCTTAGAAGTAAGATAGTCGAACAATTATCCATAGTCAGTAGTATTAGAGGATAAGTAAACAGCACAGATATACTTAATCAGAGAATGACAGGACGGCCGAAGCCAGACAGTAGAGACTTCAGAAGGTTAAAGATCAGGAAAACGAGAGCAAGATATGTCGTTGCATACATATACACAACGGCCACCTTTGGTTTTGAAAGGAGTATTAAGAAATAGGAGGATACAGAGAAGGGTTTGCTATCAGTCGCCTCAGACAGCTAAGACTCAGTTAGGAAAAGAAGGTGAGGTTTAGAGGATGAAAGGTGGTGTTTAACAGAAAGAAAGTTAGAGGGAAGGTCGCGAATGTTGCCGAAATGAAGTGAGTCAGATAGTGGCTCCAGGCATCTTGCTAGGTCGTCACCGGAAGATGGGCTGATGGTGGGGTCTATGATCCCCTTCACCTGGGAACCCCGAGGCTTGGTTAATAGATGCCAATTCTTAATTTAAAAAAAAAAATGAACAGGAAGCGACGTGTGTAATGTGCATGTAGTCTGGTGTTGACTGTTAGAGGAACTTGTGTTGGAGAGCATGCTGGCCTAATCTCTGTGTTACTGAAACACTGAAAAAGTTCAGCAATGGGGGATGGTCAGGATCTAGTCCCGAGAGCTGATGAAACTGGAGCTCCAGCTTTCCCTGTCATCAGCTTTCCATCCAACTTGGAAGTATCGCCCTGCTCGACTTATGGGTTTGAGAGGAGCCCTTGATAACAGGTTTCATTAATGTGCCTTGAGAGAGAGAGAGAGAGAGAGAGAGAGAGACAGAGACAGACAGACAGACAGATAGAAGGCAGACAGACAGAGACAGAAACTGAAACTGAAGGAGAAAGAGAGACTGAGACTGAAGATGAGAATGAGAAATTGAGAGAAAAAAGGAAAGAGAAAAACAAAGTTATTCAGCTTTTATCTCCAAAGATTTCTTCAGCAATAACACGCATGGGGTACTGTGCAATGAGCTCTTTGACTCTGCCAGGTCGCGAGAAATATTAATCATGTCTTCTTAATATCATTACAAGAATTTAGTCGAGTTTGTAGGAGTCTTTACTCCTCCAAAGTTTAAAACTCATCTTACATATCGATTCCCGGGCTTGAGGAATCTAATTTTTGATAACATTAGATGATTATATATAGCTTGTCCTGAGAGTTAAGAAGCCTTGGCCAGAGTTGTGTCTCAAGATTCATGAGAACCAATATGCATGTAAAAACTAGCATTCTTATAAGGTTCTCTACTATACTCTCTTCACTCTACTTGCCCTAAAACTGCCATCTCTCCATCTTGAATACTGTGTTATAAGATGATGCTAATCATGAAGGAGTGCGATGGAAATAATGAAGAGCAAAGGACGAGAATCTAGGCCAAGTTAGCGTGAAAAAAGTAGAGTTGGTAAATTGTATTGCCAGGACAGTTCCCTTCTGGCCACCCTGGCAACCCGGATGTTAGTGGGCCAAAGATTATATTTTCTCTCTTGATGAGGATGGTCTTTCATCAATAGATACATTAGTTTCAGAGGGGTATCTTTACTGCACTGTATATAACCTCTCATCGTACTAATCTGAATGTGTCTCAGCAGATGAAGTCGGCGCTGCTATGTGTGTTGGTGGTGGTTCTGGCGAAAGGCGCCGCAGGGGAGCTGCCGACTCCTCAGGCCTCCTATAAGATCCTCATGCTCCTGCCGGTCTCCTTCAGGAGCCATAGGAACTTCTTCTTACCACTGGCCAAGGCTCTGGCCGAACGTGGACACAAGGTTAGACTGTTGTAGCTTTATAGGTGGTAGGTAACTGTGCTAGAAGCTGGCCATGGTTAGTTATCTAAATGACCCTACTTGACCTAAACCACTAAGGTACAACCATGTTGTGAGTAGTACACCATGTTTTATGTTTGCCATCCTATAAATATATACTTAATAGTACCCATCTATCATCTCTCTTGACCCCTAGATTGTGATGCTGACCAATGACCACAAGCCCATAAAACACCCTAACATCTACGAGTTTGAACATGGTCTTGAAGATCTCAGTGAAGAAGTTATAAAAACGTTCGACTTTTTAAATGATCCTATAGGAGGTTTATGTGAAATGAAAGATATACTCTTTACAATTGCACGAAAGCTGTACGATGTCCCCAAAGTTCAAGAGCTTTACAACAAAAGAAAAGATTTCGACGTAATCCTTATTGACCATATGTTGAACGAAGTAAGTATCACAGATAACCATATATGTTGCTCAAACTTTGATGTTAAATTATTTTTCATATTAAGTTTCCTTCTGTTTATATGTCAGACTCCATTATACACTGTCATGAAAAATATCTGTGTTAGTAGCGCTTGTCGATTATGTTCGCAATTGTCCAGCTAGAAAATGGAGCGATGTAACTGTCCTCTACTGTACATATAATCTTAGTTGCATCTTCACACATCTAGATCTGCTTGTATGTAGGCTAATCTTCGCGCAGTGTCATGATAATACATTTCTGTTTCAATGCTAGTTATCTGTAACTAACTCATAAGGAATTTCACATCTATTTTGAGTACCCACAATATTTTTCTGTATTATAATAGCACATTAAGATACGTGTAAGTGTGATTTCCAGTTCTAGCTTATAATCTTCTGTCTCTCCCTTCAGTTAGCCTACCCCTTTGTGCACGAGATGCCCTTCATCACGGTCGCTACAAGTGGAATGGACCCCCGTCATAGCGCCGTCTTGGGCAACGTACTCCTACCATCCTATGTGTTTAATTTACTGTTCGACTATCCGACCCCCTTGACTGTCTGGCAACGTTTTGTCAACATTCTAACACACATTGGAATGGCTGTGTACTGGAGACACTGGGCTGTAGTTCCAGAACTTCAAAAGGAGGTACTTGACTTCATTCACAATGATCGGTCACCATTAAAGTGAACTTTGCCTAGCGTTACAAGAAGAGTATGTTGGAGATTTGATAGCACTGAAAGAGTTACGTCACATTATGCCTGACGCCTGCACTAATGGAAGTCTCTTGTAGACATATTATAAATGACTTGCAATAGAGTGTAACAGACATCATGAAAGTAAAAGGAAGCTTCTTCATAGCCCACAAATGTTCTCGCTGGCGTGTTATGAGCATCACATGTTAAAAGTACAGTAGAAGCGATGGGAACGTACAATGCATACTAAGGAGTATATGTAATCTGTACAGATCAGAATACAATAGAAAAAGTGGTACGCGAGAACGATGGCGCTTAAGTAGGTTTAGTGATCAGGTGAATAAAAGGATGTATGTTTGAATGATATGGCATGTTGAAAATATGGATACTTTTAGGCTCGTGAAGAAGGTAACATCAGATTGAGAACAGGATACTCGTATGATATTATCAATCAACTTGTGACAAGGAGAGGCAAAGACGCCGAGAAGACAGAACTGAAAGATGTAACATGGAACATGCATATTGTAACCAAAGGATCAGATTTGCTCGACTTTATGTGTACAAATCGTACGTTTGGTATCAAGTATACATAGCTGGTCTTTGAAGCTTGTTTTCTGACGTTAGATGTACACAAGCCCTAAAAATTGTGCTTTGTAGCAATGTGTTTTATATATATATATATATATATATATATATATATATATATATATCGATAGATAGCTGGATAGATAGATATAAATATAGGTATAGATAGATAGATAGATAGATATAGATATAGATATTGATATAAATATAGATAAATAGACAAATATGTATATAGATAGATAGATAGATAGACAGATATACATAGATAGATATAGGCTACAGTAGATATGGATAGATAGATAGATAGATAGATAGATAGATATAAAATGCATGGAACAATAATTTTCTTTAACAGGTATGAGCTACAAAGAAATGGATTATATTTATTACTGGTGTCATTATAACTATCACTGGAGTTTCACTGAGTGCTTTGTTTATGACTTTATCATGGCTCATTTTCCATTTACGACTTTTTGGATACTAACCTTATGCACGAGAAGGGCAAGTAAGAGAAGGTGGAAATACTAGTGTGGCGGTCAAATTATCGACAACACATATTATTCACATTAATTCTTCAGATCTCTGCTCGTTTCCCTGACCTGCCGCCTCTGCTGGAATTAGAGAGAAACCAGAGTTTGGCACTGCTGAACTCTCACTTCAGCATCAGCAAGACAATGCCTCTCCTGCCTTCACAGGTGGAGGTGGGCGCCATGCACTGTCGACCTGCCAGACCACTCCAACAGGTTAATCTTTCACCATTTACTTTCATCCTACAGCTGCTAGAATTATTCTTAGCTGAACAGAATAATCCAGTATTGGCCTGAGTAACATATCTAAGGGCGTCCTCAGATTTTGGCAATTCACTACACCCGAGAATGTTTTGACAAAAAATCGCCTCTCTCAATAATCTCTTACAAAATAGTATGATACATCACACACAGTGATAAAATGTAGTTTCTTTCCTGATGCGGAGATTTTCCTGACAGTAATGACAAGAATTACATTTTCAGCAAAGTTAGCTTAACCTACAAAAATAAGCATGATTCACTGCAGTTTTATAGAACACTAGGATTGTGAAATATTATTGCAAAAATCACCCAAACACCACAAATAACTTCACTTATTACTCTGTTGTAGTTCTATTGAAGCGAAATGTGTAAAATTATTATTATGTATAACACATCATGCTTTCACTCATTTCAGCATATAGAGTTAGTCACTGTTCACAAAATAATTTCAAAGAGAAATACAGAGTTCTCACAGAGTTCTATAAGTATTTTTGTTCACTCAGACAGGCAGTTCCCTTTATATATATATATATATATATATATATATATATATATATATATATATATACCGGTACAGTATAGATGCATAGATAGATAGATAGATACATACATACATATTGACATAGATAGATAGATATAGATACAGATAGATAGATGGAGAGATAGATATTTTTAATACTTTTGGTCATATTAGGTTTGTGCAGGGGAAGTGTAACACAGCCACCTATAGCAATAGCAGATGTAACGGTAAAAATTCCTGGTGTCTCATCATAAAGATACCATACACCACAAGCCAACCCTTGAGTCCACCAACATTCAAATGTGGGCGATAAAGGCAGCTCGGTCCTCTGTACCAGTCCTGACAAGTGCTGCTTAGCCATCAGGCTGGTGCCCCGTACATTACCCCTCATTTGTGAATTAAGGACTCCAGGATATCCTTCTGTTATGGGTATATAAAATAGGTATAAGATTTATGAATAATTATTGGATGACTCTCCGACAAGGAGAGTATGTTTCCACACCTGTTTGTTTGTTTGTCTTTTAGTAGGCTTACTCAAAAACTAAAACAGAGATTTGAACTAAATTTGGCAGGTAGATAGCCCATGTCCCAGGGAACAATCGATTAACTTTGGAACCTGATTGTATTACAGATTCTGGATCCGGAAAACATTTTTTGCGCTAAGCCCTCTTCAATGATGAGAATCCCTAACCCATTATGAAGAGTAGTTTGGAGATTACGTTGCCCTTGTCGGAGAGATGCACTCCACTGAGTGCCCCTTTGGTTGCTCCAGTTTTGATTGCTTCGAAATCAAAAGAACCCCGGCAATATACTGTCAAAATGTTGAATTGTGCAGTTTCTAATATATCATGTCTGATCATGCTTAAATGTCTCAACTATTTGCTCTTATTATCGGTAGGATCTGGAGTCATGGATATCTGATGCTGGTCCTGAGGGTGTGATATACTTCAGTCTAGGGTCGATTGCTCGAGGAAACTCGATGCCAGTGAAATACCGCCAAGCCTTTATTGAGGCTTTCCACAAGCTGCCACACAGAGTCATATGGAAGTATGAGGAGGACCTGGAAGGCCTGCCAGAGAATGTCATGATAAGCAAGTGGCTTCCACAACAGGACATCCTTGGTAAGTTCATCCTGTAAGAAATCAGTTGGCTTATTTTGATGTATACAAACAATATAACCTTCCAAATATTGTTTGTAGTATGATAGCCTGTACATCTCAGGCCACGACAACGTGAAAGTGTTCATCACCCATGGTGGCCTTCTGAGCATGCAGGAGTCCATCTACCACGCCAAGCCCCTCCTCGCCCTACCCATCTTCGGTGATCAAACCAGGAACGCTTTTTTTGTCAAGAATTCTGGCTTTGGTGAAATGCTGCTGTGGGAGGAGCTGACTGTGGAGGCCATAGTTGATGTCCTCACTGAGATTACCACAAACCCTAAGTTGGTATCATAGTCTTACTGGTGTTTTGTGGTGAGATAATAGTACTAAAATATAAGGTTCTTTGGCTTGCTGGTAGAAACAAATTTTTAAGTAAAACTGTCTTTTGAAATACATGTAATATTTACTCTTGCTTGTCTGATATATGCAGTCTGTACTGATCACATCATTTAATGTCATCCTATCAACTCTTAAAAATGAATGATACTGACATTGGTTCAAGGAAATTTTTGAGGCCAGCAAATAAATTATAAGCATTAAACTCCCTCTAACCTCTAGCGGTCTGTTCTATTGCTTTATACGCCTGTCTGGCACTCCTCTAGTTAACGGTATATTCTTGGGTTGGAGTGGGTATTTAAGTAGTTCATAATTACATATATCACATGACTGCACACAGCAGGAACTCAGTTCAACGTCGTATGTAAACTTTTTCATTCACAAACATTTAGCTTCAGCAAATCACAGTTCCACATGCTCTTATCGCTTCACTCATCAAAAATCATGTGTGGAATATGACTGTAGTGAGCTCATGGAAGATGTCCTTTGGCTCCAAGGAGTAGGATAATATACATCTGTTGGCATTTATTTGATTGTCGGCCTCTTATAGATGGAATCGAAACATCAAATGTTCTACTGACTGTAAACTTTATCTATGTGTGCTTCATATCGTCAGTTAGACTAAGGCAAGATATTGCAAGGCTGACTGTGAAGCATGTGACTCTGTATTCTGTTGCAACTCCCATGTTAAACAATAGTAAAACTGGAGACCCGTAATACTGCGACACAGTTTCTTTAAAAGCTGATATTAATTTTCGTTTACTAGGATTGGAACATGATTTACGTTTCTCGCTCTCTTTTGTTCGAGATTACAGCACTCTATGTAGCTGTATACCATTCTTTTAGTAACTATGGGCTTCATCGCCGCTGTGCTAGTATTTCGACCTGTACCAAGATAATTAACGCTATTACTTAACCACCTGTCTCAATTAGCAGCTTACCTAAGATTCGTCTGATTTTCTCCGGTCCCCCATGTTCCAAGATAATATTCACTAATCTAAGAAACATAACTCCACGCCAAAAAACCCTCAATATGTTGCCTATTATGAAGGTTAAGGTATAATTAGCGGTTATTATGATGAATATTTGTTTGTAATGACTAAATGGTTGTGAAATACAATCTCAGCTCTTAAGGGCAAATGCTCTGATACTTGGATTTTATTTTCTGTATTTCATGTACGTATAATGATTAACTTCTGTGTTCACATCCATTGCACATTTCTCTAAATATATCGTTAGTTAACAAAAGCACACTTTACCAGGACTAAAGCTGATATATGACACCCTCGGCTCCTGTGAGAATAAATGTGGCTATAAGGTCTATCTGGATGCTTGATTTTATAGAGCTTCCCTTCACTAAAAATGTAGGATATGGACTAACAAATTACACATGCTCATTTTTTTTCATATTTACGTTAAGGTACAAGGAGAATGTGCTGGCAGCGTCGAGGCAGCTGCGGGATCAGCTGACGACGCCGCTGGAGAGGGCCGTGTTCTGGACGGAGTACGTCATCCGTCACCAGGGGGCGCCGCAGCTGAGAAGCCCTGTTGCCCAGCTTTCCTGGGTGGAGTTCCTCATGCTGGACGTGTTGTTCTTCTTCCTTGTGGCCGTCTTTATCTCCATCCGCATCTTGCGTCTAGTCATGAGAGGCATTTCTACACTAATGTTTGGTAGAGGCAACCATAAAGTGAAAACTCAGTAATATGATAAGCATCAGTCATCCAGGATATAGTTACTTGTGATGGTAACTTCAGAATGTTAAAGATGAGCAAAGCTGTTTTTCTCATAACTGAAGGTCTCTGGATAGCACAAATATTAGCTACAGAAGCAGATTTATGTCATGACGCTAATGTCCACTTCTCGCGCCACTCCATGGGCTGCAAGAGTGGCTGTACGTTGTAGCCTACACATGGGCTAGACAATGGCCCAGTAAAACTGGGCCATGGATTAGACAAACGTGAGTCATCTCCTGGTGTGTGTGTGTGTGTGTGTGTGTGTGTGTGTGTGTGTGTGTGTGTGTGTGTGTGTGTGTGTGTGTGTGTGTGTGTGTGTGTGTGTGTGTGTGTGTGTGTGTGTGTGTGTGTGTGTGAGTGTGTGTGTGTGTCCTAAAGGCTTTTCTGTTAGAGAAATCCTTCAATTTTGTTGTCTTTCTTTAAAAATTATAATAGTTATGGGCAAATTGGCCCCCTCTACCTTGGTGTCCAAGGTGGCTATTCCTTCTGTCATCCATTAGGTATGTCTCTGCCTGTATAAAATTAACGTGTTCCCACATACACGGTTGACCGTTTATATCACTCCGCTTCCACTCTGACGGGTGATGTCTCGTGTGTAGTGGGGAAGGTCTAGTCATTTCTGTCAGCAGCAATTCAGCACCATTTATTCATTTCCTACTGTCACTGCCAAAATACACCCACACTAGCCGACTATGCCTCCCTGCAGCACATGAGATAATGCTACATGAGTTTCTGGTGGAGCGCTATTTACGGGTCTCCTTGTTTTATTACTGCTGTTACCAAACGACTGCACACTACTTATGGTTAATTGTGGTTACCTTCAAATAATAATACTTAACTTTACAAAAGGTCTTTCCTGCTGAGGAGGTTAGTGCACAATGAATTAACAAGGGTGCTTAATGGGCGATGAATTTGTGTGTGTGTGTGTGTGTGTGTGTGTGTGTGTGTGTGTGTGTGTGTGTGTGTGTGTGTGTGTGTGTGCTCAGCGCTACAGATAATCTTAACAACTATAGGTGCAAGCGGGTCCTAATATCGATAGTTGCTAAGGGTCCAACGGCCAGAGCAGACGCAATCCCTCCTCCATTAAAACAAAGTTAGTGTCTATGAGGGTTTGAGGGTGTCTGTTCACTACACAAAACTTTTATTTATCTTATTTTTATGTGGTACCTCTGCAGAATAATTCTTGGTGATCGTATTGCGTATTGCCATGAATGTGCTTATTTTTACATACTGACAAGCATTTCAATGTCTCACTCCAAATCTTGGCTAACTGTATATGACTGAGGGACCGAGTTGTAACGCTCGCCATATTAGTAATCTCAGGCAGTTTTAATCCAAGTTCAATTTATTTTTGCAGTTATTCAAGTCATGTGTTTGTGACACATTCAAGACTGGATTTCATATGATTACGGAAGTGTATAGCTCCGGGCTGCCTCTCTCACAATAACTTTGTAGCTTCTTGTAGTGAAGTTTTGTGGATTGGTTATACATATATTAGACTCGTGGACGAGCGGTTGTTATACGTGAGTAGTTTTGTAAGTAGATAATCTTCGTTCCCTTTTGTCATGACTTGACCGGAGAGGTAAAGATGAGTATGGGACTATTTTTATTTGTCTTGGAAATATTAACGAAGTCTCTCACACACGAGTGAAGTATAAGTAGAGTCCCGCGAGCTACCTCCTGTCTCTCTCTCTCTCTCTCTCTCTCTCTCTCTCTCCCTCTTCCATCCTCTCTCCAATGTTGCTAGGCTCCTTCTCTCTACTCCCTGTCGGTTCTATAGCTAACCTCCTGAGCTCTGCTTCCTAAATTCTGGTGTAGCAGGGGTCGTGTCACGTGTGTTACACTGTTGTTGGAATGTTCTAGAAACCTGTGTGTGATTATGTGTGTATGTGTGTGTATGGTCACTAGGCATTGTTCGTATGCTATCTCGCTGACACACTACCTATATCATCCCCTGACTTGCTCCTTCCAGTGTATTGTCAACATTTCCTCAGTTACACTTCCAAGATCATTTACCGTGCCCAGGCTTGCCTGGTGCTCTGTCTATCTATTTATCTAACTATCTATCTATCCATCATGCTATCTATTATGATTTGTATTTATAATATGGAGTCCTGACACCTCTTCCCATACCCCACAGCTTGTTGATACTTGAAAGAAAATTAAACTCCTTACATCTATCCGGCAATTCATTTCAGTCGAACAAGGGTTGAGTATTACTTGCGATACGGTTTTTCGGTAAAGCCATAGATATCTTGAATTTTGTAATTACTGGTCGTTTTAAATGTGTTTCTTTGTTCATTTAGACACCCTGAAATTATATAAGTATGCAAGAATATCACGTGAAACACCAGTTACTTATGACGAGCTTATTCTGAGGTGGCAACAAATATTATTAAAATTTTACCTTAAAAGTCTGTACAAAACTAGTAATGTGGATAAATATAAATATTGAAGAAGTTGTTTTATGTGCGCTAACTTAAGCTTTTATAACATGATTACTTATTTCAGTTTACGCCAGTGGCAAGAAATTAACCATTTTTTGACTCTCTCTCTCTCTCTCTCTCTCTCTCTCTCTCTCTCTCTCTCTCATTCACACTCACTGATTACAAGCCTGTGATAAAAAGCAAGAGGAGTGTTTGCTTAAGTAAATTGCTTGGAGGGGAGAGATATTCGAGGGAGGGGGTTGTAAGCTGAAGCGAAGGAAACCGATATACAAAGGACAGAGCAACGTGGAGGCGATTTGTTTGTGGCTACTCCTTACGGGATTAGGGTTTCTAGGAATCGATAAATAAATACATGGATGGAAAATAAATCGCTAGGGATGCGGTATTACGAAGGCTTGTACACCACTCAGAATACAGTCACCAGTCAATCCACTTAAAATCCTCCCCAGCCCTTACACGGGATGACTAGAAAATTCGTGTCAGGTGCAGGTTACTGTATAATATCTGATCTGATCTTTTTTCGAGAGCGGTACTTCACAAAACTCAGAGATAACGCCAGTACTCAGATAGTTGTATGATCAGATCATTTTTTTCATTTAATGTAAGATAGAAGGAATCGAAGTCCATAGAGCTGGGAAGATTGTTCCTTCCAAGAAATAAAAAAAAGGGGATAACAGAGAGCCAAATTTACGATCATAGCCAGCAAGAAATACAGACAGAGGGAGACAGTTCCAGAGTTGACCTTTTGCATACCAAAAGGACTAGGAGTAACGGTTAACTCTTGCATTAGGGAGATGGACAGAAAAGGGATGAGAGTTAGTTGCTGGACGGGTGCTACGCGCCCGCTGTAGTGGTGGAGAAATGCAAGCAGACAGTTCAGAGGATAGAGAAGAGATAAAGATGGAATAATGCGGCGAAGAAACAGAAGCTGAAGGGAGCCTAAGGACAGTTATAAGACGAAAAGCCTTTGATTCTACCTTGTTCAGAAGAGCTGTACGTGGGGAGCCACCCCACACGAGGAAATTGTACTCTACAAAGAGGCGAATAAAACCCGTGTATAAAATCAGCAACTATGCAGGGGTAAAGAAGGTACGGAGTCAGCTTAGTACACCTAATCTCTTGGAATCAGATTGTACAAGAGAGGTAATATGATCTCTCTAAGGAAAATCCCAAGAGAATGAAACCCCAAGTATGTTTAAAGGTTATGCAAGATTGAGTTGAAATTTTTAAAAAATTAGAGGATACTACTGCAGAAGATACTGTTGGGTTAAAAGATGTAAAAACTGAATTTCTGATACATCAAAAACAACAAAATTACTATACCCGAAGCAGAGCCATGAGTCAAGTCAAACATTAGGTGTGCCATAGACTCATCCCTTTTTTGTTGCGGTAACTGATGAGACGGACGCTGCGGGAAGCAAATGGAAAGGTGAAGGGTGGAATGATCAGAGTATGAGTGGATAGGCTTAGATGTACAGCTTAGAAAGTCATTGATGAAAAGAGGAAGAGAGTTGGTGACAGGACAGAGCCCTGAGGAACACGACTATTGATAGCTCTAGGAGAAGAACGGTGCCAGTCTACAACAGCAGCTATACAACGACCAGAAAGGACGCTGGAGATGAAGGCGAAGACAGAAAGATAGACACTGGAAGTGGGCAGATTGGAAATTGAAGATTTATGCCAGACTCGATTGAAAGCCTTAGAGATGTCAAGTGCAACGGCAAAGCTTTCGCTGAAGTCCCAAAAGGAGGATGACCAAGAGTCTGAAAGGTAAGTGAGAAGTTCGCCAGTGGAGAGTCCATGACTGAAGCCACACTGACGATCAGAAAGAAGGTTGTAATAGGAAAGGTGCTTTAAAGTTTTGTTGTTAAGAATAATCCCCAAAACTTTTCAAATACAGGATATCAAGGCAATTGGGCGATAGTTAGAGGGTTTGGAATGGTCACCCTTCTTTGGGACAGGCTGAATGAGAGCAAACTTCCAGCAAGAAGGAAAAGTACAAGTTGACAGACAAAGGCGAAAGAGTTTACCTATGCATGGTATAAGCACAGAAGGACAGTTCTTGAGGACAACAGAGGAGACCCCATCAGGGCCATATGCCTTATTAATGCTGAAGCCAGAAGGCAGAAAATACATCAAATGAAGAAATTTTAATGTCATTCATGAGGAAATCAGAGGGGGGGATGTGATGGGGAAGAAGCACTGGAATCGTCTAGGGTAGAATTGGAGGAGAAAGTCTGGGCAAAGAATCCTGCTTTATCAGTAGAAAAAATAGCTACAGAGCCATCAGTCTGGAAAAGAGGTGGGAAAGTTGATGAAGCAAAGTTGTTAGAAAGGTTTTTGTCATTTTGCCAGAAGGTGCGGGAAGAGTTTGAGCTGGAGAGTCCAGAACATTTACTACAAATGAAATTATTTTGAGCAGAGCGAAGAACAGACTTTGCACGAATCCGGGAGAAAACATAAAAGAGGTGAGATTCAGGGTGGGTTGGCTCCTGTACCTTTTGTAGGTTCTCTCCTTGTTGTGGACAACATTGGAACAAGTGTGATTAAACCTTTTTTCTTTTTTTTTTTTGCATTAGTCACTGAATATGAGAAAGGAATGTATGCTTCCATGCCCAAGAAAATAACCTCCATAATGCGCAAGGCACACCCAAATGGCTCTCGGCCATGGAAGCATAAATCATTCCAGGGAAAATCAAAGAAGTACTGCCTGAGAGCCTCCCAATCAGCAGCTCCAAAGTACCACAGCCGCCGTTCTGGGGAGGGTCCACAGGCTTTACGGGAGTAATAGGACAGGTTAAGGAGATAAGGTCGTGATCGGAGGAAAACAACGAAGAGAAAAGATTAACAGTGTAAGCAGAAGGATTAGATGTAAGGAAAAGGTCAAGTATGTTGGAACTTTTTCCAATGTGGTCAGGGATGTGGGTAGGGTGCTGTACAAGACAAGCTGCATTAGGACATTAAGGTAGGCTTGTTCACCAGGTGAATCAGTGAAAGGAGAGGAAAGCCAAAGGTGGTGATGGCACTGATATCTCCTGGAATGGAGATTTAAGAGAAATGAGAAACGAAAAGAATGTGTTCCATCTTAGAAGTAAGCTACTCGAAGAATTATCCATGGTGAGGAGTATCAGGGGATAAGTAAACAGCACAGATATACGTGTATTTAGTTAGAGAATAGCAGAATAGCCGAGGCTGGAGAAGAGAATTCATACATTTCAAATTCAGGAACGCGAGAGCAAGCTATGTCTTTGCGTACATACTCACAACAGCCACCTTCGGTTTTGACAGAAGCACAGAGAAAATACGAGGATGCAGAGTGGGCTTTCCCATCAATCGCCTTAGACAGCTGAATATCAGTCAGGTAGGGAAGGTGAGGTTTAGAGTAAAGGTGGTGCTCAACAGAAAGTTAGAGGAAAGGCCGCCAATGTTAAAGAAATGAAGAAGACGTGAGTCAGACAATGGTTCCAGGCATCTCGCTTGGTCGTCACCGCCAGAGGGGCAGATGGAGTGGTTTATGGTCCCCTCCCTCTGGGGACCCCGAGGCTTGGATAATAGATGACAATTATTAATTTGTAAAAATCTGAATAAGAAGTAAAATGTGTAATGTGCATGTAGTCTGGTGTTGACACTTAGAGGAACTTGTGTTGGAGAACATGCTGGTCTACTCTCTGTGTTACTGAAACCCTGAAAAGGTTCAGCAATGGGGGATGGTCAGGATCTAGTACCAAGGGCTGATTAAACGTGATCTCCAGCTCTCACTGTTATCAGCTTTTCATCCATCTTGGGAGTACCGCCTTGCTCGACTGGTAGCTTTGATATTAGACCTTGATAACAGCTTTGATAAATGTGCCTTGAGAGAGAGAGAGAGAGAGAGAGAGAGAGAGAGAGAGAGAGAGAGAGAGAGAGAGAGAGAGACAGACAGACAGACAGACAGACAGAGACTGAAACTGAGACTGAGAGACAGAAAGACTGAGACAGAGAGAGAGAGAGAGAGAGAGAGAGAGAGAGATTGAGACGGAGACTAAGAATGAGAAACTGAGAGAAGGAAAGAGAGAAACAAAGTTATTCAGCTTTTGTCTCCAAAGATTTCTTCAGCAATAACAAGCATGAGGTACTGTGCAATGAGCTCTGTGACTCTTCTAAATCGCGGGAAGTTTTAATCATATCTTCTTGGTATCATTACACGAATATAGTCGGGTTTGCAGTAGTCTTTCCTCCTATAAAGGTTAAAGCAAATCTTACATAGCGCTTCCTGGGCTTTAGGAATCTTTATTTATTTCTGATAACATTATATGATCTTATTTAGCTTGTCCTCGGAATTAGGAAACCTTGGACAGAGTTGTCTCTAAAGATTGATGAGAACCAGAAGTCATGTAAACACTAGCATTCTTGTCAGGTTCTCTACTATACTCTCTTCACTCTAATATTGGCCTAAAATTGCCATCTTGAGTACTGAGACACAAGATGATGCTAATCATGAAGGAGTGCGATGGATAGGATGTAAAGCCAAAGTATTATCTTATTCTATCACTGAACTACGTCAAATATGCAGCAAAAGGACGAGAATCTAGGTCAAGTTAACGTGAAAAAAGTAGAGTTGGTAAACTGTATTGCCAGGACAGTCCTCTTCTGGCCACGCTGGCAGCCCGGATGTTAGTGGGCCATGAGCTATGCCGGTCAGCAGGTAAATCCGCAGTAAGATTGTATTATTCTTTCTGGATGAAGATGGTCTTCCATCAATAGATACAGTTTCAGAGGGGTATATTCACTGCACTGTACATAACCTCTCAACGTACCAATCTGTATGTGTCTTAGCAGATGAAGTTGGCGCTGCTATGTGTGTTGGTGGCGGTTCTGGCGGGAGGCGCCGCAGGGGAGCTGGCGCCTCCTCAGGCCTCCTATAAGATCCTCATGCTCCTGCCGGTCTCCTCCAGGAGCCATAGGAACGTCTTCTTACCACTGGCCAAGGCTCTGGCCGAACGTGGGCACAAGGTAAGACTGTTGTAGCTTTATAGCTGGTAGGTAACTGTGCTCGAAGTTGGCCATGGTTAGTCACCTAAATGACCCCACTTGACCAAAACCACTAAGGTACAACCATGTCGTGAGTGGTACACCATGTTTTATATTTGCCATTCGATAAATATATACTTAATGTTACCCATCTATCATCTCTCTTGACCTTCAGATTGTCATGCTGACGAGTGACGAGAAGCCCATAAAACACCCTAACATCTACAAGTTTGAACATGGTCATAAATTTTTCGATGAAGAAGCTCTAAACATGTTCGACTATTTAAATGATCCTACAGGAGGCTTTAGTCTGATGAAAGATCTATTCCCTACAGTTGCTCGAAAGCTGTACGATAGCCCCCAATTTCAAGAGCTTTACAACAAAAGAAAAAATTTCGACCTAATCATTATTGACCAAACATTTAACGAGGTAAGTATCACAGATAAGAAGCATATATGTCGTTCAAACAGTGATATCAAATAATTTGTCAAATTGAATTACCTCCTGTTTATATGCTAGACTCCATAATACATTGAGTCATAAAAAATATCAGTGTTCATAATGCTTATGGAATATGTGCTCAATATTATTGTCCAGGTAGAAAACGGAGCGATGTAACTGTCCAATGTAATCTTCAGTTGCATCTTAACACATCTGGATCTGCGTGCATACAATCTTCGCACTGTCATGATAATACATTTCCGTTTCAGTGCTAGTTATCTCTAATTCATAAGGAATTACACATCTATTTTTGTGTGCCCGCAGTCTTTTTCTGTATTATAATAGCACATTGAAATACGTGTAAATGTGATTTCCAGTTGCAGCTTATAATCTTCAGTCTCTCCTCTCAGGTAGCCTATCCCTTTGCGTACGAGATGCCCTTCATCACAGTCGCTGCAGGTGGAATGGACCCCCGTCATAGCGCCGTCTTGGGCAACGTACTCCTACCATCCTATGCGTCTAATTTACTGTTCGACTATCCGACCCCCATGACTGTCTGGCAACGTTTTGTCAACACTGTAGCACACATTGGAATGGCTGTGTACTGGAGACACTGGGCTGTAGTTCCAGAACTTCAAAAGGAGGTACTTGATTCCATTCACAACGATAAGTCTCCATTAAACTGAACTTTGCTTACCGCTACAAAAAGAGTATGTTGAAGATTTTCTAGCAGTGAAGGAGTTACGGCACATTATTTCTGACGCTTGCACTATGGGAAGTCTCTTGTAAGCTTATTATGGGAGTGTAACAGACATCATGAAAGAAAATGTAAGCTTCTTCATAGCCCACAAATGTTCTCACTGGCGTGTTACGAGCATCACATGTTGGAAGTACTGTATGAGCGGTGGGAATGTATAATGCATACTAAGGTGTATGTAGTCTGTACAAATCAGAATACATTAGAAAAACTCATGTGAGAGAAAGATGGGGATTAAGTAGGTTTAGTAATCAGGTGAATAAAAGGATGTACAGTACGTTTGAATGGTATGGTATGTTGAAAATATGCATACTTTGATGCTCGTGACGAAGGCAAGTTATCAGAATAAGAACAGGATACTCGTATGATATAAATCAACTTGTGACAAAGCAAGGCATAGAAGCCAGGAAGACAAGCATGGAACAAATTACAGAACTGAAAGATGTAACATGGAACATGCATATGGTAAGCAAAGAATTAGATTTCCTCGACTTTATCTGTACAAGTAGCATGCCTGGTATCAAGTGGCAATTGTTGGCCTTTGAAGGTTATTTTCTGAACATCGGATATACACAAGCACTTACTATATGCTTTGTAGACATGAGTGATCTTTTATATAGATAGATAGATAGATAGATATTACCGGGAATTTGAGTAACCAGTGATTTCATGAAATCTCCAGGGAATTCGTGAAATGAGATTAGATTAGGGTGGGTTAAGGTTAATTTTGCCTGCGGTTAAGTTGGGCTGGGGAAATCTAGGTTAAGTTTAGGTTATGTTAGGCTGGGTTAGTTAGGTTAGGTTGGGTTAGGTTAGTTAGGTAAGGTACGTTACGCTAGGTTAGGGTGATTTTGATGAACATATAACTTTTCATTTATCAAAACCTAACCGCAGCCTAGATTAACCTAGCCTTAATTAACCCATCCCAATTTAAACTCATTTCACTAATTCCAAAGGAATTTAATGAAATCACTGGCTACACAAGTTTTTATAATATATATATATATATATATATATATATATATATATATATATATATATATATATATATATATACACAGTATACAGTATATGATGCATGGAACAATATTCTTTTTTAATAAGTATGAGCTATTAGGATATGTATCAAATTCAGTACTTGTATTATTATCAGTGCAATTTCACTGAGTACCCTGTTTATGACTTTTTATCCCGGCTCATTTTCTGCTTATGACTTCTGGATACTAACGTCATGCACGAGAAGGGCAAGTAAGACAAGATGGTAATACTAGTTTGGCGGTCGTAATATCGACAACATATATTTTTCTTATTCATTCTTCAGATCTCTGCCCGTTTCCCTGACCTGCCGCCTCTGCTGGAAATAGAGAGAAACCAGAGTTTGGGACTGTTCAACTCTCACTTCAGCATCAGCAAAACAGTGCCTCTCCTGCCTTCACAGGTGGAGGTGGGCGCCATGCACTGTCGACCTGCCACCCCACTCCCAGAGGTTAATCTTTCACCATTTACTTTCATCCTACAACTGCTAGAATTATTCTTAGCTGAACAGAATAATCCGGTATTGGCCTGAGTAATATAACTAAAGGTTTCCTCAGATTATGGCAATTCCCTACAGCCGAAGAATGTTTTGACAAAAAAATCGGGTCTCTCAAGAATCACTTACAGAATGGTCAGATATATCTCACACAATGATAAAATGTAGTTTCTTTCCTGATGCAGAGATTTTTCTGACGATAATGAGAAAACTTTCATCTTCAGCAAAGTTAGCTTAACCTACTAAAATAAGCATGATACACTGAAGTTATATAGAACACTAGGATTGTGCAATGTTATTGCAATAATCACCCAAACACCACAAATAACTTCACTTATTACACTATTGTTGTACCATTCATGCCAATTGTGTAAAATTATTATTATAAGCATTTAGATTTAGTCACTTCAAAAAGTAATTTGAAAGACACAAAGAAATTCAGAGTTCTCACAGAGTTGTGTAAATATTTTTGTTCAAACAGGCAGTTCCCTTTATATATATATACTGTATAAATATATATATATATATATATATATATATATATATATATATATATATATATATATATATATATATATATATATATACTGTATAAATATATATATATATATATATATATATATATATATAATATTTTTGGTGTTCAAATTAGGGTTGTGCAGGAAGTGCACCACAGCCACCTATAGTAACAGCATATGTAACGGTGAAATTTCCTCGTGTCTCTTCATAATGATACCACACACCACCAGCCAACCCTTGGATACACCAACATTCAAATGTGGGCGATAAAGGCAGGTCTGTCCTTTGTACCAGTCCTGACAAGTGATGCTTAAGCCCCTGTCACACACAAACGACTCAAGGGCTGACCGCGGTACAACTGAAGGTCGTAACGCATTTTTTCATTGATCGTCCCTTGATTCGTCGACAAAGCCCGGACTCTTTAGGGCGCTCATAAGCCTCACAACTTGCCAAAAGTCGTGTCACAGTTCCGTCGCATTCGGGAATGTCGTACGTCGGTCGTGAAGCAGTCTTAGCTCAATTGGATGCGTCGTGATGTGGTCGTTGCGTGTCGTGATGCTGTCGCCGACAAAAAAAACGTTATGGCTGTGTGTCCCTCATCAACTGACTAGACACAGGAGAGGTCCATGGTGATGCTGTGGGTGTCATTGGTGGTCTAGATGTGATGCCCCACCTCACACTGGGTGTCATTGGTGGTCTAAGTGTGATGCCCTGCCCTACACTGGGTGTCACTGGTGGTCTAAGTGTGATGCCCTTCCCCACACTGGGTGTCATTGGTGGTCTATGTGTGATGCCCCTCCCCACACTGGGTGTCATTGGTGGTTCAGGTGTGATGCCCCTCCCCATGGGTCGGTCGTGGGGGGTCGTGGGGGTGTCCTGGGGGGGTCGGGGTGCATTCCCCAAACGCGTCACGAAGTCGTCTTGCATTCGTGGGTGGTCTTTTAACACTCGTGGCTGACAAAAATTCTTTAAATTTCAAATTTGAAGACTCGTAGCTCCGTCGCCTCTCGGTTGCCTTGTGATCTTGTTGCGTTCTTGAGGACGTCACGACTCGTCGCGAGGCAGTCCTGACGCTGTCGTTAGGCAGTCATGAGCAGAGCAGATTCGGGGCCAGTCGGGAGGCGTGGGAGCCAACTAGGACACGACCTTGAGTCGCGCCGCAGTCGGCCCTTGAGTTGCGTATGTGTGACAGGGGCTTTAGCCATCAGGCTGGTGCCCCGTACATTATCCCTCATTTGTGGAATAAGAAGTCCAGGATATCCTTCTGTTATGGGTATATGAAAATTGTATAAGATTTATTAATAATGATTGGATGACTCTCCGACAAGAAAAGTATGTTTCCACACCTGTTTGTTTGGTTGTTTGTCTTTTAGCAAGATCACTCATTAACTAAAAGAGAGATTTGGACCAACTTTGGCAGATAGATAGCCCATGTCCCAGGGAAAAATCGATTAACTTTTGGGACCGATCCGGATCTTATTATAGATTTTGCACAGAAAACACTTTTTGTGAAACCCTAATCAGTGATGAGAAACCCTAACCGATTATGAAGAGTAGTTTGGAAATTACGTTGCCCTTGTCCGAGAGATGCGCTACACTGAGTGCCCCTCCGGTTGCTCCTGTTTTAATTGCTTCAAGATGAAAAGAACCCCTGCATATACAGTAAATATGTTGAAATGTGCAGTTTCTGATATACTATGTTCATGCTTAAATGCCTAAACTATTTGCTCTTATTATCGATAGGATCTGGAGTCGTGGATATCTGGTGCTGGTCCTGAGGGTGTGATATACTTCAGTCTAGGGTCGGTTGCTCGAGGAAACTCGATGCCAGCGAAATACCGCCAAGCCTTTATCGAGGCTTTCCACAAGCTGCCACACAGAGTCATATGGAAGTATGAGGAGGACCTGGAAGGCCTGCCAGAGAATGTCATGATAAGCAAGTGGCTTCCACAACAGGATATCCTTGGTAAGTTCATCCTGTAACTAATGAGTTGGCTTCAAATGGTGTATGAAAACAATGCAACCTCACAAATACTGTTTGTACTAAGACAGCATGTGCATCTCAGGCCACGATAACGTGAAAGTGTTCATCACTCATGGTGGCCAGCTGAGCACACAGGAGTCCATCTACCACGCCACGCCCCTCCTCGCCCTACCCATCTTCAGTGATCAACCCAGGAACGCTTTTTTTGTCAAGAATTCTGGCTTTGGTGAAATGCTGTTGTGGGAGGAGCTGACTGTGGAGGCCGTAGTTGATGTCCTCACCGAAATTACCACCAACCCTAAGTTGGTATCACAGTCTTACTGGTGTTTTGTATTGAAATAATAGTACTAAAATATAAGGTTCTTTAGCTTGCTGCTAGAAATAAATTTTGAAGCAAAACTGTCTTTTGAAATAAATGCAATGTTTACTCTTGCTTGTCTGATAAATGCAGTCTCTACTAATCAGATCATTTAATGTCATCCCGTCAACCTTCTGAAAATATTTTTCAACGATACTGACACTGGTTCATGGAAATTGTTGAGGTCATCATAAAAATTATAAGCATTAAACTCCTTCAAACCTCTAGCTGTCTGTTCTATCACTTTATGTGCCTGTCTGGCACTCCTCTAGTTCACGGTATATTCTTGGGCTGGAGTGGGTATTTAAGTAGTTCATAATTACATATATCACATGACTGCACACAGCAGAAACTCAGCTCAACGTCGTATGTAGACTTTCTGATTCACAAACATTTAGCTTCAGAAAATCAAAATTCCACATGCTCTTATCGCTACACTTCAAAAATCATGTGTGGAATATGATTGCAGTGGGCTGATGGAATGTTGTCCTTCGACTCCATGGAGTAGAATAATATACATCTGTTGGCATTTATTTGATTGTCGGCCACTTCTAGATGGAATTCAAAAATGAAATGTTCTATTCACAGGTAATTTTTATCTATGTGTACTTCATATTGTCAGTAAGAATATGGCAAGATATTGCAAGGCTAATTGTGAAACATGTGGCTCTGTATTCTGTTGCAACTCCCATGTTAAACAATAATAAAACTGGAGACCTCTAATACTGTGATACAGTTTCTTTAAAAGCTAAAGTTAATTTGCGTTTACTAGGATTACAACATGATTTACATTGCTCTCTCTCCTTTGTTCAAGACTACAGCACTCTATGTAGCTGTATACCATTCTTCCAGCAACTATGGACTTCATCGACGTTGTACTAGTATTTTAACCTGTACTAAGATAATTAACGCTATTACTTAACCAACTGTCTCAAATTGCAGCCTTCCTAAGATTCGTTTGATTTTCTCCTGTCCCCCATGTTCCAAGAAAATATTCAGTAATCCAAGAAACATAACCACGCCAAAAAGCCCTATTTATATTGCCTATTATAAAGGTTTATGGAAAAATAATTAGCGCTGTAATTATGATTTTTTCTAATAACTACATGGTTGGAAAATACAATCTCAGCTTTTGAGGGCAATAATATACGTATAATGATTAACTTCTGTGTTCATATTAATTGCACATTTGTCTAAATATATCGTTAGTTAACAAAAGCACAGTATACCAGGACTAAAGCTGATATATGACACCCGCGGCTCCTGTGAGAATAAATGTGGCTGTAAGGTCTACCTGGATGTTTGATTTTATAGAGCTCCTCTTAACTAAAAATGTAGGAAATGGACTAACAAGTTACTCATGCTCAATTTTTTACATTTACGTTAAGGTACAAGGAGAATGTGCTGACAGCATCGAGGCAGCTGCGGGATCAATTGACAACGCCGCAGGAGAGGGCCGTGTTCTGGACGGAGTACGTCATCCGTCACAAGGGGGCGCCACAACTGAGGAGTCCTGCAGCCCAGCTTTCCTGGGTGGAGTTCTTCATGCTAGACGTGTTGTTCTTCTTCCATGTGGCCGTCTTTATCTCCATCCGCATCTTGCGTGTAGTCATGAGAGGCATTTCGACACTAGTGTTTGGCAGAGGCAACCATAAAGTGAAAACTCAGTAATATGCTGAGCATCAGTTATTCAGTATATCGTTACCTATGATGGTAACTTCAGGATGTTAGCGCTGAGCAAAGCTATTTTTCATATAACTGGATTGTCATGTTCCTATTATTTCATAACTAAACGAACATATTGTATTAATTCTATAAAGGATTGCTAATATTGTTTTGTAACTTTATATTTAGGGTTACTTTATGTAAGCAACTTTAGATAAAGGGTCGCTTGGATGAAGATGCCTGGATGAACGTTAGACCGACCACGGCGTCCTTTCCTTCCCGGGCTTCCCTTGATACATGGCCGGACTCAGGGGTGGGCCCACGGGACCTGGGCCCCGGGCCTCCCACCAGAAGGGGCCTCCCACCAAACGTTGGGCAACTTGACATTTGGTATTTTTCATTACCGAAATAGGACCGATTTGGTAATGAAAACTCCATCAGATAATGAATAAGCATGATTTGGTATTGGATTTGGACATGGTAATGAACTTGACTGGATGATGTACTCGATTAATTTGTTACCTTTTAGAACATGAAAATACAGAACATATGCCATTAATTTTCAAATGAATAATTTTTTGCCTTATACATGTACCTATATTGGTAAAGGGTAAATACATGAATAATCTTTCTTTAAGAAATTTGGTAATGACACTGATAATACCCTGGCTCTGAACATTGGTGTGTCACGGCTTCATCCAGTCAGTTCTGTTCGAAATCTGGGTGTTTATTTCAATTCAAAGTTAAAACACAAGTTGTCAGAGGGTGCAACTTGCATATCAGAAATCTGTACTCTGTGAGAAAATTCCTGAACAGACGTTGCCTCGTAACATTGGTCCATGCAGTGGTCTTGTCTTGTGTTGATTATTGTAATTCACTGTGGATTGGCCTTCCAAATAATATACTAACAAAAGTTCAGTCTGTGTTGAACAGGGCAGCACGGCCTATCTTTGGTCTCCCCCCGAGAACCTCGACTACACCGTTCCTAATTGAGCTACATTGATTACCAGTAAAGGCTAGAACTGGATTTAAACTGTGTCTTATTACACTCAAGGTTCTTAAGTTTGGTAAACCGAAGATCTTGCTGAATTGCTAAAACTCCCATCGGCACCCCCGGGTGTGATGTTACGTAGTGAAGGTGATTCCTTGTTTCTTGACGAGCCTGGAGCCATTCACCAGTCATCTTTCTCCGAGAGTTCCTTTGTGTATAGATTCCTTAGATTATATAACAGATTGCCATTGTCCATGAGACAACTCTTCTGCTGAATCCTTCAAGAGACAGCTGAAAGCTTTTCTTTTTTCAAAATGCTATGACCTGGAGAGAGGTCCTATGACGGATGATTATAGGCTTTAATTATTGTCACTTTCATATATATATATATATATATATTTATATATATATATATATATATATATATATATATATATATATATATATATATATATATATATATATATATATATATATATATATATATATATATTTCTTTTACTGATGAAGTATGTAATGTATATGAGAGATGTCACAATTCTTGTAACTAAAAACAATGTACAGTCGCCAAACTTTCCACCTGGGCCACCTAGACGCGAGAGGTGGGTAACGGGTGCTGGCAACAGTGTATCTGTTTGTTCGTATGTACATGCTTGATGAAAGTTCGGATCATCAACTCTCGTCTTCCGTAGGGAACCTCAGTCAGAGTTCATCTCAATATTTAGTCGACAATTTTTAGCCGATAGAATTTCAAAGGAACTTCTTGAAAGTATTGGATAATGCGAGTATTGATAACAGTAATTAAAATAATCTGAAAGATCACATCTTTACATATATTACATATTTAAAAACGTATTCTTTTTCATTATTAGATGATAAACCGATGGCTCATTACTTAATCATTACTTGGATCACTGTGCTTGCAATGCAAACACGGCAATTGTTTTAATAGTTGATATATATTAAATATGTGAAACAGTACTGTGAGTGACGTGGTAGTTAACGCTTCCGCCAGTCGATCCGTGTGACGTGGTTCCACCCTCGTCAGAAGAGATGGGTTTCTCCTAATAAACACCAGGCCTTTATCTTATGACCTGGGTCTTAGTAGCAGCCAGTCAGCAACCAACATCACATATCCTCGCACCCCGGGCCTCGGTGACGGGCACTAAAGAACCTAGGTCCGTGGGATTAAAAAAAAAAAAAAAAAAAAATCAGTGTTCCAGCCTGCAAAGATAATTTCATGTTCGTTATGTTGCATTTACCAATCACATAAGTAATATCACAGGCAATGGTGATTATAATGCCCCAACAATTCATGAATCAGTGGCAATTGTGTTTAAAATGACTGGATGCTTTTGCATACTGTGATGTACCGGTGGAGTCTTCATCTTGCAATAATGTGAGATAATGTTGTTCGGTGAATAATCGATGAGCGTATAAATGTGTGACCTCACACAAAAGCGGCACCGCTCAGAATCAATTTTCCTTGTAATGTGTAATTCAGCCATTCGTTAGATGAATGAAGTATAAAGGTATGCTGTAATGACCTAGTCATATGAAATTTGTTACGGTAAGTCATTATCACTGCTGATAATATAATAGCCACATTCGACAACAGTACGCATAAACTATTTGCCTGTTGAGGTGACGGTATTTTAACCTCCTACCTCTTCGTGGTGCACCACAGAACACATAAAAACATCCACCTGAAGTACTGCCAACGAGGAAATAAGGAACAGTTAACAGTGTGTAAACATCATCCTAATGTTTATCGGTCAGTGTCATTCATGATGTGAATATGGCAGGTAATCTTACTTGTAACTAGACGTAGATATCAGGTAAATGCATTCCTCTTCAACCTATACTGATAATGGTATCAAGTGATAACCCGTATGAAACAGAATTACTGCTATCAGGAGAGAGTGAGAGAAAGACTCAGAGCAATTCCGGTATATAGTGCATTGACATGTTATGGTAGCAATGTAAAAACAACACAGAAAATAAAATGTTTAGTATTGTTAAGAATGCAAATATTTAGTAGAATGCTAATGGATCTCAAAAACTAGTTCGGCAATTATTATCACTGGCGGTATGCATAACGTAACCTCCCTCCCCCCCACCCGTCCGGCGCCTGCCCTGGCCCTCACTATGCAAAGCCCCCCCTCCCCCTTAAGCAGCTCTCCCACCGGCTCGACCAGTTGCAGGAAACCTGTCGCATGGAATTGTTGCGTGTCACGGGTTGCACGGACCAAGGCCAAATAAGTATAGTATAATATATATTATTATATATGAGTCTATATTTACATCATAATATTATATATATTACCTTATAAAATTAATATAGTCATATATATTTGGCCTTGGTCAGCGCGACCTGTGGCACACAATTCTCGGTGAGACCAGTTTCATGCAACTGGCAGAGCCGATGGGAGAGCCGCCTTACTCCTGAGACATTTTTCTCCCCACCCGACTCCGTACCCAGCCATCTATGGAATGAACTCTGCCTGAGGTTCACTACGGACGAAGAGAGTTGATGATTCGAACTTTCGTCGAGCATGTGTACACACGAACAAAGAGAGACACTGTTGCCAGCAACCGTGACCCACCTCTCGCGTCTGGGTGGCCCAGGTGGAAAGTTTGGCGACTGTACATGTCTGTCGAGTGCTTGTGAATTCCCTATGGAAGAACTGGCGCTTTTGAGAAAAAAATAAAATAAATAAATAATAATAATAATAATAATAATAATAATTATTATTATTAATGAAAAACTGAATCTGGGAACGGAAATTGAAGAATTTGATTATATACCCATGTTCAAATCTGGCCGCCCTGGAGCCGGTGCCAGCCTCCAATAAGTGTTCATATTTGATCACTTGCTGTCACTGTCAGAGGATTTCATTCCTGTCATCGATCAGTTCATAGCTTCTCTTAACCAATGGCTGCAAGCGTGTGAACTGATGTCAGGTTGCTTTGACTGTTTCGGACGACTGACAAAGCTCTCCTCTGGAGAGCTGCCTAGAGCAGCTAAGAAATTACTGGATGTCTATTCCAACGATCTGGAGACTTCATTTTCTGAAGAGCTCATCCAGTTTGCTGCTTTTGCGAATATTACGCTGACGAAGAGCCAAACGACGTTAGCGCTGAGCTATTTCTCTTCAAACTTATCCACGATAAGTATGTGCTAGATATTTTCCCCAATGTGGAGGTTACCCTGCGAATGTACCTGGCTGTAATGGTGAACAACTGCAGTGCTAAGCGTGTTTTTTTTTTTTTTTTTTTTTTCAAGCTGAAATTGATTAAGAATCGACTACGAGCAAGCAGGACACAGGAGTGACTTGTGAATTAACAGTCATGAGCACCGAGTCGGACTTCCTACGCTCATTGGATTTGATGATTTAATAAGAGAATTTTCCATTAGAATATTACGGAAAGCACCTGGACTAGACCAGATTTCTAGACGCTGTTCGTTCAATGAACAGTCTATACAAGTGTTGAGTGGTGAGTGCACACTTGAGTTGTTTTTTTTTTGTTTTTTTCTCGCTTCATGATTATTCTGTTTTGCGTGCTATGCTAGGAAGTGTTCAGTGCATTTCAGGGCTGCTGTTTTTTTCATTCAGGGCTAATTAATGTGGAGATTTTTCAGAAAGTATCGTTATTACCATATCTTTACTGATATCAATTTCTGAATACAGTTATCACAGGTCGTCGGAGCGAGATGTATCGTGCGAGCGAGCAAATCGTTGCAACAGTGCGAGGGTTAAAAATGTATTTTCATTTAGCACCATGCTAATTTGATGCTTGGGATGGGCCCCCCACCAAAACGGGTCCTAGGTCCCCCACATCCCAAATCCGGCACTGCCTTGATATGCAACATGGATGTTTCTGAATAACACAGATATTAGCTACAAAAGGAGATTTATGTCTTGACACTAATGTCCACTTCTCCCGCCTCTTCATGAATGTTTGTGCAATTGAGGAGCAAGCAAATTAAAGATCAGTGCTGTGAAATCAAACATTTCTTACATTTAACTGAGCTTAAGGAGAACTGTAAATTTATTTATTACAACAAATTTACAAGAATCTCAAAGCAATGTAAATTCACTCAATCAGTCAAGTTAGATAATACTCTTAAACCTAGAGAACAGGAAAAGATGCTGTTAATTGGAGATGTGGATTCGCGGGGCAGCCGCCGCTATGACACCGCAAGATGAGGAGGGTAATCTTCGGCGATCTTCCTGTCTGATAGGAAAAAAGTGTTATGAAACCTCAGAAGCATTTGCAACCCTGACCCGCTTGATAGTGTTGCCATGGGAGCACAACATAGTCATGGTTACAAGTCCTGGTAGAGCAGAAAACTGAGGGGTGAAAACCGCAAAAATATAACATAGAGTGACTGTTGTAATATATAAACTAGAATCATCGAACAAAGGTAACCACACCTTAAGAGAAAAATTTTTAGTAAAAAAAAAAAAAATGATAAAATCTATGCTACCAAGGTGATGGGGAGACAAAGACAGACATGAAATGTGTTACACAGCACAAGCAAAACCCGGGAATTCGTTGACCTCTCTAACGACAGAGGGCTGAAGAGTGTGTACCAATAAATCATCTCTATTATTTGAGGAACATAAATCTCTATATGGTTTAACATTTGGACACTCAACAATGTAATGTTCTAGGTTGTGCTTTCCTTTCTCTTCACATACTCTGCAGTTTCGTATCATATTATTACTTGACTTACTTATTTTCCAGAGATATCTATACTGCATTTTGATTCTGCTACAGTTTGTTTGCTGCCTTCTGGTAATCAGTCCTACATTAACATAATCAGGTGCCTTGTGCTTTGATACTGATACATAATTTCTGTGTATGTTTTATCACCTCTAAGTGCTGGCAGTACTGTTGTATGACACTAGAACCTATTTTAGCTTAGATCCCACATACAGGTAGAGTAAATTTATAGTCCCCACTACCCTTTAGTCACTGGTGCCCCTTCTCTCGCTGGAGCAGTGGTTCCCAAAGTGGGCGGTACCGCCTCCCTGGGGGCGGTGGAAAGATCCAGGGGGGCAGTGATACAAAAAGGGGCGGTAGGTGGGCGGCAGGGGGGCATCAGAACCAAGTAATAATATTTTACTTTTTTTTTTTTCTTTACAAAATCCACGTGACAAAATCTAAGCCACGAACACTTAAGGGACACGTATGCTTTACAAAGAATGAAATTAAGAGTTATACACGAATGCATGGTTTATCTTTTTCCGTGGTCCGAAATCGGATCAGACAGCAGACGTCTGCAAAGGCCAAGGCTCTAGATTTGTAAGCATTGCAAGTTATCTTCAGTCTTGTAATGTACATAATTATATAGTATAATAAAGATGTGACTGAGCTAGATTGCAGAGACGCCAATGGGTGTGGAAGTGTTGCTGTGCTAAGGCTGTTATTTGGACTATTTCCGTTGTTAGTTGTAACACTTACTGTGATAATAATGCAGCGCGCCTACATCTCATGTTTTTCCAGTATATTTTGTTGTGGTTTGCATGCTTTTTGCATTATTATTATTATTATTATTTTTTTTTTTTTTGCTAGACATGGTATGTAGAATGTAAACATAGCCTCTTTCAATTTTCGAATCGAAAGTTGGAAGAGACCATGTTTACACTTCTTTTTCTGTCTCTCAGTACAATAATGAACGAATTATTAAAACTATCCTAGCATCGCTTGGCATAACAACAGCTAAGAAGTAAAATCATTAGTATTACTCTGCGGAGGTCCGCAAGGCCGTACTGTGACGTCATTAATGTGGTCCGCATGTTGTCCGTACGGAAATCTGGAATGCGGATCCATGTCCGTCACAAGCAGCCTTAACTGTAACTTCTAATGTTAAATATTTCTTAAGTATTTTATTTTTTAGTTTCTTATTCGTACTTGTATTATTGTGTCTTGTACTTTTCCTAGAAAGCGCATTACAATAATATTTCCTTATGTTTTTTCTGATGCAATTTGTCGCGATTCACATGACTTTTACAAAGAACTTATATTTTTTGTTCCAGAATAAAATATGGCCACAGCACAGCGAAGAAAAAAGAACTGTAGGCAATATAGTGTGGAATATCTGAAATATGGTTTTTGTATCAGCAACACTTAACCAACAGCAACCATTGTGCCTGTAGTGTGAAAGAGTCTTTTCAAATGAAGCCATGAAACCTTCCATGCTTCTTGAACAAATGATGAAAATACACTCTGATAAAGTTGACAAAAACTTAGGATTCTTTCAGTCACTTCAAGGCAACTGTCTGAAACGGAAAACCATTAGAAATATGTTTGCTAGCACTTTACAACAATCCAGTGATGGTTTGCGTGCATCATACAACATCTCATTGCTGATTGTTAGATCTGGTAAGCCTCATACAGCTGGAGAAGAGCTTATTCTGCCAGCAGTAAGAGAGGTTCTGCACACAGTTTTACACAAGTCACCAAAACAAATTATTAAAGCTATTCCTCTCTGTCATAACTCTGTTAAAGAAAGAGTGGATCAAATGGATGAAAACACTGAAGACACATTGTGCAACATGCTAAGGATAACAGAATTTAGCTTACAGTTAGATGAGTCCACTCTGCCAGGCAATGAATCTTTGCTTCTTGCTTATGTTCGTTTCGTCAAAGATGAAAGTTTGGTTCAAGAGCTGACATTTGCAAGACATACAGAGACAGACACAAAAGGAGTCAGCATTTCGTGTTGTTGAGAATTATTTCAAAGAGAAAGACATCCCGTTTACCAACACTGTTGCCTGTGCAACAGATGGGGGACCATCGATGATAGGTCGTCATCGTGGCTTCATCAGTTTCTTGAAAAAAACTGTACCTGGTGTGTTTACAGTGCACTGTGTAATCCGCGGGCAACATCTGGTCTCAAAATCCCTAAGTGGTCGACTTCACCAATCACTGAGTGCTGTTACCATAGCAATTCGTAAATAAAATCAAGGCACATGCTCTCCATTCCCGACTGTTTCAACAGCGCTACACTGAGAATGATGAAGATTTTGAACGTTTGTTGTTGCACACAGAAGCTAGATGGTTGTCAAAGGGAAACTGCCTGAGACGTTCCCATTCACTTTTAAAACAGTTGTTGAAATCTTCCAAGACTCCAGTTCTGTTCTCTGTGATTATTAAAGGAACATCAGGCATGACACAGCTTACTTGTCAGAAGTATTCATAGAGTTCAACGAAATGTGCAACTGCAAGGATATGAGCTTAACCTTATCAAAGTCAAATCAGCCCTCTCCACGTTTCTGTCCAAGTTACAGTTATTCAAACGTAACATAGACCGTCGTGAACTCTTCCAGTTTCCGAGCCTCTCTGAATTGGAGAAGGAGAAAAGCATACCAGACGATGACGTTCAAGTGTATTGTGCACACCTGAATGAGCTCCATAAAGAAATGTGTAACAGATTTCAGGATTTTTTTTTTTTTTTCATAAAATACCAGACTGGGTGATCAATCCATTCCTAGATATCAGCAATGAGGAAACAGGAATTGTGAAGGAAGAACTGGTTTCACTCCAAAATGACAATGAACTGAGGCCAAAGTTCAAAAAAACATATGAAGATTTTTGCCTACAAAAAAACATTTCTGACCGCTACCCTGCCCTGTGGAGCAAAGTCAAGATGTGCTTTGTTGCCTTCCCAGCATCATATTTAGCAGAGCGGGGCTTCAGAGGAGTCGCCCAGCTTCTTTCCAAGCAAAGAAACAGACTGAAAATTACTGAACGTGAGTACCTGAGACTTCTTCTTAGTGCCTTCCAGCCTGATGTTGAGAAACTGATATCCCTGCACCAAGCACATTCATCCCATTAAAACTGTCAAGACAATGTAGTTACAGGTGAGATGTAAATTTACCCTTTCAGCTAAATAAATTGGTTTACTAGGTCAAGATTTTTTTGTGAAATACATACGTGTGTTTACAGTGTTAGATTAGTTGTTGTTTTGCATTTGCAGTATGCCTAATACCAAGAAAGAGGTATATTCGTATATGTGTGTGGAGGGGGGGAAGCACTAGGGATGTGGCCTGGGAGCCAAGAGGGCGGCAGCCCGAAAAAGTTCGGGAACCACTGCGCTAGAACGTCTGCACGTTCATTTCCTCTGATACCACAGTGAGAAGGTGCCCATGTGAAATTAACTGAATTACCATTTTTCTATACCTTATAATACATCTACCTGTATTTTGTCAACCAGTAGTTGGTGCTCAGGTGATATTGCGTGCAGAGCCTGTAGGGCGCCGAGACAGTCAGACGCTATAATAACATCTTCATCTTTTTTACTGGACGTTGATAAGCAGCTAATGCACAGGCTATGGCGAGTAGCTCACACTGGGTGACAGCTTCCATAACTGAGACACATCGATATTGCTCCACCCTCTTCTTGCTTCTCTCTCCATACCATACGACCCCTGAGCCCGCTCTTCCATCTTCCAAGAGGGACCCATCAGTGTAGTAGATCGTGGAACCCCCTGGGGAGCTACTGAGTCTGTGCAGGAAATCCTGTCTGAGGACAGGGGCAGGCGTATCAGGTTTCTTGTGGGAGAGATTCGTTAGAGAGAAGCTTAACTCAGGGATATGCCATGGTGGGCGGGATATTACACTGTACCGCTGGTTATCAATATACTGTAGTTATGGACGTTAGATTCACCAAACAGGGTCTTAATTGCCTTAGTCCACTCATTATTTGCGTGTACTCGGCTTGAGTGAAATACTGCATTATAAAATGTGTCATCATCTCTTGTGTTGAGTTGATTTGTATGGTGGCTATACTCACTACTCTACAGTATGTTCGATCGTTGTGAATCCCCCCTCTATCCTGATTGATTCTCGTCTGGCTGACATGGGGGAACCTAATATGGCTCTTATGGATTTGTTCTGGATGGCTTCAAGTCGTGTGACACTGGTCTTAGTGAGTGGGAGGAGAGAATTGGCACTGTAGGCTATGACTGATCTTACCATGGTGATGTACAGTTGTCTTACAAGCGGTACTGTGATCCCAACACTTCCTCTTGCAACCTGTTTAAGGAGTGGCTTTAACTTCTTCGAGATCCTACTTATTTCATCACTGTGTTGGTTGGTCTTACATAGTAGTACACCTATGTACTGATAAGTTCTAACTTCCTCAAGGATTTTTTCCCTGTATTCTAACCTTTCCCTTGTTCTTTTTCTTCCTGTGTAGTACTTTGGTCTTCTCTGGTGCTATTATCAGTCCTATGCTATTACATGTTTTAGAGAACTCCGTAAGAGCTCTTGTGATCAGGGTATGGGTGTTGGCCTGTATGACTATGTCATCTGCGTATATAGTGATTGTAACTCCCTTGATGTTTATCTTTCCGACTGTATTCATAATGATGAAAATGTGCATACGGCAATAAATCAATGCGCGCAGTGACTGGCCTTTGGATTTGTTTTGAACGATGTGGAGTATCTTGCAACTCCAGTGACAGGTCTCAGTTGGTAATAAGTATCATGGCACCTGACAGTCCTCTGGCCAGAGCGCACGCAACCGCTCCTCCACCACCACCAACAACAACGTGAGTTTACGCAGGATTTAAGCCTATTCATTTTGTTTCACATTTCATTTTTTTTTAAATTTTCAGGTGATTTGTGGATAGTATAATGCAAATAATGTAGTATTTTTCCTTGTTCCTTCGCAAGTAGAGCACGCTAACTGATGCACAGATTTTTCCGTGGGACATTTTGCTTTGAAAAGTGACATTACATGAGGATTAGTCACAGTCATTCGTAATTCAGACTCACAGACGTTTTAACGAGGAAAACGAAATTCTCTCTCTCTCTCTCTCTCTCTCTCTCTCTCTCTCAGACTCACACACATTTTAAGGAGGATAACGAAATTCTCTCTCTCTCTCTCTCTCTCTCTCTCTCTCTCTCTCTCTCTCTCTCTCTCTCTCTCTCTCAGACTCACACACGTTTTAAGGAGGATAACGAAATTCTCTCTCTCTCTCTCTCTCTCTCTCTCTCTCTCTCTCTATATATATATATATATATATATATATATATATATATATATATTATAAACAAAACTGTTCACTTAATTGTCAGTGTTCTACATTTAACATCCCAATTGCAGAATATTTATTACATTTTGTTCAGGGAGTTATGCAGAATATGCCATGTGATTTGTGCAGCTTAGAAAACGTCAGATGTTAAATTTTTGGTTCTCCTAAAAATCATTTTCCCCACTGAACGATGGTGTGATATAAGGTCCAGAAGATAAGGAAGAGCACAAAAGAGGAAAAACTATCAACAGCATCAGTGGCGATTCTACGATTTATTTATTTATTTTTTCAGGGTACAGTGGGACGGAGATAGGCTTCAAGAGTTTCCCCAAGATATTCTAAGTGTCGTGGAACGCTTCGTGGCACCCTTTCCTTGTGGTTAATTTTGCATACTACATTTTCACATGCTTTTGCGTTTTGTTACCTGGTTTTAATACTGACATAGTCTTCATCTGAAACTTGCAAAGGGTGTCAAGGTGAGATGCACAGAATAAATCACTAAGGAAAAATTGTGACGAAACCACCAAGGCTACTTACTAGAGGCCCATACATATCAAGCGCGGCTCGGAATATGACCTTGACATACTTTGACCAATTTCGAACTCGTGGGAGATTTTCATACCTACACACACCTGTAAAATTGTGTGATGATATCTTGAGCGGTTGCGACGTTATCGTGCTAACAGACACAAAGACAAATTGAAAACACTACCAGCTTCGCTATCGCGGATGGTAAGAATGCGACCCCAAGTACTGTCCTCTTGAGGCTAAGTGTTAGCCGATTAACCTTGAGTCCCAGTCCCCTGACGCTTGAGCATGAGCCTCATGGCCATATAACTCTGTGAGTTTCCGCTTAAGTAATATGCACACAATGCACAATCCTAGGTTTATTTTGCCTCCCATGCTGATTTTTTTTATTTTTTTATTTATTATTTTTTTTTTTTTTGCTGTGTAAGAATATAGCAGTGTATCCCTTGTAAGTGCTCTCCTGCAGTAATAGTACGACACATCTAGTTTGATGTTGCAAGGCTGCAGCACATAAATATCATGGAAGGAGATTCGCGAAGCACGAACCATTTGTTGTGGCTACTGTCCACTAACCATGACACATCTAAGATAATGCCTGAAACACGAATGACAAATTTTTCTATTTTTTTTTTCCCCCATGTCTTCGTTCTCTTTACATCGGAACCGATATTAATTCACCGAGATCCCTACTTCCCTACGACTTCGGTACTGTACCAAGCTTTTGAGGTACTGCCTTACTTGTAAGGTAGTTTTGCTTACTATGTATCTATAACTTCAATATGCTTCCTTACTCTTAGCTTCCAAAGTTTTCCTGCGGCCGTTTCTGACCTCTATATACCTTAATTGTACATTCAGATATTCACTGTACTTCCTAATTTTATTTTTCATGTAACCCTATCTCCCTTGAGCTTGATTCTTCCCTATCTTCCTTTTGCCTCCTGGCTTTCACTGCAACCTACTTCCGGTTCCCCAGTTTGCTTTCCGACCCTCACTCTGACGCCTTAATACTGCATTACTGTACCTCCATTGTGTTCCGATTGACTGACGTGGCCTCGAGCTTCCCTGCCTTCACTCTTCGTCACGCGCGGAGGCTAGCACCCAACAATTTCTTGAGAACTACGCACAGGATCATACCTGAAGGACGAGTGAAGGTCAAAATGGATGAAAAAAACAAAAAAAGAGAGAGCAGAAAACAGGATTCACCTGTTGAGGGAATGATGCTGTGCAATCGCTGAGTCACATAATGATGCAAGTGTATAATAATTAAACATATGTTGCACCTGTGACATCTCTCTCTCTCTCTGTCTCTCTCTCTCTCTCTCACACACACACACACACACACACACACACACACACACACACACACACACACACACACACACACACAAACACACAATCTCTCCATCTCTATTATCTATCTCTCTGAGTGTGACTCCTTCATTGGAGCAAACTTTGGTTAGCATCATATTTAGTTTATTTCCCCCCTTGACTGTTTGACCGTCTGGACCCAGCCTCACTCCACCTTCGTATGGAAAAGATGTTGATGACGATAACGATGATGATGATGATGATGATGATTTTCCATTTATACATATACTCAGGTGCACATGACTAGAGTTGCACCTTTTTTTTCTTTCTTTTTTTTTTACCTAAACGTCGACGAGATGTTCTATCCTGTGAAGCAAGATTTTATGTGGATCGTTTGGTCTGTGAGGTGGAGGCGAGAATTTCGAAGGCCCGAAGGATGAGTGGATGGATTGGTGGCCCATTTTTAAAAGGGTCTTTGTTGATAAATGCCCAGCTTTTGTATGTTCCTGTTCCTGTCATCGAACCTCTTTATCCCCATTTAAGAGGAAAAAATGGTGAAGATGATGATACATGAAGATTCACCTCAATTCTTCCAAGATGCTTGCTATGGAATGGATCCTTGCCAGAGTACATTTTGCTCTGGCTATCGGGTTCAGTGTTCACAAATTTATATTACTTTTAACATGTTACTGGTATGTTTATGTTTTAACACTTTATTGCTGTTGTCGATTAACTTAATGTGGTCAATCGTTTTATAAGTCGTATCATTATTTTCATAAAATATTTTTGAACAATATAGAATAGTAAAAAAGTTTATTACTTTTTGGTTGTTTTGTAAAAAGGTTAGTGAACCTTGCCCCACAGGACACGAACTTGTCAGAGAGGAGAAATAGTTAGCGCAGTGCAGGAAACATAATCTATATTCCGTAGACTGTAATGCCCTCTACCTGTGACCTTCAGTCTTTTAAATGCAATGTGGGCAGGCATCTCGAAATGAACATATCTTGAATTTGGCTCTTCTCTGTTTATTTTTCCTTGCTGGGGACAACATTCCGGGTTTTCAGCCTTCGATGCCTTCTTCTCCGCTTAAAAAAGTAGTCATAATTCTTCCATTAGCAGTTTCTCTGACACCACAGTTCACATGATATCCTGGAAATGTATATCAATAGGCTACCTGTCTCTCTATCTATTGTAAGACTCCATAATCCCGTAAGGGAATGGCCACAAACAAATCACCTCCACGTCGCACCGTCCTTTGCCATTTGACTGCTGCTCTCCCTCTAACTTACACCCCTCTCTCTCATAAATCTCTCCATTCCATCCCTCCATCTAATCTTTGGTCTTTCCTTCTTCAGTCCTGCTCCATCTCGCACACATACACTCCTCTAGTCAGTCATTCATACGATAGTCAACTGCATTAATATGTAGACCAACGACATGAACCTTCAAAATTGCCAGTACTCAGACCTTCATCAAACCAGCAACACATATGAGTTCTCCTACGACAAGGATGTCGTCGTGGTATGGATCTGAGTGTGGCAAACTATCGGAGAAATTAAAACAAAAACAAGAAGCGGTTCCTCGGCACAGCAAACCCGTCCTCGGCAGTCATTTTAGTGCTGACGTATAAACACAACAGGATATCTAGTCAAAGATGTCACGTTTCAAATTTGGAGTAAATCGGGTGAAAATTGACGATTTTATGCCCGTTCGAAATTTTAGGCCCGACTCCCCCTACCGCTAACTAGGAGGTGACCCCCGTGATGTAGCCAGGCATGTTATAGGATGCAGATTTGAAAGATACACCTTTAGGTTTTGGTTTCATGCCAATATGACGAATGTGAAAGGAGTTATGGCGAAAAAACGATTTTTTTTTTTTTCCATTTTTTGCCCTACAGCCTGGGCCTTGGCCCAGTTTGGCCCAAAATTTAATCTGGTGATCAGAAGGTCATAGCCCAGCATCCATGTAATTTTAGTCAAAATCGCACCAGTAGTTTTAACGTAAAGATGTTAACAGACAGACAGACAGACAGACGGACAGACAGACAAACAGACAGACAGACAAACAGAGTGAAAACAATACCTGTCCCTGAGCCTCTCCGGGACGGGGATGGAGTAATTACCTTTGTAAACAATGACCGCCGCTACCCGCCTGACAACGAGCAGCATACTCCTGATCCTACGTACTGTATATGCAGCGAAGCAACGGTCTGACGTAACACTACTGAAGAGTAATAAAGGTGATATGAGTTAGTCCTGTTATTAATTGTATTCAAAAGTCGATCACAGTTTCACATCAAAAAGTAATTGGGAGAGATAATCATAATCGAAAAGGATATATGGGAAGGCGAATCTATTTATTCTCTCTGAAGCAATTTTGCATCATCCTAGGGAGTTCCGCTCGAGGTGGTCACCCCGCTTCCCCCTTCTCTACATTACTGACACACACACACACACACACACACACACACACACACTGGAAGGGATGAAATACATAAAAGAGAGCGGTGTAAGTTAGAATGAAGGCAGCCTGATGACATGGGATAGGGTGACAAGGAAGCGATTAGTTTGTGGCCTCCAGTATCAAGGCTTCTGGCTCTTGATAGATTCATGGATAGGTAGATAGGAAGACAGATAAAATAATAAACACAAAGACAGATTGGGGATTCCTACGTGATAAATTGCAACAAATTCCCTGATTAAAAGTGACTAATATACTTTTGATTTGTAAGTTGCTCTATTTTACTTAACCACTTAGTTTTATTTATTTATTTACTTATGAATTTATTTGATGAATTCACTCATAGAAGAAAAAACTTATCACTCAATGTCGGAGAGACCAGGGATTCCTGTGACAAGCTGTAACAAATTCTCTTATAAAAATTGATGGCCCTTACATCACTGATTTGAAAAACTATTGTCTTACAGTATCGCTATTTCCGTCTCTGCACCGCATGTACTCTGTTGTTTATTTAATTATTCATTTACTTTTATTTTTATTTTTGCCAACTTCGGGGAGACTAGGGATTTTTAAACGATAACCAAAAAAAAAAAAAAAAAAAATACTCTCATGCGCAATTGCACTACATAATCTTCCCAGTGATACTTTGTGCTCATATGAAGATCTATAATATTAAGGGCAGTAGCTTATCAGTTCTTGTATCAGAGAAAAGTAATGGATAACGAATTAGGATGCTGATGTACTCCTTTGATTACGAAATTGCTACTGATAATAGTTTGTAATGTTGGATTGTTCAATCTAATGTCATTTATTATTTTACTCTTTCGTCGTTCATAAACTTATAATCGCCTTGAGACAGATATTTCTTTAACCTGAAGGATTAGTTGCAGTCTTCATTAACTTTTTATTACATGGATTTCTTAAGCTGAATGAAATCGTCCGGGAATAAGACGATTAATTAGGAAAACACGTAATCATGGTAAAAACAAGAAGAAAAAAAAGCTCTAGTATTTTGCTCCATCCAGCGCCAGACGAATTTTTTTCAGCCGCGAGTGAGTCATAGAAGGCAGTTATTATGTCACCAATACACCTCTATTCTCTCTTAAATAACTCTAGACGATTTTAGAAGGGAACTGAGTAGGACTGGCAATAGAAGATGTAGTAAGAGGGAGAGTGTAAAAATAGTCAAGAACTGAAGCAGCAGAATACTAGATTTGGACAGAGTACAATATTGATGGTTAGGATAAGGTTAACTAGGTTTGGCACTAGCGTAGGCCTACAGTGATAAGAGTGTAAAAATGGTAACTAATTAAGGTATAAACGAAGTGGAGTAGTATTCCAATGTTGTAAAATAATAAAATAGAAAATGGATAAGAATTTCTCGACACATTAATCTGATTATGTGCCATCAGATGAAGTTGGCTGGGCTGTGTGTGTTAATGGTGGTTCTGGCGGGGGGCACCGTGGGAGAGCTGCCGCCCCTTCAGGTCTCTTACAATATCCTCATGCTCCTGCCGAGAGCCTGCAGAAGCCACAGTAACTTGAACTCGGCAGTGGCCAAGGCTCTGGCCAACCGTGGGCACAAGGTAAGACTGACTAACTTTATTCGTGGTGGGTGCTTGCGGTCGAAGCTGGCCATGTTCATCTTTCCAGCAGAAGTAGTAGCAGTAGTTGTAGCTGCAATCCCAGGCTCATCTGAACATGAACCCGCTGGAGCGCAGGCTAAACTTGTCCTTTCACCGTGGTCCACCATCATCCTTTCGGGGGACTGGGAGGAGATTAAAAGACGTTTGTATAACCAGACAGCTCTGCCATCTGGCCATATCGATGCCACCACGTGAAGGCGTCCCTCTCTCCACACCAGTCTAAATATTTCTAAACTTGACTATGGCCCGTGTTCTCGTACGCTTAGGAGGCTCCCAGCACTCTTTCTCACTATTTTTATTTTATTTTATTTATTTATTTATTGGATAAGACACGTTATTATTCTCACGTCTCTTTTCAATGTAATCTAAGTCTTCTTGCTTTTCTTGACACGTTAATATTTTCTTGTCCCTTATTTATGCAGTCTACAGATGCCTCATACCGCCGCCGACGCCAATTTAATGTATAATTTACAAACCAACCTCGTCCGACGTCGTTTTTGGAGGTTATTAATCCCATTATTTTAGTCTGCCCTGATACAAAATCTTAGAGATGACATACCTTCTCTAACGCCAACAAAATTTATGATTTCTGCATCCTGATCCGGATCTTCCTTAAAATCAAATCAGCTTCTCCTTGTCCCAGTGCCCACCTGTTTCAGATTTCATTAAACTCTAATCATAACTTTTAGATCAATTTTTTGCACAGAGAAGCAAACAAGTAAACAAGCCAACAGACACGGGTGAATACGGATAATTACTCGCACACAGTTGGATGCATAATCTCCTCCAAAAACATAAGAAAGCTTAGCAAGGCGCGGTAAGAAAAATAAATCGCTGAGGAAGAGGTATTAAGAAGCCTCCCAATCCCACAAGTAATTGGCCCTGTGACCAGAAGTTAGGAAGGCAACCGACAACGAGCCTAACTCAGCGAAACCTACAACACAGTATTATTCTTGGTTAATTAAAGCAACATTAAGAATTAGGGGGTCTTTAGTTTATCAGAGGCAACGTTTCGTTCACTTCACGGCTTCTTCAGACACTAGTCATTTCTGCCCAAAGGAGCTCTGAAGTAAGCGAAACGTTCCCTTGAAAATAGAAGCCTTTACCTCTAGATTGTGCTTTTATTGGAACCAATTTATCAGACGAAATATCGCTAATAATAATTCTGTTCTTGCTTGCTGCAGCTTAACTAAATTTAAGGATGTCTAATAGTGAAGGGGTTCATTAGACCACATCTATAACACCCCCAGAAATCAAATCGTCTAGAGACAGTTAAAATATAGTGCGACTGATGCATCTTGTTTTATATTTGTCAACCGTTAAAGTACAGGACGGCCGTAAACAGTACTCCACTAGAGACTCACCTGGAGGAGTTTTTTGTGCTGCGGGGACGGCTAAGTCTGCTGGTGCCACCGTGGATGTGGTCTGGGAATGGAAAATGAATGAATGATGAAGGATAGACACTTGGTGCACACTTAGCTGACCCGCAAGACGCGAGAAATCGACCACCGGAGTGCAGAGGGAGCGTTATATATTGGCCACCCTGTATATACTTAACATTACCCGCCTACCACCTACCATTCTGTCTTGACCCACCCCCGGTATACTTGACATTATCCAACTACCATCTACCATTCTCTCTTGACCCACTCACTATATACTTGACATATCACCTGCCATTGTCTTGACTCACCTCAATATACTTGACATTATCCGTCTATCACTTATCATCCTGTCTTAACCCACCCCCTATATACTTGACATTAACCATATATCCACTCTGTCTTGACTCACCCCCTATATATATTTGACATCAACCATCTATTACCTGTCATTCTGTCTTGGCCCACCCTCTGTATCCTTATATTAACCTTCTGTCACCTACTGTTCTCTATCAATGTCTCAGATTGTAATGCTGACCCCATTCCCGAAGCTGGCAATACATCCGAACATCACCGCCTTGTACCCCGACCTTGGCAGTCTCCATGAGGACAGGATCAACTTGTTTGACTTTAGAGGGGATACTTCAGGTTGCCTCAGCTGTTTCACTGAGTTGCTTCCTATGGTGACCCGAAAGTTGTACAAAGATCCAGTGATACAGGATCTTTACAGCAGAAGAAAGGAGTTTGACCTGATCATTCTTGACAGTCTATTTAACGAGGTAAGTCTTGCCTATCCGAAGCATTTCCAAAGTGTTTGGAATTTGGTGTTCGCTTACATCAGGGGTCGACAACCTACGGTCCGCGGGCCTGACCTGGCCCTTATGCCTTATCTGACCGACCCGCCAGTGTGCTCCACATATTAACAAAAATATAACCTTTTTTCACTTACTCAGCATGTGAAAAACCATTTAGTCTTACTGGCTAATAATCACTATGACAAATACTAGTTTCTTATAGAAAGTGTGTATTCGAACAGACTTAAGCTCAGAGTATGAGGCTATGACGTGCTGCACCCAGCGCTCAGTGATCCAGCACTGCCAAATGTAAAAATTATGGCCCAGTTTAACAACTAATGATTATTTTATAGAAATGCGTTTATCTAAACTGATGCGATTAGTTGGCATAATAAAAAACACCTGGCGAGCCACCTAAGTAACAGAGCAGTTCCGGCCCCCAGTCCTTCAAAGGTTGCCGACTCCTGGCTTACATTTTCGGGTGAAGCCATTGCTCTTCTGCATGTTACATTTCACAATATCTTGAACTCTGTTTAATGCCTACCCTCAGCTGGAAACGTAATGGAGCAAAGGCTTTTCCCCGATACATTTTCATGGAAACTTTTTCTATGTCATATAATTGTAAAGTTTAAATACATATATTACCAAATAGCAATATCACGCCTGCAAGGATGGCAAAGCAAAGGCCAACTTGAGGTTGCTGTAAATAATCAGTGTTCCTTCCTTTTTGTAACAGAAAATCAGTTTTCAGTAAATATCACCGGGTCTTTGGATTACTCGTGATTTTATTAATAGGACTGCACTGAACAGATTTGATCTTGAAATTAGAATACAACTTTTCCAAATGTGGGTGCAAATTCTTCCACTTGTCGCCTTAGTTTTAGCAATACGATTGATAGTCTTCCGTCTCTCCCTGCAGATGATATACCCTTTCTTGCATGAGATGCCCTTCATCACAGTTTGTTCAGCTGGAATTGACCATCGTCAGAGTGCAGTCTTGGGCAACCTGCTCAATCCAGCTTACGTATCCAGTTTAGTGCGTGAAGACTTCCCGCTCCCCATGACTGCCTGGCATCGCTTTCTCAACACTTTAAGCCACATTATAGTAGCTGTGTACTGGAGAACCTGGGCCGTGGTTCCGCGGGTACAGAAAGAGGTAACTGGTCCCATTAACTACGACTGACCCCTCCAAAGGTGACTAAAATTGCTAGGCGGTAGCAGGATAAAGAATACACGTATTCAGAATCTTGTGGTATTCAAGGCAGTTAATGAAAAATGTTTTGAGAGGAAGTTAAATAAAACTTAATTGGCGAAAAAAAAAAAAAAATAAGAGACACCATGGCAGTGAAGGAACAAACTCTTTTCAGGTAAAACCATTTAACCACTGAAGACATGTTTTCTGGTTAGTGTGGCGTTAACATACGACATGATAAAAACAAGACCAGTGGAAAAATATGCACGGGTATTATATTGACAGATATGTACAGTAAGTAGATAGAGATACATAGAGATAGATAGACAGGTAGATAGATATACTGCTTATTCTTCAGATCTCTGCTCTGTTCCCTGACCTGCCGCCACTGCTGGATATAGAGAGGAATCAGAGTCTGGTGCTGGTGAACTCTCACTTCAGCATGGCCAGAACTGTTCCCCTCCTGCCCTCACAGGTGGAGGTGGGCGCCTTGCACTGCCGTCCCGCCGCCCCACTCCCACAGGTAAGCAGGACCGCATTTAAGGTTTCAAAGGAGATTTCGTGGCACATTTTTCATTGAGATTTACTGTACGTATGACATTTTGGTTTCCTTTGTAATATATATCTATATCTATATCTATCTATCTATCTACCTATCTATCTATCTATCTATCTATCTATCTATCTATCTATCTATATATATATATATATATATATATATATATATATATATATATATATATATATATATATATATATATATATATATATATATATATATATATATAGTATCTACATTGTTTCCTTCATGAATACAAAGTAGGATAAACCGCTGTACTAGACAAAACATGTATTAGGTCGTCTACTATCCATTCACTCGACGTTGTGCTGCCTTCATCTAACTCTTCATGGAGTTACAACCCAAGAGACTTCCTATTTATATTCAGGAAACAATTTACTACGTTGGGGGTACACTTGTAACCAAACGGCGCCAGGTGTTCTAGTAGGTCAATGTGCTTAACAGGATAGGACCCTTATTGGTTTAAATACAAGGACTGATTGGGTCCTATTGCTCACATAATATCTCTCAGGGGCGAGCAAGGCTGGTCACACTCGCCTTCAGTGCCGGGAGTGAATAAAGAAATCCTTGGCTCCTACCTTCCTGATTGGATGAATAAGGATTGTACGTAAATTTATCTTCACACGTACACCTATATTGTTTATACTCTAATTTCTCCTATCCATCTTGAATACTGAGCTGCAACAGTAGATTAACACTAGAATATGGTGGAAGTCAAGAACACGTGCTATGGAACTATGTAGAATCGTAGTATTGACTTTTTCTGCCACTGAGGTACGTGAAATCATCCGCAAAGGGACAAAAAAAATAGGGCCAAGTTAAAGTAAAAAGAGTATACTCTACCAAACCCGTCACATTCAGATCAGAGTGAATATTAAAGTGACGAAATATGGAAATAAAACGATCTTTGAAATCACTCAGCTGTTATGGAAGCCTGGATGTTCCTGTAAATTGAATAGAATCATCTACTACTACTACTACTACAGCAGCAGTAGTAGTAATAGTAGTAGTAGTAATAGTAGTTGTTGTTGTTGTTGTTGTACCAACAGTAGTAGCAGCAGAAGAAGAAGCAACAACTCCAGAATCATCGGAACGTAAACCCGGTGGACTGCAGGCTAAAACTACTCTTCTTCTGCAGTCCACCATCCTCTATTCGGGGGATGGGGCGTGCACCGAGGGACGTCTGTACAGCTTGCAATTCCACTCTCTAGGTACTCGTATATCGGTGCCACCACATGAAGGCGTCCCTCTACAGAACCCTTCCACAAATAAACAAATCTAAGTATTTTAATGCCAGTGGTGAGGATAATCCTTGAGTTAAGTTTCCTCTAATATCTAAGTTATTTCGATATTAAAAATCTCTGAACTTTGTACTCTTATCATCGCTAGGATCTGGAGTCATGGATATCAGGTGCTGGTCCCGAGGGTGTGATATACTTCAGTCTGGGCTCCCTCGTCCAGGGACACAATATACCACTGAAGTATCGTGACATGCTTATCAAGGCTTTCCGTAGGCTGCCACACCGAATCATCTGGAAGTATGAGGAGGACCTGGAGGGAGTGTCAGAGAACGTCTTGATAAGGAAATGGCTCCCACAACAGGACGTCCTTGGTGAGTTCATCCAGTATAATTAATGAGTTAGTTTATTATGATATATGCAAAGTATATCAAATAATTCAGATATGTTTCTAGTCACTAAGTCTATGGTAGAGGTATTAAGGTTCTGGCCCTAAGACAGCCTGTGGTAGAGGTGGTGAGGTTCTGGCACTATGACAGCCTGTGGTAGTGATGATGGGGTTCTGGTTCTTATACAATCTGTGCACCTCAGGTCACGACAACGTGAAGGTTTTCATCAGCCACGGCGGCCAGCTGAGCATGCAGGAGTCCATCTATCACGGCACGCCTCTCCTCGTCTTTCCCGTCGCTTGCGATCAACCGAAGAACGGTTTGTTTGTGCGGACTTCTGGCATCGGTGACATGTTGATGTGGGAGGACATGACTGTGGAAACCATAGTTGATGCTGTCTCCGAGATTACCACCAACCCAAAGTTAGTTAGATTAAGATGGTTCTTGACAATAGGAGATAGTGATACAGCTTTTAATTTCCTGGCAGATATTAATTTAGAGGGCAAATGTATTATGAAATAATATAGTTTTGAATACTGATTATCGGATTTATGCAGTCTTTGATGATTATATATGCATTTGCTGCCATTTTTGTCACCGTTTGAATAATTTTTGGTGAATGAGACTGAAACAGTTAATACCAAAATGTATTTTCGCCGTGCCTGTTGTAATATTCAAGACAACTGTATACACAAAATGTTCCAAGATTAACTGTCTAGTGAAGGATCTAGTTCTTATGGACTGCGTCTTGTATAACAAGTAATTGCTATTCTCCGTACTGTATATGGCATAGGAAGACTAGTAGCACCTCTTCCTTAGCGATTTATTTCGTGTACTGCACTTCAAGATTCTCTTTTATGATTATATATATATATATATATATATATATATATATATATATATATATATATATATATATATATATATATATATATATATATATATATATATATATATATATATAATTTAGTTTGGATTACTTCAAGACAAGGTTATATTAAAGTGTTATGGGCAGAATAAATCCCTAAGAAGAGAGGCTAGGAAATATCCTCAGTCACTTATAGAATGACCCTATGTCCTAAACCTGCATTGCAATTATCGTGGTGTAGTGTGGTCTGGTTGTAGAGACGATAACTTCTGATCAAATGGACGCAGGGTGAAATCTCGATTGCATTTCAGGAAAGCAGAAAGAAGATTATAATTCTGATTGCATTTTAGGAAAGCAGAATGAAGATTATAATTTTGATTGCGTTTTAAGAACATGGACTGAATATTTGGTCTCTATAAAAAGATGCCTGACCTACAAGGGGAGGATCATTGGTACTTTAATGAGTAGTAGCTTAGTTTTACTACTGGACATACTGATCATGTATTTCACTGAAATATAAAGTTGCCAGACAAATGATCAAGAGGAGATACTCATGACCGCTGTGGTACTTAATGTTGTCATACGATTTAACTGAATTTTCATTTTATATGGCCGACTTTATTAGCTTTATGTTCAGGTACAAGGAGAATGTGCTGGTGATGTCGAGGCAGCTGCGGGATCAGCCGACGACGCCGCAGGAGAGGGCCGTGTTCTGGACGGAGTACGTCATCCGTCACCGGGGGGCGCCGCAGCTGAGGAGCCCTGCAGCCCAGCTTTCCTGGGTGGAGTTCCTCATGCTGGACGTATTGTTCTTCTTCTCTGTGGCCGTCTTTATCTCCATCTTCTTGTTGCGTCGTATCATTAAAAGCATTTCGGCACTGATATTTGGTACAAGCAACCTCAAGTTGAAAACTCAGTAATATGTTGAGCAACAGTTATATTCATGCATTATATTAGTAGTGGTTAAGTTTGTGACTCTTCCTTTAGATATTTTAATGAGAAAGATAAGCAAGGTTATGAGCAATATTATATCTAGTAAGAGAAGCACTACAGGTGGGACAGCATGGGACCGTACGGATCCAGGAAAAGAGGATGGCCACAGATTCTGTCCTTGCAAGTAAAACGTAGAAGGCACAGATGAAGCTCCATTCATTCAGTTAAAACAAGAATGGCACAGAAGAACGCTCCAGCCATGCAAAGAAAACATGTATAATACTGGAATTCATAAAAAGAAAGGTAATAATTCTGGAGAAAAAGAAAAGCCAGGTCATCTACACTGCTGAAAATGTGTGTGTGTGTGTGTGTGTGTGTGTGTGTGTGTGTGTGTTGGGGATGGGGTGCGAATTATATTCCTGCATCTGGCAATTTCACTTTTTCTGCTTTAGATCTGTAGGTAGTTTTTGAAGGTAAATTAAAATACAGTAGAGTAAATATCAGTACATTTAATTTCACTACTCCTTTCGTGCTTCATTTGTATTCCCTCATTCTTTGGTTCGCCTATTTTAGCTTGTCCTCTCCCCTCTCCCTCTTTCCTTCCTTCACCTCAAAAGTTTCATCGTTTTAATCCTTTTTTTATGTGATGATGGCACAGTAAAACACTTTTGTTTATAATAACAGACTATGTCGATAAAAAAAAGAATACTAGTAAGAAGACACATAATACTGGGCAAAATAAGTCGCTAGGGAAGAGTTAGCTGCGATGCCTCCTATGTCACTATAAAACACTGCATTAAGTAATGACCGTAGATTTTAGTCCATCAAGGAGAAACATCTCGTAGCAGAGAAGTTCAGAAAATGGTTAAAGAATTTGATCTGCAAGGAAAACATACATTACAGCTTAATCATTTGAGACGACACCGAGTGAATGTAAAGTGAAATAAAGTTACGTACGAGTAAATCCCTGCAGTCAAAATAACGTCTAATACTCAAAAAAGAAGAACGTCAAAATTAAAAAAAGTTACAACATATGATCAACGCCAAAAATGTGATTTTTTTTTTTTTTTCAGAATCCAAAAGAGGGTTGAAGTTTATATATATATATATATATATATATATATATATATATATATATATATATATATGGAAATGTGGAAGGTTCTGAATCTCCCGCATCTAGTACACTCAACATCGCAACTTTTCACCCTCATCTTTCCCTGTCCTTCATTAAAATCAATACAATAATAAATAATAACGATAATATATAAAAAAAAATCTTGGTTATGAGAAGAATTGACTGGTTCAGGTGTTGTCGCACAGGAAGCTTCGTTGCACCTCTTCCTAAGCGATATATTTTTTATATTACACGTCTATCCTTGTCTATACTGCATAGATCGTTTTTCTATCGACATATAATCTACATACGTGACACACACAAAGATAATGAGGGGTAAGATGCAGAACAAATCGCTGAGCAAAAGGTACTATGAAGCCCATCATGCCATTATCGGAGGATTCGTAGCACCTCTTCCTAAGCTACTGATTTTGCATATTACATTTCTACGTTCTCCTATATGCTATTTATTTCTCTTTATATCTTGTATAGTTTCCATTAATAACATACATGAGAATCTTGAGGCATAATGTGCAGAATAAATTGCTAAGGAAAATGTGTTACGAAATCCCTGAAGCCACTGAAATACTGTACCACCCTAACAATGCCCATCCAATACAGTGCCGGGCCAATGATTAACGATAATAATACAGATATTACTTGTTGTCTCAAAGTTGTAAGGCGCATACATGGACGGAAACATGGCTATTTCCCCTCTCATGGTCGGGAAGACTCTGTTATTCTGTTCCAACTAAAGCCAGACGATTTTATGCTGACGAAAGCGATGGGAGCCTGAGTGCTAATAACTGTGGATCTGCAACAAATGAATTGAAAAGTGAGGCCAAGATGAAGAATCAGGAGAACAGTTCATATATTTGTGGTGCAAACATAAGGCGTACTTTTCAGTTATGCACATAAAACAATTTTCCGCTGAAGGTGATAACCAGACAGTCATACTAAGTCACTCCCTTATATGCTGTTTACATGTTTAGTTTGACATTACTTGATGTATTCTGGAAATGGGAATAAACGGTTACTTTTATTATGCTGATAGTTGTTAAATACATCCTCTTTGAAATCATCAGTCCAAGACACACACAAAAGTGTATCTCTCTCTCTCTCTCTCTCTCTATCTATATATATATATATATATAATGCCTCTCACGGTTATGTATCTACGATATTCTCTGGTCCTCATGAACAGGGAATGCCACAGATAATATCAAAATACGAGGTTTACGTACTTTAATGTTTCATTCACAAACCACGGTTTGCGATAATGACATAAAATGCATGAAGGTGATTTGAAAATACAAGCTAGAACCATGCACAGTAAGCATCTTATTGTTGCAGGTGATCCTTGAACTGTACTGTGCGTTGTGCATAGTCAGCCACGTGCTCAATTCCTTTGCTGGATGCTATGTGGAGATTTGCAGCTGTAACTCGAGGATTAATAAGCGCATTGTGTAGCTCTGCTACGCCTGAAGAGCAGGCTGCTGCTGGATCTCCAGATGATGATAAGCTTCCCATCCAGTACTCATTTCCGGGCAATGAGTTGCTGTCCCAGGCAAAATTAGTGACCAGTAGGGTGCCAGAAGGAACAGGAGCGTGTAATGCTCGGCGGGAGAAGTGCAAGATTACATCTGTGCCGGGAAAGACCTCACCATCCTTAACTCCAAGACAGTTATCCACACCAATCCAACTGAAGTCGACATGAGCAATGGTTGATGTATCGGTGACCTTCAGAGCTTCACCCCAAGCATCCACATACATGGCGTACTGAAGTGATGAGATACGCCACACTCCTAGTCCTAAGCCCACTACATGCACATAGGCCTGTAATCCTTCTCCTTTGGCTCGTTCTCCTGCTTCTGCCAGTAGAGTTTCAGCAGAATACTGTATCCTGGCCTTGTATACTTCTCTGTTGAACAAAAGTGTGGGAGTCAGATAAAGGAAGGTATCTTTTGGTGCAGCACTGGCTTTATCCCAAGTTGGCAGCTCTATCCCCCACAAGCGGCTCCATTCCTGTTGAAGTCTTTCCTTTCCTTGTGACGTCTTGCCATAGCCATTTGCTACAGTGTTTTGTTCTGGTGCAATCATGCAATCCTGCCATTCCATGACACATCGACGATGCAGCCTGGTTCCTACCATACCAACAATAACACCCTCCGGCTGAAAGGAGCCAGGGTCACCAGGGACGCCACAGTTGTGGCGACTGCCATCATTGATGAAAAATGAGCGAGATGAAACACTGACAAGTGCCGACAACTTCATCTCGTCATAGCTCATGTAATTAGCCAAAATAAGGTCACCTTTTTCCGATTTGGTACCAATATTTTCAAATCCATTTGTGCCCTCTTTACCACTTTGCAGCAAATGCTTGTCAAGATTTCCTACAAAGACCAATGGGCGCTTCTTCAAAAGTCGATCTACCAGTCCCAGCAGATCCAAGTCCTTGTACATCTTTCTGCGGAAAGAAACGAGAATGTACACTTAATACAAGCAGGTTTGAAACTTTTTTTTTTTTTTTTTTTATCCTGGCTAAAGTTAAGTCATTACTGAACAAAAGGAATTTTGCAGCCAAGGTCTTCAAAGCGTCTTGATTCATATTAATAAATCCAGCACGAGTATTTCCGTCGGTCCTAGAAGATCATACCGACAAAGATGAACCAGCATTGTACCTCAGCCCATAAAACCAATTGAGGTATATCATTATAACTTAACAGTGTTGTGTAATTAATATTTTCTTTCTCTTTTTAATATATCAGGGACTGTGTTGTGATATTTCTGCCCAAAGCTAAGTTTAGCATAACCTTATCTGAAAGCTCATCACTCGATTTCTGTCACCTGTTTTTTCCTTTTTTGCTTTCTTTTCACCGTGGTATATAATTTCATCTTCCAGCTTCTCCTATTCTTGTCACATGTTGTCTGGAGGTAGGTGTTCTGTGACAACAAATAGCATTACTAAAGCATGGAAATCATAAGGAAAAAACTGATTCAGGATATTGTTTTTACAAGTACATGATGTTCTTTGTTAGCTCACAGTCCTTCAACATCTCAGCTTTCTCTTATTATACGGTATGTACAGAAAAAAAAAAGGTGTTTATTTTCATAATTAATTTGCATGAGTACCAGGCTAATTTAAAACCATATGATGATTATTATTTTTTTTTTAGAAACTAATGCTAACGACGAATTCACTGCCCATGTCAATATTAGATATGTGGAGTTCCCAATGAAATATGTAAAACGAAAGAAAAAGCAAGAATGGGAATATGAATTTCTCAACAAAAGGGACCATGAGAGAAAAACGGCTATTCTATGAAAAAAAAAAAAAAAAAAAAGGGATTTAATTTCAACACCTGTATCACTAATTTTTTACAGTAATTTTCAATCAGATTAAGGTATGTCAAAGAAGTACAATAAATAAAGGCAGGGAACAATGTCCATTGGTAGTGAGAGTCGGGTTAAGATAATGAAATTAATGGTGGTGCTCTTCCAAACTTGAGAATTTTATTAACAGTTGTTAGCACCAATGAATTATACATTTTCTAAACAAATACTTTTTTTTGTAGACAATTAATTGTCTGGATGCGTCTATCTGTAACTTAAGTGATTTGCTGATTCACATGAAGAAGGTCCAGTAAGCTTTTATGGAACCCAGGGAAGATTAAAACATCGTAATAATTCTTTACAGCATTGTATAATATCAGTCAAACTTCCCTAACGCATGATTTTTCACTAAATTAGCTCTTATACTGCAGCACCAGTCGAACAGGACGGCACTCACGACGTGGATGGCAAACTGGTGACAGGAAGAGCTACAGCTCCCGTTTCTCCAGCCCTTGGGATCTCTTCCTGACCATCTCTCTTTCATGAACCATTTCAGTGTTTTCATTAACGTAGAGGGTAGGCCAGTATTCTCTCACAAACCTTTACGTCCAACTGTCCACACCACACTACATGCACATTAGGTATCACACCTTCTATTTCCATACCCCCTTATTTTTATGAGTTGAGGACACCTGTAATCTGGTGTACGGATTATTATTTTTTTATTTAATCTGTTGTTCTATCCTATGCTCATCTTTTGCTAAAAAAAAAAAAAATGAAAAAAACTTAAGAGGCCAGCTCTCTAACCTTTCAATACTGGTCCCATGTTTTCGTTTGTGGTGAAGGAAGGAGACCAGTAAGGGCAGAAGTCTCTCGTGGACCAGAGGATAAGCAGAGTTGACGTACTTCTCCAGCTTTTCCGTGTCATGGCCTTTCTTCTGTTGGCAGGTGTTAAATAAAGACATTAATCAGATGATACAAAAAAAAAAATCGATTCTTACATATGTAAATGTTACTGTAATATGCAACATAATCTTTGGTGCGTCAGTATGGATACCGCTAGTCATGTTTGGGATGAAAGAAGCATTAACGTATACACACCCTGAAAAAAATGCCCGATCTACAGGTGAACAGACCAGCCGCCAGGTAGACAAAGATGGCCCAGGCAAGCAAAGTACAAATCTACTGAAAATACCATATGGAATCTATCTATCTATCTATATCTATATCTCTATCTATCTATCTATCTATCTATCTATATATATATATATATATATATATATATATATATATATAAAATCCAATCCTACATCGCCCCATGAATCTATATATATATATATATATATATATATATATATATATATATATATATATAAAATCCAATCCTACATCGCCCCATGAGGAGCGTAGGAGCCCAGGGCTAGGCAAGTTTAACCTAACGTTTAAGATGAGAGTGACCAGTCTCACTCATCCCTGAGTGGCATTACGTGAGCAATATACCCCAACCACCCCTTGGATATAAACCTTCACCGGCTCAATCCGAGTGGAGCGCCGTAATTAGTCACTAAACCACCAGGCGCCAAAATTTAGTTATATGGTTACCACCCAGGGTAGTAAATGGTTTCCTGGTGTACAGGAAACCATTTGGCTTGTCACTCAGTGTAGAGTCACCCACAGGCAGGAGGAAGAGGAGAGAATGAAGGAAAGGAAGACAGAACAGGGAGTGTAATGTCACCCGTAGGCAGAAGCATGAGGAAAGAATGAAGGAAAGAAAGACAGAAGAGGATGGAAGGAAAGAAGGATGGAGGAGAGGAAATGCCAGACACCCGAGAGCAGCAATACATCGAGTGAGTGGATGGTGAGCGCCCCCACCTACCACAATATGATATATATATATATATATATATATATATATATATATATATATATATATATATATATATATATATAAGAGCACCGATACTTGTTTGTTTGTTTGTTTGTCCTTCAATCATGCCCAACTATTGGCCAGAGACCCCAGATCCATAAATATTCTGAATCAGGATGACCCAAGGATAGTTTTAGGGGAGTCAAAAATCAGATCTGGGTCACTGGAGGTCACCAGTGGAGTGTTCACCTTTTTGGCCCAGGCAACGCCGGGTACCCCTGCTAGTACAATATATAATTGTGTGTGTGTGTGTGTGTGTGTGTGTGTGTGTGTGTGTGTGTTTCGTCACCTGCAATGTGGAGAGCCTGGCGGTGTCGATGGGGAACTTAACAACAAACTTTTTACTCCTCTTGATTATTTCAGGCAGCGTGACCCATGGCGGCTTCTCCGTCTGTGCCAGGACCCTCAGATGCTCCCTCCAGTGCCTCTCCCTCCTCTGTTCTGGCGTCTCTTCTGCTGGTCCATCATCATCAGCAGCAGCATTATCCTCTGTTTCCCTCCTGGGACACACAACAGAAACAGAAATGCAATCTTAGCAAAACATTAACACAGCTGTTCTTGCCAGCACAGGACTATGTTACTTAGCTTCCCCACCATCAATCTCCTCCTCCCTCCCCTCCTCCTCTACCCGCTCCTTCTTCTTCTCTACCCGCTCCTCCTGTACCTGCCTCTCCTCCTCCTTCTTTACCCGCTCCTCCTCCTCCTCCTCCTCCTCCTTTACCCGTTCCTCCTCCTCCTCTTCCACCCTATTGCCAAATACACAGTAGAAAATACATGTTAGCAGAACTGTTCCTTGCACAATACAAACTCATTTAATAAGATAACTCATTTTGTAATACTGAACGTTTATTGTATTCTCAGGCAAGTAATCCGGTTTCAGTTCCCTAGAGGAGTGTGTGTGTGTGTGTGTGTGTGTGTGTGTAATTCACCGGGTCGGTCAGGATCACTTGATGGTCGTGATCGTCAGCTTTTACCCTCCCGGAAGGGAGCTGAGAGCTCATATAGTCCGATCTAAGGGCAAGGCTGTGACCTTCACACACGCACACACCCGTCCCCTTGCTCAAGGGGGACAGTAACCACCCACTTCGTCAGTGAAACTTTTCGCAACCTGAGCGAGGAGCGAACTCCCCTCCACCAGTTGGCAAGCGAGAACGTTACCACTGCACCAGCGAGCGGTGTGTGTGTGTGTGTGTGTGTGTGTGTGTGTGTGTGTGTGTGTGTGTTGCGCTGTCACTTTGATTTGTAGCATCATTTCGTGGTGAAGCGTCTGGTTATTAAATAGGCAGAAACAAGGAATCTTACGCGCAAACAAATCTTAGGAGAGTTTATAAATACGGCCTTTGACAGCGTGACATCTGGGTGCTTATTAGTATCAGGAATAGGAGGCTTCGTAGCACCTCTTCCTGGGCGATTTATTTTGCACATTATTACACTTTAACCATCTCATATATGCAGTTTCATGTTATTCTAATACCAGAAAAGTTTGTATTTATCTCCTACCAGAGGATACTTAGGTGGAATGTGCAAAATAAATTATTAAGGAAAACTTGTTACGAAGCCATTGAAGCCAAACACTTGAGATCCGTTCCTTCTCGTAACTCAGGATTTGATTTGCAGGAAATAGACATATGCATGGGAAGTCTGTGCACTTTTTCTTATCGTTCCCCGGAAAAAAAAAAAATCGTATAATTTTCAGGAAGCACAAGGAATATGGGAAGACTCAGCACTCTCCTTTCTTTGTCTTTCCCCAAAAAAGAAAAAGAAAATCCGAGTTACCTGAGCGCTGACAAACGTGTTCGTAAACTTTTTTTTTTTTTTGGTAGGGGGTTGCTATGGTGAGACATCACTCACCTCACCTTCCGCTCTCCCTCTCATAATCGCATAATTTCTCACCTTTCTATTTCTGATAACGAGTTCAACAAACATCAGGTACTTCTCTCAGGATGATAACATGTGGTTTAACTCTCCCAAATGAATGTTTTTCTACCATGGATTGGTCTTGTATGGTGCAATATACCCTCATATTACTTCACTTCACTATCAATTACACAACGTACGACTTACTCTTGTGCGATTTCATTTTAAGTATATATCCCTGTCCAGGGACGGATTTACCAATAGGCCAAGTAGGCCATTGGCCTGGGGCCCACCCGTATCTGGGGGCCCACTGAAACTAATTTGTCGCGCAGTGTGCCAGTGTATAATCTTGTTTTAAGTGTACATTATTTCATTATATAATATATTCACAACCATAAGGGTCCCTGTACAATAAGTATAGGGCCCGGAGTATGGGACCCCTGTACAATAAGAATAGGCCCACAGTGGTCTTCAACCGGTGGGCCATGGCCCACTGGTGAGTCCGGCCTGGGGCCCACAAGTAGGTAAATCCGGCCCTGTCCCTGTCAGTGTTAATTGCATGAAACGTACGCATTATTATTATTATTGTTATTATTATTATTATTATTGTACTGTACGGTAGCAGCACTATGAAAACATCAAGCTCGAATATACAGTACAGGTACAGGTAGAGTGAAAGAACCTGTTGCTTCCCATTGCTACGTAGAATTCATCTGACGCGTGAGTGATACCTAGCTGTCACCACTTCCGAGGAACATAACTCTTTCTCTAAGACTTTTCATACATTAATCTTGTTTTATTACAGTAACTTTAAGTCTGAATCATTAGTACATTATTTATCCTTTGCACAGACTCACCTAGGCCTCAATCTCTCTCTCTCTCCGTGACCCTGGACCTGCGCACTAGTAATTTTCTTATAAGCTTCGCACAGCACAATGAAAACAGCACATTTCTCTTACCCTGAAATGGACCCCAACCAGTCGCCGAGTCGCTTCAGCATATTATTCGTCCCTCTAGTAACCCGCGCACCACAACACTCACTGGTTCACTCTCGCCATCTCCTCCCTGCCACCGCCCCACTGTGAGTCAAGGATTACACCATTTTTTTCACCATCTTTCACGTTTGCTCTAATCCACAGATAGTCAGACACTACTAATCTTCACGCACGATCTCAGTCCCCGTGTTTCTGTAGGCACTAGGCAATGCGTACAACGCCCTCGTAGTGTTCTTTAAATGTAACTGTTTATCTGCTCTGGCAACACTCACATCGATTGGAGTTGCCAGTTCAGTGCCAGTGAGTGCGCTGTGCTGCCAGGCGAATGAAAGAGAATAAGTTATGAATAGGAATGTTTATATACACTCATTTTACTTCTAAGGAGGAGGAGTGATTGTTAATGTGAGGCCGAACTGATACAAATATTGTGTCTACGAATCTCCTGAATCAGATTAAAGATTTTTTTTTTTTTTTCACTAGCTGACTGATAAAAATAGTTCCTACCTAACAGTCTAGTCTGCCGCAGGAGTCATACCTCTTACGTCACTGCCCTATATCCCATGAATGCGCGTTTATTCTGACTGAGTAAAGGTACATTGGCACACGACAGGGACACCAGCATGCCATGGTGGTGATGGTAGTAGTAGCAGTAGTAGTAGTAGTAGTAGCAGCAGCAGTAGTAGTAGCAGTAGCAGTAGTAGTAGTATTGTTATTATAGTCCCCAGGTTCATCAGAATGTGAATCAATGGACAGCTGCTAAAGTGGTTCCCCCCCTGCCTGCACACCACCATTCTCTTTTTGGGGGATAAGGAAGGAGTTGAGGGACGTTTGTATAGTTGGGCAACTCCACTACCCAGTTATATCAATGCCACCACATGAAGGCGTCCCTTCATCACAGAGCCAGCATACACCAGCCTTTAACACTCAGCCTGCCACACCTCTCTAAGCTTAATAAAACCATCTGACGTTAGCAGGAATAGAATACTTGAGGTATCCCGACCATGAGTGGGTCAGTGAAAGTACAACCTTCCACACTCCTGTCTCAGCTTAATAAAACCATCTGACGTTAGCAGGAATAGAATACTGAGTTATCCCGACCATGAATAGGTTAGTGAGAGTACTGACACTTCAAGTTTTATGATTCACAGCTAAATAACAAAGACTAATCCAGAATTATTAGGAATAGTATTGAGTGGTTCCGACTACAAGAGGGTTAAGCGGACACCTCTGGATTCTCGTTGTATTCGGCTAAATACAAAGTAGTGGAATTTATTGGTTTACATCTCTATAAGGATTAATGGGGATTTTTATACCTGCGGGACAACGAGTAATATGTTTTAGTCGACGTTTGTGTGTGTGTGTGTGTGTGTGTGTGTGTGTGTGTGTGTGTGTGTGTGGGTGTAAATAACTAAACTTGGAGGAAAGGCTGACGCTGAGCTAATGAGGAAACCAATTGTTCTTTAGAACAATAGTTCAGAGGTCAAGGTCACAGGGCTAAGTCAAATGTTGACCTAGCAAAATCACCTTCAATAGTTTTTGTCCGTTTTAAAACAATCTTAACGAAATGGCTCAGACATGGAAGAAAGAAGTGGATCAGCTTTGAGAACAATTAGGCAACGGCCGAGGTCACGAGCAAGGTAAAATTTCGACCCGTGTGTCTGTGCGAACAGAAGTAATCAAACTACTTTTGTTCTGATTTGGACCATTCTTGGTGGAAGGGCTAGTGGGTTGTTGACCTATATTCTTGAGAACAACAGGTCATAGGGCAAGGTCACATGACAAGGTCACCTTTACAAGTTTTTGTCCGATTTAGAGCAAACTTTGTGCAAAGGTTCAGAGAATGAAGGATTTAGAATTTCAAACCAGCCAGCTAAAATCAAGGCCACAGGGAAATATCAAAGGTCAAGGGCACATGGCAAGGTAACTTGAACAGTTACGATCTGGTTTCGACTACATTTTTTTGTAAGGTTCAGAATAAGGCAAGGACCAAGTGATTCCATTTTGAGAACATTTGGAGAAGGTCAATGCTACTGCGTAAAGTAATTTTCAGTCATTTGACCAACTGATGGGCGAGCGATACTACACTCTCTGAGTGCTCCCTCTTGTCTGATTTTTTTATTCACTCATTCATTTGCAAAACCATAAACGGAATGACAAAATAACCTGCCTTGCGCAGCTCCAAGTTACTCAATTCGACGTTCTCATGTTTGTCCCAGCCACCAAGATTGGTTACAGTCAATAAGCCACACAAGACATGGCTCATGGATGCCAAACGAGACAGCGCAAATGTTCCAATGTTCATGGAAAATCAATAACAGCTTGACCTAAGCTCTGACTAACGATTACACACACACACACACACACACACACACACACACAATCTTCCCTTAAACTCATTTGCCTCCACCAGCCTCCCCAGCTACCGGTATAATATATCCAGATGAAGGTTAACAAATGGCTCTCTAATGAGTCTGACTTCGTTTCATCCACACACTAATCACCCACACTCAGGATCATGGTGGAGATCGATGGAAATTACTGAATGGACAGAATATATTCTTTAAATATTTTGAACCTAACCTAATGACATATTTAGTCTACTTTTGTATAATATGATATTTATCTTACCGTGGAAATTTTTGGAGCGAGCAGTGCTTTGTGGAATCTGCATTTAACTTTTTATCATCTGAAAATAATAACGGCACAACAACCTAAGATTTTGTACATTGGCAGTACAAAATTATCTTGAGTATTCTTAGTATACCATGGGCCATGCTACTGAAGGCGAAGTGTTTTTTAAGGTTCTTCAATAATACGTGGATATTGGTGTATTCATGGAAATAATATATTAGGAAAAATACAGAAAAAAATTCTCACCTCAAAATTTACAACAAACTATATTCTCTACACAGTATATAATTTAGAAATGTGCTCATACATTTTGTTTACATGTACTGAACTGTTTCATTGGCATATCAGGTATATACTGTAGGTCATGCTAGATGTAAATATTTGGTAAGTGAAGTGCACAAAATTGGTTGAATCACGTTACTACTACATAATTTTCACTAGCATTAGTTGTGAACCATGGGAAACGCAGTGTTTTGGAATACCTAGAAACTGCTTAATGGGACAACAAGAATGGATTAATTACAGCTTTGAAACGGTGCTGGAGAGGGACGCCTTCAATTGGTGGCACCGATATAAGTGTGTGGCTCCACGGCCTAGTTATAAAAACGTCCCTCAGTTCCCTCCCAATCTCCCACGGTGAGGAGGATAGTGAACCGCAGGAGAGGGAAACGTCAGCCTCCAGTCCACTGATTTCAGTTTTCAGATGAACCTGGGGCTACAGCTTCTATTACCACTATCACTAGTTTCGGAACACATGCAGAGTCAACAATTCGCAGAATGCCATAAATAATAAGCGTATTACAGGGAAATATCATAGTTTAATCAGTTCTAACCAAGAAATTAATGAAAACATATTCCAATATTGCATTAAATAATAGGATGGAAAACTAAAATGAGCATGTGCAGATACGATAACAGACTAGCATCAGAGATGGATTAAGTGTACAGAGTATAGAATAAGTTGCATATTAAATTGCTGAGTATTGCAAAGCTGGGATGGAACAGACTAAAGATGCATTATCAAAGTTATTCACTGCGTGCTTTTATTCCAACTCTAGGCCTGAACCTGATAGCCGTTCCCAAAGGCCAAATAATACTCCTCCATGCCACACATATCACCAAACTGGCACTAGTGCATGCCTTTTAAAATGAATACATACTAATGTTGTTTCGTTAAAGTATTCGCGGAGGTGTTTTTATGACATGTCGGTGGCTCTCGTGGAATATTACTGAATTTAGTATCAACGATACTGTAACTGACAAAGCGACATGGACTCGTGCAAGTTAATGAAAACTATTATACTAGTTACTAATACTCTAGTTATCATGCGGAGTACTTATTATTACCTGAGCACTGTGTCTGTAATTATAGTAGGACAAGAACAAAGAGACGCTATGTCGATAGCTGTGTCCTGAGATTAGACATCACAGTGGGGATGAGTTGTTACATGCGAATAAGCTTCATAAATTTTAAGGCTTCATAATATTACTGCTTACACTCATATCCAGGATACCTTAATGAAGTTTGCGTTTTGCATACTCGGATATGTGCTCAACGCCAGAGGACGATGCCACGTGTAGGTTTTCAGCACAGACGCGTGGGTTGATGAGTGCGTTGTGCAGCTCCGCCACAGCTGAGGAACAGGCTGCGGCAGGGTCTCCAGAGGCTGACAGCATCCCTTTCCAGTATTCGTTGCCAGGCAGAGCATTGCCATCCCAAGCAAAGCTTGTAACAAGCAGAGTACCCGAGGGAACTGGTGCATGTAGGGGCCGCTTGCTGAAGTGTACTGTTATCTCTGTGTCAGGGAACACTTCATCATCACCAACGCCATGACATTTGTCTACCGGAATCCAAGTGAAGTCCACATGAGCAATATGGGTTGTGTCGCTGGCTTTGATGGCGTCCCCAAAAGCGTCCACAAAAAGCTGCTGCTGACTAGACACGAGCTGCCACACACCCAGTCCCAGCCCCACCACATTCACATATGCACGCAGACCTGCAGCCTTGGCTCGCACCCCAGCCTCAGCCAGTAGAGTCTCGGCTGACAGTTGGATTCTTGCCTTGTACACCTCTGTATTAAACATAATTTTTGGAGACAGTTTCAGGAACTTGCCCTCAGGAGCAGATTGTGCTTGGTCCCAAGAAGGGAGCGCTGACTTCCAAAGACAACCCCACTTTTGCACAAACCCGTGTCGCTGGGGTGGATTCGTTCCGTAGCCACGATCTTGAATATTCTGGTCTGGTGTGACTACACAGTCCTGCCATTCCATCACACCAGTCTTCTCCAGTCTTGCACCTACCATGCCCACGATGACGCCATCAGGCTGGAAGGTTCCGGGGCCACTAGGGACACCGCGATTGTGGCGGCTGCCGTCATTGATGAACACCGAATGAGATGAAACGCATAGCAGGGCTGATACCTTGATTTCGTCATAACTCATATAATCGGTAAGAGTGAGGCGGCCACGTTCGCTGCTGTGACCAATCTCCTCCCACCCACCACTACCCACCGTCCCATCACACAGCAGGTAAGAGTCTCCACTGGTAAAGAACACCACTGGACGTTTGGTCAGCAGGCGATCCACCAGCCCCAACAGGTCCACATTTTCGTAGAGCTTCCTGTGAAGAATCAGGGCATAAGTTCACTTGACATATAAATTATTAGTCTCTAAACCTCCTTCCATTCCCAGCGACCTCTAATGGTAGTATAAATGTTACAGTCAGTCCTTTTTAACTCAAAATTCAAGCTGACAGAATAAGTACTACTACACTAAAGTATGTACGGCTTAAAACAAAGAAATGTGCAAACAGAAATTGGCTATTATTAAACCCTGCAAAATCTAAGCGCCAGAGGATGGGCAGCCTCAGACATAATCATTAAAGGACAAGTGATCAGCCCACAAGCCCACATTCCTAAGCTTAATTTATGTAGACTATAACGTTGCTAGGTTATGTATTTGCCCTCACTCATACGGCAACCATTGCTTTTCAACCAAATTATAGCGAATATTAAAATGACAAAATAAGAAAGAATTACGTGATCTGTGTTAATGGAGACTTAACATGTAAACTGGTCTGGTTTCTTTATAAATACGATTCCAGATCTTCATCCAAATTAACACCAGAGACCACAAGACCCAGAATAAAAATACACCATGGTCACAGAGTCTTGCTTGGTTTACAAAAATTTATTAAATGTTAACGATTTAGCGTACAGAGATGCATTTTTTTTTCTCATAAACAGAGATGTATTTTTTTCCATGTAAAATTGCGTAAACCCAGCACCAACCTCTCCTTCTTCCTGCCGTGAACCTTCTTGTGCTGCAGGAATGCTGCCAGCAGCGGCAGGAGTCTCTCGTGGATCAAGGGGTAGGCGGAGTTGATGTGCTCCTCTAGTTTATCCTTGTCATGGCCGCCTTTCTGTTCACGGGATAAAATGAAGTCAGTGTCAGTCATTCGTCATCATCATCATCATTATCATCGCCTAATTAATATTCTCCGATTACCACCGTCCTCCTCCTCATCATCATCATCATCATCTTCAGTTACAACCCTCATTATTATCATCATTATCATCTTCAGTTACGATCCTCATCATCATCATTTTTCAAGCACTTTATTAATCATCGTTATGAACCGTCCTCATCATCATCATTACCACCCTTATCATCATCATCATCGTATATTGGTTTCACATCTAACACACCCTTCAGACATTGCTTAAGCATTACCCATCTCTATGTAAGCTATTTTCCTGACCACTTCCGTACCACTGATCACACTAAAGAATAAACTGATTAAATTTGCGTTTGGAGGTAGCACAAATTAAATATATAAAACGTTATCGTGGTGAAGGGGTTGCTGAATACTGTAAACCCCTCATCAAGAAGAATTTACCTTCTTCAGAGACATTTTTAACGGTATCTGGGATGAATAAAACATCATCGTAGTGAAGGAACTGAACTCTACAATACGATTACGTTATTCTTGCAACTGCCAGACGATTATTCACTTCGAGACAGCCCCCTCGTAGTGAAAGGGATAAAGAAAAAAATTATAACTTTCTAGTGGTGGCAATTTTCACCACTTCAGCAAGGTAACTATCTCATTTCAAGGGTGGGATTCTCGGACATATTTACCATCGATTCCCCGTCGTAACTTAAAGATTTCGATATGTCTTTTTCGGGAAGGACTAGAGAACGGAAAGATTTACACTCCTTCTCTTGATAAGCTGCTGTAAATTTCGTGCTGTGACTGAAAACTTATTTATGAAGCTAGAACAGAACTGAGGGGGCGATTATACAGCCTCCTTGTCCCTCCTGTATATCGAAGACTGAATTACGATAGGGAATGGCTCGTAAATCCCTATGTATCCCGTTCCAGACCTCCGCAAGACAATATTGTTCAAGAATTAATTTCGGAAGTTGTCATTGCAGGGGAAGGGCTAATAACCATTGAAATAATCTCCTCTGAGCTCACCTGAAGCGTCGATAGCCTGGCGGTGTCAATTGGAAAGGGTACAACGAAATCCTTGCTCTTCGCCACAAGCTCCTCCAGGGTCACTCGTGGGGGCTGCTTCACCTCCGCCAAGATACTCAGGTGATCTCTCAGGAAGTCCTCCATGCCCTGCGTCTCCGTCTCCGGTTCCTTCCGAAGTTTCTCCATCTCTCTAAACCAGACAGACTGGGGTTACACAACAACAACAACAACAGTCTCACTTTTCTGCTGCCTCGGTGTCGGTGCCTGTTTGAATATTATACTTCAGCTTCTCTTTTCATCACCGTTCAGTACAGGCACCAACACGTTAAGGGACGCTATCACTGACGACCAAACGGGATTATGTGGACTACGAGAAGTAAACATTAATGAGCAGAAACAGAGCTAAATAACTATCGTGACAGAAAAATAATGAGCCATGGCACAGTAAAATATGTTAGTTAACCATATAAGAGCAGTCGTTTTCTTTGGATGTATTAAGAGAAAACGAGTATTTCACACGCTCTGCCTCCCACTGTAACCCAAGATAAGAGAAGTAACAACGAAATATTTCAGTGTTATCTCGAGCAGTGGCAGCACTTTAGCACTGGAATGAAGCACACTTGTCACTGAGAGGCAACCTGAAGTTAGCGGGAGTACGAGGTAAGTGACAGCAGCGCCGAAGTGTGAAGAGTGAACGTATCCAGGGAGAAACTTGTGTTGCCAGTGGCATCATTCACGTATACACACTGCCTAGTGACTCACACCAGACATGCACACTTTCCCAGCAGCAACACCTACAAGACATGGCTGTCGGACGTAAGGTCGACCTTCAGTTTTTATAATAATGTTGTTTGTTGAAATGTGACTGAAAATACAGTATACTCTTATCGGGAATTAAACATAGTAAACTTGATGGAGACTTTCAAAGAATGATTAGGCCGACATTATATTTACGTGGATTAGTTCATAACTTCTTGGCAGATTTGGGTAACGTAAAAATTACACAATCTAATCAAGTACATACAAATGTGATGCACTGAATGTTTACGACCTGGAGTTACCACATTATTTCAAAGTGATGTAATATTGCATCATGTCCAGTAAATTCTCAGATATTCTCTTACCCTACTGTTATTATATTAAAGACATTCTTCATTATCGGATTCAGACATGGGAGTTTGCATTTGTTCTCTGATCCATGTAGTATGAAAATTAGTTTATGTTGAACCTTCTCACAATACTCGGCACCTCATTCGAGACGATTTGCTTGTTTGTCTTTCCATGTATTTTTCGTGCTTCTAACTTCCCACTCAGCGACCGCCCCAACACTCTGGGAAACATAATTACTAGCAGGCCAGTCAAGGAGAATTAGGTAGTGGTAGAAGGCAATTAATGTGGCGATATGAAAGGGACCTTGTCAAGTCTGCCCTTCAGCGGAATTGGAACCTGCGTCGCCCCGGACTGGAACCATAATCCTCCCCCCCTTCTTGTAGTGATAAGTAAATAAAATAACTTAAGTGTAATTTAGATCAGCATTTCATCGAAAGTGTTAATGAAATTACAATAATGATGGCCAGCAATTTCAGTAACATGTTTATACCAGCGCGAGCGGAAATTACGGTGTGTGTGTGTGTGTGTGTGTGTGTGTGTGTGTGTGTGTGTGCAAAACGTAGACGATAACAGCCTGAGATGTAAGGTCCCGAGGCTAGACTACCGTAGATCAATACATCTGCGGATGGATGACCAGTCTACCCACCCTAATAGGATTATGTGATCGAAAAAGTTTCCGTCACTTCTAGTTGATCGAACCAAAGCAAGGCCGTCAGTAAGACTAGGGCGTTTGCACTCTAGACCCTCTCACATCAAGACGGTGTAGTGGAATCTCGCTTCGTAAGTTCGGAATCACGAACCAACGAAGCAAAATTTCAGTACACTTCAATTTCATTGATCACGTAGGCAAGATCTCCTTAAGTTTTGATACTTCCGTAGCAATGTTAATGAAACTATTGACCCAACTGAACATTCTGCGACGTTCGTAAGGTTTCCGCATTGGGCCTTGATGTCGAGCAGAAAAGTCGCCTTACATACAGCCTTTCATTTTAGAGCAAGGGACAGACTGTAGTGCTAGTGTTTCTTTATCAGACATTTAACATTATTCCCTCTTCCACACAGCTCGGCTCTGTCATCGGTCAGTAGGAATATTCAGGCCGCGCATCAGAAATATAACCTATATTCGTGGACGAGATTATCTTGCAACTCATGAACTTACTGTTGATGTTCAGATACTTTCTGCAGGTGCTGTAGGTATATATATATATATATATATATATATATATATATATATATATATATATATATATATATATATATACAGTAATTATCTGATTTAACTCCTCTCAGTAAACGAACTGGTGCAGCAGTAGTGATGCACCTAAATACATTAAAGCACTGTAAGAAACTTATTTTCTTCACGAACTCTATTCCTTCCTTTAAAAAAGTGCCGTTAACATTTTTTTTCAAGCATACACAAACTTTTCGATATCTTTTGCTAACCCCTGCACTACTGGAGGCTCTTCTTAAGATGAACGAAATCGTTAAGTGGTAGCTTGGTAAAAACGAGAAATACGTACGTCATCCTGGTGCAGAGGTCTTTCACTCAAGATGTCATAGCCGTGACAAGGAGTGCCTGTAATCAGTGGCCAAGCCTTCCATTCGAGTTTTTTTCTTTGTATCTGGTACGCTGATATATTTTATTGTTTCTTTTGCAGTCTATGATAATATTAAAACGACAGGAATATCTTGGAGAAGAAAGGTTAGTGTAAATGGGAAAATAAATCGCCAAGGAAAAGGTGCTAGATAACCTGAGTCAACGAAAATACCAGAACTCGGTGACCTACTCTCAGGCAGTCAAAGTCATACATTGCACCACGAAATGAAACCTTCCCTGATTAGCCTACCTACTCCTGCTCCCGCCTGGCACCATCACTCGCGCCGCAGTCAGACACTCGTACACGTGGTTGTTGTGGGAGTGAAGGGAGCAGGGGAAATTACTGGTATTATTTGAAAAGAAGGTGAGTGTTGTCTGGAACTCAAATTAGATTTCTTGTGTGTGTGTGTGTGTGTGTGTGTGTGTGTAATACCAGCACAAGATATCGTTTTTTTTTTTTTTTTTTACTATATGACACATTATTATTCCTTTTTAGTATTGTCACGTAAACAGGTAGTCTACTATTTCTCTACAAGTGGAATATATTTGCCAGATAAGGTACACTCATACATTTGTTGCCATTGGAGGAAAATGAGGATATTTTCGAACGATTGTACCAGTTACATACTCTTCAACGGTACTGACATTAAATTCATTGATGGAGGCAACTCTAGCAATTTATATCCACCTAACGTCAAACGATGTTATTTAGGTGAGTGAGTCATAGGAGCCTGAGTGTTAGTTAAAGCTACCAGTCCTGTCACAAGTTTATGTTTATCATTTTCCGTCCACAGCCAAACGGACAAGTCGATGGCGGGCGCAGGAGAAGGCAAGAAAAGATGGGAGGACGAGGAGGAGGTTCGGGGGTACCTGGAAGGGGCCAAGAGTGTGGTTCGTCCTCCTAGAGTCGAGGCCAAGGAGTTCACTGAGGCCAGCGATAGGTTCCCAATCCCCTTCCCCATCGACACAGCTAGAATTGCGACCCATCTCAAGGTCAGTGTGGTGGACATGGGTATGGTGGAGAGTGAGAGTGTGTATGTAGCGGAGGGTGGGTAGTGGCGGAGAGAGTGACTGTGAGTGTGAAGTAGATGGGTGTTGGTGGAGTGTGAGAGTGGGTGTTGGTGAAGGGTTAGGATGGTGAAGGGTAAATTTAATGTGATTGGAGGGTGTGTGACAGGGGGGTGTTAGAGAGTGAGTGTGGTGGAGGGTGACAGTTAATATGGTGAAGAGTAGATTTGTGTGTGTGTGTGTGTGTGTGAGAGAGAGAGAGAGAGAGAGAGAGAGAGAGAGAGAGAGAGAGAGAGTGACTATAATGGTGGATGGGTCCTGGTGAAGGATAAAGATGAGTGTAATGAAGGGTGAGTGTGATGGAGTGGTGGGTGTGGTGGGGAGTGAGGGTGAGTGTGGTGGAGGGTGAGGGAGTATGTTGTAGGATGAGTTAGGTGCAGGATGAATGTGATGGAGAACGATTATGGTAGAGATTGGGTCTAGTGAATGGTGAGTGTGGTGTGGAGATGGGCGTGGTGGAGAAAGAGAATGAGAGTGAGTGGGGTGAATATTGAGTGTGAATATGGAAGGATGAGTGTGGCAAAGGGTGAATATGATGAGTAATTTACATGAGCGATGCGTATGGTGGATTGTGGGTGTGGTGAAGAGGTCGGTGTGGTTAAGCGGGGGTTTCGTGGAGAGAGAGCATGAGTGTGGTGGAGGATGGGTGTGGTGCAGAGTGAGGAGAGTGGAGGATAAATGTAATGGAGGCCAAGTGTGGTGGTGCAGGTGGGTTTGCTGGAGGGTGGGTATGATAGAGGATGAGTGCGATGGAGAATGAATAATTTGGAGGATGAGTGTCGTGAGGAATGACTGGCTGAGGGTGAGTGTGGTGGAGGATCAGCGTTGTCGAGAGTGAGTGTGGTGGAGGGTTAGTGTGATGGAGGCTTGGTATAACGGAGGATGAATGTGGTGGAGGGTGAGTGTGATGGAGAGTGAGTGTAGTATATATAGATGTGATGGAGAGCGAGTGGTGGAGCGTGGGTGTGGTGGAGGATGTTTGTAGTGGGTGAGTGTGAAGGAGAGTGTGGTCTTGTGGATGTGACGGAGGATGAGGTGGTAAACTGCCTTTGTATTGAGGGAGGAAGTGAAGTGTTAGCGAATTAGTAGAACGAAGAGAGTCTAAAAGGAATGATTAACGCACGGGCGGCAGTGATGAGTAAGGGTGGTGACGAGTAAGAATAATGAGTAAGAATGATGACGAGTAGGAGAGGTGATGGGCGATGATGCTGACAAATAAGGACAATGACGAGTAAGGGTGGTGACGTGTAGGGATGATGAGTGAAAATGCTGATCGCAAGAATGGTGATAAGTGAGGATGGTGACAAGTAAGTATGGTGACTATTATGGAAGGTGACGATTAAGACTCGATCAGTAGTGACCTTAACAAATAGAAATGGTACAAACGAAGGCAGGACGAACAGCTTGTGAAAAGTGACGAGAATCTGTGACTGAATAGGCGAATTAGATGTAGTAGGTTCACAGGTTAGACTTTCCCTGACCTTTAATGATTTATGATAGGTAAAACACGTAGTATACATACTCTTTTCACTTTAACCTGGCCTAAAATTGCCATCTCTCCACCTTGAGTCCTGAGTTGTGGCAATAGATAAACGCTAGATTATGATGCTAGTCGCGAAGCAGTGCTATGGAGAGAATATAGAGACCTAGTACTGTGTTTTTTTCTGTCACACAACCACATGAGATAAGCTGCCAAAAGGTGAAAATCTCGACCAACTTAGGGTGAAAGAACTATAGACATTTTACGCGTGAGTCTAGTATACTCATTTTCGTTCACTTTTCCATGGTGTATAGCCATGATCTTCCAGTAACACTGGGAAGATGTTGCATTTTCACTGAACATTTATTTATATCATCATCATCATTATCATGATCGTTATCATCATAATTTTTTTTTCTGATACATAGAAAGGGAAAGGTCCAGAAAACCTAACAGGAAAATTAGGAGAATTATTAACACATATGCAACATATATATTTTCGGAAGGTAATCAGCGATATGTCTCAGGGAAATCTGAGTGCTTTTCGCCGAGCACAAGAGTGCCACCAGATACAGTATAAAGGTTAACCAGTCTACCTGTTACCTAGAATTGAAAACAGGGAACTGGATATAAAAGTGACGGTTGCATGTCGTATGCTAGGGGAATGACAGCATTTTTCTTGTCAGTTTTGCAGTGACGAGGAAAATTCCATCGCCTGTAATTAATGGATGGACTGCCACTCTTGTGACAAAGGAAAATTTTAACCCCTTTAGTATTATGACCGTTTTTTTTTTCATAACCCTAGTATCAGCGCACGATTTTATATCTGGTAAACTAATCAAACTCAACCTCTCTCTCTCTCTCTCTCTCTCTCTCTCTCTCTCTCTCTCTCTCTCTCTCTCTCTCTCTCTCTCCATACCCTACAGAATGGAAAGAGTTTGGTTAAGGTGACGGAGCATATTAACTCGGCCTACCCACTGCTCCACCACCGCTGCCTGCCTCTCTACGCTGCCTTCCTGCACCACAAGAAGACCAGGGGCTCCAGTGTGGAGAGGTGAGTGGATGGTGGTTGTGGTGATGGAGGAGTACAAGTGATGATGGAGTGTGCGGGTGCTGAAGGTAGCGGGTTAGGGGGAGAGAAGGAATGGTTGGTTGGCTGAAGTGAAGGTTGTTTGTGCTACGAGAAAGCGGTACATGCAGAGAGTGTGTCACTGTTTGTGGGTCGGTATTGCGGTGTGGAATGGGTCGGAGCAGAGAGAATGTGGCCGATGTAAGATGGAATGGGAGGGAATGAGGTGGAAGAGCATGGGAGAGGGTAGGATGGAAGGAATAATGAAGAACTAACACCAAGCCATAATATGCCTGTATGGCAGTGTAGGAGGAGAGGGAAAATAAAGATCGGAAGAAACACCGAAATATCAAGAAGAGAGGTAGGACAGAAGAACAAAAGAGGACAGTAAGGAGAAAAAGATTGGAGACTAAAAGGCCCTTTTTATTCGCCTCTTACGACAAGCGGGGATGCTGGGGATGTATTCTTCCCCTCCACCCTCCCCAGGGATAATGGGATATGATGAGAAAATGTAAGGTGCATGAAAGGTGAAGAACGTGCAAGGGTAATAGTTTGTTGAGTTGAGATATTAGAGGAAGATTTTTGAAATGATGAGAGGGAAGAGAAGGGGATTTCGCGGAGTAGGAAGAATGTGGAAGTTGAAGGATGGACGGGAAAGGGTGTGGGTGACATGAGGTGGAAGAGGAAGGGATGGAGTGGAGGAGGAATGATGTGAAACAGGTGTGGTGGAAGGAGGAAGAGTACTGTAGAGGTTTAGTGGTATAATAAAAATGTGAAAGGTATATTAAAAAAGGATGTGGTGGGATAGACGAGGAAGGAATGGACGTGGTGCAGTGGAGCAGGAATGGTATGAAGGAGCCGAAGTGGAGGAGCAAGACTGGAATCGATGAGGTGATGGAGGAAAGATATGGAAGTCAAGAAAATGGAGGTGGAAGAGTGTGGAATGGCTAGAGTGGAAGAGACATAGTAAGGAAAAAACATACGTAAAGGGGCTAGGGGTGAGCTGAAGTAGGAACCATGTGGAAAGGTGAGAGGTGGGTAAGGTAGTGTGTGAATAAGGTATGGTGGAATAGGAAGACTATGGAAAGGATGAAGTGGAGGAGGAATAGTGTGGATGAGGAGGCGTTGAGTAGGTAAAGGTATAGAGACAGTGAGTTGGAGAAGAAAATGTGTTCGAAAGGTCTAGGTGGAAGAGGAAAGGTAGAGTGAACGAAGAAAGGCTTGGAGAGGATAATGTGGAAGAGAAAGTGGAAGTGACAGTTGCAAGAACGAAATAGAGTGGAAATGGAGTGGGTGGAGGTGTATGGGTGGAGCGCGTTCTGAGAAAGTGAAAGTCTGTGCTTTGTCAGTATTTCTCTCTTCATTTCTTTAGTGTTGTTCTCACTCTTTTAGCTTGTTTTCACGGGTTCAGTGACCTAAGCCGCTTTACTTCGAGAACTCCCCTTTAAACAGATAAAAATTGTCTCCAGGCTCATTTGAATCTTGAATCCAGTGAACTGCAGGCTGAATTTTCTCATCTGCAGTCCACCATCCTCCGTTCAGGGGGTTGAGGGAGCCGACTGGTTACATCGGAGCCACCGCGAGAAGGTGCCCTCCTCCAGCGTTAGTATAGTGAATAAAAATATAAATGTAGTTATCATGGACAAAGAATGAATTACGATTTTTCACTAAGCCTTCGGTCAGTGAGGACCTTTTTGAGATTAATAATTTCGTCTGGCCGTAACGAGGGAGATTAAAAAGAGAAATCGTTATAGTAAAAGAGTTATTAAGTCCCGCTTGTTGTTTACTTTGCTCTGGAGATAGGCGAGGTTATTATTATTATTATTATTATTATTATTATTATTGGTGCTGTTGGTGTTATTATTGTCCTGTTTTTATTTATTTGTGTGTGTGTGTGTGTGTGTGTGTGTGTGTGTGTGTGTGTGTGTGTGTGTGTGTTGTGATGTGTAGCTGTGTCATCTGGAACGTAACGCAGGAAGTCACACCCGGCAAGCTGTTTAACCCCATCAGCCCGAGAACGTCTTTTTTATGAACTGCATTCAAACGATTATATTCAGCTTTGGAGAGCCCCCTGGTACTCAAGGCATTAACCTCTTCAGTGCGATGACGTGATCTATATTTAGTTCTTTGGTTTTCCTGGATTTTTTCTTATGTTTTGGAGAACGCCCCTTTAGTAAATAATAATAATAATAATAATAATAATAATAATAATAAAAATAATAATAATGGAAGTAGTAGTAGTAGTTGTAGTAGTAGTAGTAGGTGGTGGTAGTAGTAGTAGTAAGTAGCTGTAGTAGTAGAAGTAGTAATTGATAATAATAATAATAATTATTATTATTATTATTATAATAATGATGATGATAATAATACCAGTAATAAGAATAAAAGATGTAGACTAAACCGTTCCTAACCCCTCCCGTTCGAGAAGTCTCCCCTAAGCTGAGTAAAAACATCTGAAAATAACGAGAAAAAAGTCTACGAAAAAGTCAAAAAGGGTTCATGACGACTACCTCCAACCCCTCCATTTCGTCCACGTAATATATATCTCCTGAGCTTAGTAAAAATCGTCAGGAGATAACGAGAATAGTATATAAATTGAGTTCTAGGTCTGAATGGGTTAATATTCCGTGGTATATAGTGAGAAATTTCCATATGGGGTTATGAAATACAGTTGTGTAATACAGAAATTGCATTGTATTTCACCTCTTCTGCATTTCTTCTCCTTCTGCTGACTAATATTCGTAAGATGAGAAGTTTGATATCCTTTCTCGGTTCATAGACGATCTTTGATATACCGAGTCAGCTGAGGAAGGTGACGGACAAGCCATAAGTGTGAACCAGACACAGTGGAATCGTAGCCAAACTTTTGACCGTGACTGTTCGTACCCTACTGTGTTGTCTAGAGCTTGTTGTATCACCCATTGTCTTTTGTAGCATTGTAAGTAGTAAAGTATTCTGTATTGTTGTATGATTTTGTATGGAACTCGGTGTGTAGTATAGTGGGAAGTGTTCTAGCAGTGTTAAGCTAGACTGTAAGCCTTATTTATAAAGCCTCCTAACCTCAGAACTGTACCGTACATAAGATGACTTGGATAAACTTTACATTTGTTTTCAGTCATACAGTTACCAGACACTTTACTTTTAAATCAGGGTGAATAATAAAGTGATAATACGAAAAACAAAAGCGATCCTTGATAAAAGGTAAATGCTATGGAGTCTCTTTTTTTTTTTTTTTTTCTTTCCTGTAAATAGCTCAGGATCCTTTTATAAATACGAGTCTAGATGAAGTGTCCTGGCAGTGAGGTTTACACATGACTTTTACACGCGGAAGCCGTATACTTTCTTGCCGTTTTATATATATTTTTTCATCGTATCAGTGGTTCTTTTAGCCACAAGTCGCTAACCTCCCAGTAGTGTCATGAGAATTTCCAGTAGCACGGAAGTGGATGACCGCTTCAGCTTTTTCACACGCACTCAAGTGAGTGACGTGGTCGTGCAGAAAAAGCTGTGATGCATATCGTTGATTTTATAATGATTAGGGATTTTATGTATATGTATATATATGCATATAGATTGATGGATAGATAGACTGATATACACACACACAACCTTCTGTAACCCTTTTGCTACCAGAGGCTATCCTAGTCTGTAAACAATCGTATGGTGATAGAATGGCACTGCAATGGATGGGACAGTATCTCTTAAAACTGGACGAGGGGTTAGATGCAACTCTTAGCAGCCCCCCCCCCCCATCTCCTTTCGCGAGTAGGAGGCTGTCCTGAATCTGAATAGAACTATCTGATGGTAGCAAGAATGAAATTAAAAAAAGGATATAATAAAACCTTCTGGATGTAGGGAAAATGGTGTTCAAAAAAAAAAAAAAAAAAACGATGGGGTGCCGGGCTACAGTACATGAAGTGTATAGTGTGACTCGCCAGGGGAAGTTCCATTGCATCATGTAGCCGGAGTTGGGAAAAAATCTTAAGAAGGTGGAATCTCTCTGCAGTAGGAAAATGATGCTGAGTTACCTGAGTATCAGATCCTTAAAGATACTGAAACCTTCTCAATCGCACGTTAAATCATGCATAGATCCACCGCACTGTTGGGGTTGGATTTATTGATGCTCATGTTGGCCTTGTTCTGCCCTGTTCTTCCTTACTTTCTTTTCTTAGCTTCGTTTTACCCGTTTTGCCTTACGTATGCCAAGTTTCACCTGGTTTCGCGGTATTCTTACTTTCGCTTTACTCTTGCTTAATTACGTCTTATTTATGCCCACTTTCGACTTAATTATGCTCAGTTTCGCCTTATTCATACTCGTTTTGGTGTACTTCATGTCCAGTTTTTTCTTCATCATAACCTATTTTATCTTCTTGCATAGTCCGACCGTTCCCACATCCCATCATTCCCACGCCCAGCTCACTCATGCCCAGTCTCTTCTTACTCATACCCACCCTCACTAACTCATCCCTAAAATATTTGTACTCATATTTCGCTGCAGCCTTTTTATGTTCGTTTCGTGGGCCGGGTTGATGTAATAGGTATTGTTGATCGTACAGTTTTTTCCTGCTCTTGTGTGTGTGTGTGTGTGTGTGTGTGTGTGGTCTTCGTTCTGATATCCTTGGCCTGTTTACTCGACGTACTTCCTTTGGTGCTACTTAGACCTCTGGGGAAAAAAGGACTGAACTTTATACATGATTTTGTCTGTAGTTTTTTTTTTTTTTTTTTTTTTTTTTTGCGTTATGGTTAGAGTTAAGATATTTTGACCAGTGTATATCGCAGTTTTGTTTGATCAAATATTTTACTTTGACTTTATTTATTTATTTATTTATTTATTTATTTTTTTTTTTTTGAGAGGATTGACTTTTACATTCAAGACAGCGAAGGTATTTTGACTTCCCGCATACCCCAAACCATCCCTCGAGAGTGAAGCACCTGAATCTGTGTGAAATTTTACTAATAGCGTACAGTAACTACCGTCTGGTGGTGGTGTGGTGGTGGTGATGATGATGGTGGTGATGGTGGTGGTAGGGGTGGTGGGGATGGGGGTGGTGGTGATGATGATGGTGGTGATGGTGGTGGTAGGGGTGGTGGGGATGGGGGTGGTGGTGATGATGATGGTGGTGATGGTGGTGGTAGGGGTGGTGGGGATGGGGGTGGTGGTGATGATGATGGTTACGAGAGCAGCATGAAGCATATTACATAACAGTGCGATATGACCCTAGCAGAGTCACCCTACATTTTTCACCTCTGATTCATGTGCAATCTCCATTTATCTGCCGGATGTGACTAGGTACAGTTGAATTCAGAAGTTCGTAGTACAGTGGGTGGTATAAAATGTTGGAGATGCTATTAGTTATGAATTTCTGTACGTCATGGAACGTGTAACTAAACAACCTGAAACACTCTTGATACTGGTGTGAGAGTACGTAGTTTATATTATTTTATTTCTAACACCAGGAGATTTTATTCAGGCCTGGAGGAACTTTTCAAACCTGAGAGTAAGATGCATTCCTCTTAAACCTCTTAACCACTAGAGGTCTCTCCTAAGTTGCATAAAATCGTCTGGTTGCAGGACGAATAAGACAATAGAATGCGTCATCGTAGTGAATGGATTTACAGTAGTATTCCGTCCCTATTTACATAGGCTGAATAGTTCAAACCTCTGTACTATGAACTGAACTCAGCTGTACCACTGGAAGCGGCAAGCGTAACATGTGTGCACTTTTCGCAGGGCCCTGTACTCTGATCTGGACTTGGTTGGACTGGTGGATAGACTGTTGCGCAAGAGGCCCATCTCATTCTTCGGGAGGGACGACCAGTATCTTCTGAGGGACAGTACAAGCGGCCGGGGCAGGTTCCAGACAATTGGAAGTGATGAAGAGAAGGCGCCGCTGCAGCTACAGGACTACCTTAGCTACGACGAGATAAAGCTCTCCGCCTTGCTCAGTGTGTCCTCGGCTTCCTTCTTCGTGAATGATGGCAGTCGCACTAACAAGGGCGTGCCAGGACAGCCGGGAAGCTTCCAGGAGGAGGGCATCATAGTAGGTATGGTGGGTGCTCGACTGAAGAAGAAGGAATACATGGAATGGCAGGACTGTTTGGTGACCCGCACTCAGAACCTCCCGTACCGTGGGTATGGGAAACCAGGGGACACTCCACGCCTGCAGCAACTGTGGGCTCGTATGTGGGACACGACACTACCGTTGATAAAGGAAGTATCACCCAAAGATGAAAACTTCTTGAAGGTGACCAAGGAGAACTACCTGAACGTGAAGGTGTATAAAGCAAGGATGCAGCTATCGGCCGAGACACTGCTGGCGGAGGCTGGATCGAGAGCTATGAAAGCAGGTCTCAAGGCATACATACACGTTGTGGGTCTGGGGCTCGGAGTCTGGCGCGCCACAAATCTTCAAGACCCCTTGTTTGTGGATGCCTGGGGTGACGCTGTAAAGGTCAGTGACACGTCCCACATCTCCCACATGGACTTCAGCTGGATCAACGCAGACACGTGCCATGGTGTGGGTGACGGCGAGTTGTTCCCTGGCACGAGCGTCACACTACACTTCTCTCGCCGAGCACTACACGATCCTGTACCCCCCGGCACTCTACTTGTCACTACTTATGCCTGGGATGGCAACGCGATGCCAGGCAATGAATACTGGATGAGGAAGCTGAGCAGCACTGGAGATGGAGCGGCTGCGTGCTCATCAGGTGTGGCAGAGCTTCACAACGCTCACATCAATCCTCTGGTGTGTGGGGCAAACCTACACGTGGCAGGACCGTCAGGGGTCCAGCACGTGGCAGAGTATTTGACTAGCACCCTTTCCTCTTCCAGTTAATCCCTTCAGTCCGACGACGTGCCCTGTTCTCATTTTATAGGCTACTTGCCATCTTCAAAGGGTTCTAGTGAGGGGCGCCTTTGCATGGTGGCACTGTCATAGAGGGATTGTTCTGCAGTGTGGTTATGCAAACACCCCCCAATCCCTTCCTGCCCCATGATAGAGGGATGTTGAGCAGCAGAAGGGAGGTAGTTCCAGCTTGCTGTCTGCTGAGTTCACGCTTAGATGAGCCTAGGATGACAATTAGTATTATCATCAAACAATATTAGTCACCTTTAGACCTACCCTTGGTAATGAAGTGGCTGATGAAGCCTATATCCCCCTCCCCTCACAGCTAAAAAAGTTTCTTCATAACTAAGTGAAGTTGTCTTAGATAGCAGGAACAAACTAAGAAAAAATGTTGTCGGACTGAAGAGGTTAACTCCTCCAGGCCAGTGGGATGCATTGTAATCTCGCTCTCACTCCACCCTTGGCTGTACAGGTGCGGACATAAATATTGATCCCCTCCATAACGACTAACAATGGGACGATGATGAACAGTGATTTTCGACACTCATTCATGCGATCTTTGGAGGTCAATAAACTTTTCAAATTTTTCTGCAAGAGTTTCATAACAGAATAAGAAGTGGAACGATTATTATACCGCTTTCAGCTCGATTTATTCTTTAGTATTTTTACATATCTAATATCAGACAGATTTTTTGTTTGCTTACAGGAGGTTTTTCGAGCTAGATAAGATCTTATATAAGTCTGTAAGAATAAAATAAATTCATAATGAAAGGGATTTAATTTTCCTTTCAACCATGAAGTAACCGACCAACAACTATCATTGCTTTTCATTTTCTTTTTCCTTTTTTTTCATGCAGGTCAGTAGTTGGAATTACGTTGTCACTCGTATCGTGCAAGTTGTATTTCTCGTGAATTATGTTGACTACACTCCTTCACCACAAGGGGCCCTTTCTGAACTGAAGAAAATAATCTGCTGGCATAAAAAAAAAAAAAAAAAGGCCCCTCCCAAGCTACAGAAAATGAGCCCTTTCAAAGCTGATGAAAATAATGTGCTGGCAGCATGGAAAAATATGCCTTTTCTAAGATAAAGAAAATTTGCCCTTTCTAAGCTGAAAAAACAGGTCTGGTAGCATCAAGGGTAAGGTGAGCCCTCTCTAAACTAAAGAAAATAATCTGGTAGAAACAAGGAAGAAAATAAGCCTTTCTAAACTGAAAAAGGTAAACTTGTGGCAGCAAGGAAAAAGCCCTTTCTAAGCTGATGAAAACTGGACCGTCGATGAAAATGTAAGCCATTTCAAAGCAGAGGAAAATATTGTGGAGGCATCAAGGAAAAATAAACCCATTCTAAGCTGAACAAAGTAAACTCTAAGCTGAAGAAAACAATGGAAATAAGTCACGGTACTGAAGGGGTTAATGGAGACTATATCGACACTTTCACCACCAGAGATCCATCCCGGGGTTGATCAGATCTTTGTACTATTATTTACTCATACTTTGCCTAAAATTACCCTCTCTCTCTGTTTTTCATGTTCAGCTGTAACAATAGATTAACACCAGAATATATTGCTAGTCACGAAGGGGTGCCATGGAAGTAGTGCGGAGTCGCGGTAATGTCATTTCCGGCCACTGAGCTACGTGAAATATACAAGACGAGAAATCTGGACCCAAGGCCTCTCGTCAATCATTTAAGTAGGCGGAGATTTTCGTCCACTTGCAGCTTGCTTTACAAAGCTCAGGGGCAAAATAGACGTACTAAGACTACACCAATCCCATAGGACTTCTTCGTGACTAACACCATAGTCTAGCGTTAATCCCCTGTTACAGCTCAATATTCAAGATGGAGAGAGAGTAATTTTACGCCTATATATACATATATATTTTTTAAAGCTAACTTGGCTTAAAATCCCCATCTTTTCACCTTCAATGCTAAATTGTATTAAGAGATTAACACTAGAATATGATGTTAGTCACGATGAAGCTAGAAAAGTTGTATAGCCGTCGCAATTTTTTTTTTTCTGCCATTGAGATGCAAGAAACAAGCAGCATACTGGAAATAATCTGGGCGAAGTTTAGGTGAGACGAGCATAGGTAAAGTGAAAAGAGTATACTGAAGCTAAAAAAAGAAAAAAAAAGTATAAAAATTATCATAAAGACTCAAGGTAACTGTAATTCACTGTATATCTGTTGAAACACTGAATTGCTCCATGTGTGACGGCTGCCAACTCAGTTAACTCCATCGGCCCAGTAAATCGTCTGTTGTTTTAATTCTTGCCATCTCCAGACGATTTAGCTCAGCAGGAAAGACCTCTCGCACTGAAGAAGTTATAATGGCAGGTATATCTAGCCCCCCCAAATGGTCTGTTTTATTCATTCTTACTCGCTTCAGACGATTATGTTCCCCGAAACAAAACTCGTGCAGGTGTATTATCATGAAGTCTATATCTAGTACCCTAAGGATTTTGTAAAGTCTCTCCTAATCTATATAATATCGTCTAGGGATGGCAAGAAAAATATCAATGACGTCCTCAGGCTGAATGTGTTGACCTCTTCACTCCGATGACGTACTAATTAGCCTTGTCGCTACTACCAGGTAATCTTATTCAGATTGGGAGCTATGTTTCGAGGTGGAGAGATCACCTTTAGCTTTGATTAACCCTCCACTTCTACAGATTCTTCCTAAGCTGAAGAAAAATCGTCCTGTGGTAGCAAGAATAAAGCAGAGAATACATGTGCGGACTGAAGGGGTTAAGGGTCGTATGTAAATGGCACAAGAGGTTTCATAACACCCATTCTTAAGCGATTTATTTTATGAACCTTACCGTAACTTTTTCTTGCTTGTTATTTATAGCGTTTTAACATGGACGTGGTTTGGATCAGTAGCATACATGAGGATATGGAGGTGTATTGTGCAAAATTAAATCGCTGAGGAACGGATGTTACGAAATTGCAAACCTACTGAGAATTTCACCTTCACAGTGCATCGCCTCTCCCCCTTCTCGCCTCAGGGGCGGAAATTGGGGCTTTGTCAGTTCATGTGCCGCAAGGGGGAGAAGCACTGCACACTACAGGGAAGCGTACAGTACTACATTGCTCAGCTGTCACCTTGACTACGCAAGCCAGAAGTGAGCAACGGTAAAAACATGATGCCACGTTAAGTGCGTAAGTATTGGGTGGACGGATTGAATAACCGAAGTTTGAATTCGAGATGCAAAATAATCTATCTGGCACCTGCTCTGCGCGCCTGAGTTCCGCGCAGCCAATGCCACAGCAGAAACATTTCCAACTCGCCATAAAATGCGACTTTATACTTGTATTTTGCATCTGAACTAAGTCAGTGAGGGTCTTTGTAGATTGATATAATAATTAGAACGACAAAGGAGTGATGATGTGTTAGGTGAAAGGACGAGGACTACTAGGTACAGGTTTGCCAGGTATTTGCTAACTGGTGTCTGTCCCGGTAGTGGTGACGCTGCTGCCCAGCTTCACCACCACCACTACCTCCACCACCACAAGTCTCCCAGTGGCAGACAGCACGGTAAACAAACCTTCATTGACCCAACCACACGTCGCATTCCCCTCCCTGATGGTAAGTCGCATGAGGAAGCACGGGGGAAAAAATTCTTCTGGCGTCTTCGTGTGTTGTTTCGCCGCTCGTCAACTGGGCACACGTGTGGAAAACAGTGAAAGTGAAGTGATGTTAGGGGGGGATATACTCAAAGTCTGTGGGTGGAGGGTGGAGGGGGAAGGGATGGGAATGATCTAGACACACACTCTGGGACAGCAACAACGGGAAAAAGATTGTACCATCCCAAGCTTGTGTATGGCGCGTTAAGTTGTATGGAGCTTTGTGTCACAAGTGTTTTTGGTCTGAGTCACGTGCACCTGTTATGTCTGCCTCGTGCATCTCTCTCCCAGGTACAGCAATAACGACCATCAACTGGACTACGACTGAATTGAGCCCCTTGTGATATTTGCTGATCCGAGCGTTGGTGTTAGAGAAAGGTTTGAGTGTAACTGGACGCATTGTGAAAGCAGATTTATTATGCGTGGTCAGCGACTGGCATTCAAATCTCCACGGCTTGGGTGCCTGTTAGTTGCGAGTCGTGAAGCCAGAGGGTGGACGGGGGGGATGGGAAGGGATGCTTGGGCAGTGGGCAGGTGTGGTTGCAGGTGGGGGCGGGGGGAGGCGAATAAAGGAAAGACTGGCTTCAGGACCAGAATACGAGTCTTAGATAAGAGACGTGGAATTACTTACGTGTGGGACGTCGTTCACAGTGTTGGTGTTCTCCATGCGTGGCTGAGCAATGCGAGAAGACAATCGGCTTGCGTCTGTCCTTCCAGTTTACAAATTTAGCTGTATTCAGTTTTTTGCTTTCCTGTCCAGGAGCACCTAGACGCCCTTGGTTCAGTGTGTATACTACAGACTGGCACGAAAACAAAGACACATGTACGGTAAACGATGAAAGTTTGAGGAAGTGAATGATATTATATTCCCTGCTTTTGTAGACAGTATATTCCTTCTCTGAATAAACCTTTTGTGAATATTAGGGCGTTTTCAATGAGTATGTGATAAACTGGCACATAAATTTAGCCATATGTATGATGAATTGCTATGAATATTCCGAGAAGTGAAAAGGATCATTTTGCCATCATTTATATGCAGTAATTTTCCTGCACCGAATTAAATTTCTTGTGAGCATTAGGGAGTAAGCATTACGGTAAGTACAGCAAGAGAAGGAATGATTTACTGACTAACATTTAGCCACATGCATAAAAAGCAGCGAGGAAAGTTACAGGAAATGAATAGCATTCTATTCTCTGCATCTATAGTGTATACAGTATTTTCTTCCTCTGAGTCAAGGTGTTGGAAGCATTTGGGTACATGTACAGTACATTCGTAGTGGTACAGGGAGTTATTTATTGGCTTTAATTTAGCCACATGTATTACAAACTTCACGGAAAGTTACGGGAACTGAAAATCATTATATTCCCTCCGTATTCCCCTCCTCTGAATCAATCTGCCGTGACCATTAGGGTACGTTGCTAGTGAGAAAAAGTATGATTTATTGACGTAGCAGTAGCAGCAGCAGATCAATAGCGTATGTGCGTGTCTAGCAGCAGGGTGCCTTGTAGTGGTGTTGCTGAGCTTGAGAAACGCAATTCGTGCATGACGGAAGCGAAGGTGATTGATGTCTTAGCGGGATAATATGAAGTAGCACAAGGATTTTGCTCTGATTACGTTGTACCTCCTGTGCTGTACTGGACAAAGTTTGGAGAGTCTCAGCTTGGAGAGTCTGAGTTTCGAGGGTCTGTTTTTGGAGATCCTGGGTTTGGAGAGTCTGAGTAAGAGAATTTGAGTTTGAAGAGTTTGAGTTTGGAGAGTTTGGGTTTGGAGAGTCTGGGTTTGGAGAGTCTGCGTTTGGAGAGTTTGGGTCTGGAGAGTCTAGGTTTGGCGAGTTTGGGTTTGAAGAAATTGGGTTTGTGGAGTGTGAGTTTGGAAAGTCTGAGTTTGGGGAGTCTGGGTTTGGAGAGTTTGGGTTTGAAGAGTTCGGGTTTGAAGAGTCTGGATTTGGAGAGTTTGGGTTTGGAGAGTCTGAGTTTCGAGAGCCTGGGTCTGGAGTGTATGGGTCTGGAAAGTCTGGGTCTGGAGAATCTGAGTTTGGAAAGTCTAAGTTTGGAGAGTTTGAGTCTGATGACACTGGATTAAATGGTTATTTAGTGAGTTTCAATTTGGGGATATTTAAGGTTGGGGATATTTAGGTGTGAGGAGTTTAACTGGAGGAGTTTTAAATTAGCAGAGTTTAAGATTGTAGGGATTAAGTTCGTAGAGTTTCAGTTTTGTAGAGTAAGTTTGTAAGGTTCTAAGTTTGAGGAGTTTAAGTCTGGAGAGCTTAAGTTTGGGGAGTCAATGTTTTGCGGAGTTTAGAATCGGGGAGTCAAAGGTTATGAAGTTTAACCATATTAGCTTTATAGAATAGTTCTGCTCGGTTAGCTAAAGTTTGATTAGCTTAGTTTGCATTTGATTTGGCCAGTCTGTCTCGGTCAAGTTTAGTTTGGATTGGTTTGAATGTATTTGATTAGATTTGGTTTGTTTGAAATTGGCATGTTATGATGTTTTTTCTTCCACTCTGTCTGAAGAACCGTATTAATTAGATGCATCCGGCAGTTAGGTACCACTATATTATGGTCCCCCTGCCGCACCCAACACACACACACACACACACACGCACACACACACACACACACACACACACACACACACACACACACACACACACACACACACACACACACACAGGACCTTCAGTTATACAAGCCGTGACAGAGGCAGGATGTGACGTAGTTCCTCATTAAGTTACCAGCCTCCTGACCTCATAGCATCCACATTCACATCCGTACTTTTCCTCGCACTGTAAGGCACAATCTTGCTGTTCTCCTTGTATCTACATCCACACATAATCCGCACATCCAACCTCTACACATCCACATTCATATAGCACGCTTACATATCCCCTAGCTCGCTAACACGTGCAAAACACCTGATCTTCTCACATCCACATCCACACCCAAACATTCCTCCTCACCCTCCTAACCTCCTTACATCCAAATTCGCGTCCTCATCCTAATCCACACGTTTTCCATCACTCACCAACACTTACTAACCTTCAGACTTCTTCACCTCCACATAATCATTCACTTAACACCCGCGCCCACTTGCGCATGGTGACTTTAACATTTTGACACTTGCTTATTTGAATGTTGCAGATGAGTTAAGTGCAATGAGGTTTCAAAATAGCAACCATAAATGTATACTTCAGTAATATTTGCGTGCTACTGCTAATCAGTACCACACACACACACACACACACACACACACACACACACACACACACACACACACACACACACACCACTCGCTCCGGCTGTATCATCAGATCTACTGTATGTTATTGATCTGCCTGTGTCTCTGTCCATTTGTTTGTATATCCATTGGTATCCCTGTGTACTGAAGTCTTTATATCAGCTACTATATATCTTGTTATCTGTATGTAAATAATTGTAATATCGATTTATATATATATCACCGAGTTGTTTTCTTATACATTCTCTCTCTCTCTCTCTCTCTCTCTCTCTCTCTCTCTCTCTCTCCACCCAGTGCCGTCTTCCTTCTCTTCTTGGAATCAACAGATGATATTATTAGATATGACATGTTTTTCCAAAGTCGAAAAAATTTTGTTAAAGTTTTGTAGCATAGGTTTTAGAGAGCGTCACCATAGTGAAACTTTATATAACAACGTTTTTATTCTTATTCTTATTATTATTATTATACTTTCTTTTCCTTACGGGAGATTGTGGAGATGTCTTCATTTAAAAGAGAAAGGAAAACTTTTTATTTTTTAATGCAAGCCCGAAGAAAGACTAGAAACCAGAGAGAGAGAGAGAGAGAGAGAGAGAGAGAGAAAGTACTGAATAAAAGTTAAATTCAAAAATTCTTTCAGTAACTGAATAAAGCAGAAAAAATAAACTCATCCTAGTAAATTCATTTAAGCCTAAATTAGGATGTTTGACACCTTAAGCTTGCGCGCGCGCGCACACACACACACACACACACACACACACACACGAGCCCCTTATTATTTCTCAGATAGCCCAGTACCTCTATACATTACATTAACCTGCCTGTTAGGTTAGCTTTGCCGTATCAAAAGCGACTGGACTGATCTTAAGTTATATATGGTTTCCAGTATTTGGGTAAGATTAATTAAGAAAGAGTATTTGGGTTAAAGTCTGCACTGGTGGGAGGGGTGTTGGCGCATGTGTGTGTGTGTGTGTGTGTGTGTGTGTGTGTGTGTGTGTGTGAGGGGACTGTGGGAGGGGGGGGGAGAATGCTTATGTGCTTACTAGAGATAGCGTCATGAACACAGGCACAGGCACATACCAAATGTGTGTGTGTGTGTGTGTGTGTGTGTGTGTGTGTGAGGACCGTGGAAGGGGGTGGGGAAGAATGCTTATGTCCATACTGCAGATAGCGTCATGAACACAGGCACATACCGAGTGTGTGTGTGTGTGTGTGTGTGTGTGTGTGTGTGTTAAAGATAGTATCATAAACACACACATGCACCAAATTTACATGTGAGTGTGTTGGAGAGTGTGACTGGAAGGCCAATGTTCCCGGCTTTGTTCGTGTTCTGTAGCCAGTGATTCACCTTACACTACGCATTTCGAACAGATGATTAGACACAGGATTATTAAACACATTTAACACATCTCCTAAGCTGGAAAAAATAAATCATCTGAAATAAAAAATAAATAAATAAGTAAATAAAGTCTGGATTCAAGCAGCTTCTTTTTTTTTCACACATCCTGAAAGGGTTAGATATAAAAAAAGAGTCAAAGAGGACGCTGATCTCCGGGACACCCAAACATATGACCTTTTAATCATTGCCCAGACTGCCCCACTGACGTCACGAGTAGGCCGCCCCTCCCTCTTCTTGTTCCCACTCTCAAGGATAAATTCTGCCCTTGAGTTTTCATGCCACGAACTCGATGCATGATGGATTCTGCCAGCTGTGATCGGTTTATTTTAGCTTAGCGTAAAATTACCATCTGCCCGTTTTGAATGCTCAGCTGTAGCAAGAGAGTAATGCCAGAATGTGATGTATGCAGAGCCGTAATATTGTCTTATTCTGCCAATGACCTGCGGGGAATAAGCTTTAAAAGGACGACACTTCCTCAGTTTCTCTCTCTCTCTCTCTCTCTCTCTCTCTCTCTCTCTCTCTCTCTCTCTCTCTCTCCCTCTCTCTCTCTCTCTCTCTCTCATATTCACATCTATCTATCCATCTATCTATTTATCTATCTATCTATCTATCTATCTATACAAAACATATATGTGATCTATATACGATATATTAATTAATTAATTTATTTATTTATTTATTTATTCATGACAGAATTCGACTTATGAGATTCTTTTCGAACAGGAGGGATTAGATGGTAATAGTCTTCATTTGTTCCTCATGCTCTACTAAGCCGAGTAAAATCGTCTGGCAGCAGATGGAATAAGCTATAAAAAAAGAAATAATGGCTCAGTGTGAATCTATACATGTATTCTGAAGCCACGGATCGAAGCAAGTAACCATCCAATGTCAAATAAATGAATGGCTGATGAGACATACCGTGATTCTGTGTGTATATTCTTGTCATGTCTACTCAACACATGGTGGGGGCTTTTCCGAACAGATGGGCTGTTGTTGGTGTATACCGTTATTTCTGTCAACGTCAATATTGGTCATTTCGTTGATGTGTTTTGTCAAGTAAATGAATGGGAGGAATACTGTGATTTTGCCATGTCTTCTGAGCCCACATACTTATAAATGGTTCTCTTTTCCAAGTACATGAAAAGTTGTTGAGGCATGCTATGATTTCTGTCAGTGTCAAGTACTCATTGTTTTCCTGTTGTTTTTTTCCAGGTAAATAATTGGCTCTTGAGGCATTGAATGAAACTTGACAATTTCCCTGCAGTGCATTGTTTCACTTCCGATATCATTTTGACAATTAGGCTCGTAAGATTCGTTTTCAGCAGAATTAAAAGCGTCTGGAATAAAATATAGAGATGTTCTGGCCATGAAAGAGTCAGTGGTAAGATTATCAGTATCATCATTTCCGTGATTAACTCTGACCTGAACAATTCCTATTATAGCCTTACCTGGAAGAGAATACAAGAGCTTTTCCGACCGTGAGTGTGTTAATAAATACATTTTAAGAGAATTCTAATATTCAGAGATCCATAAGGAATATTTTAATTTTCAGCGAGTTTAAATATCTTTATCTCATCATGACCACAAGATTAACCCCTTGACTACGATGCCTATTTAATTTTCTTTATGTTATTGTTAGGTGATTTTATTAATATGGATTAATGGAGATTGTGTTTACTCAGGACATTACTTATTCAGCTGAATGAAATCGTCTGGAGGCAGTAAGAATTAAATATGAAAGGCGTCGTTGTAGTGTGGAGCTAACAATTTATCATTTATATTTATCAGTCAGTCCTTGTTTTGCCCCATCAGTAGCGTAGGGGCCCGGGGCTAGGCAACTCGGCCCCCTATGTTAAGGCGAAAGTGACCATCCCCTAACCCCAACCAACCCTCAAATGTTAACCCTTACAGGCCCCATCTAGTCTGAGCGCCCTAACTCACTAGACCACCAGAAGTTCAAGCAGTCGCATGGGCTGGGGAGGGAGAGTGTGGGTTGGGGCAGGATGGGGCGGGGGGAGGAGGTATCTGGCGCAAGGCTGTGAGATCTCTGGCGCGACATGACTCATAATGGAGAGGCTCAGTTCTTGCTTCCCCTTCCTGAATCGTCGGAGTTGCGGAGATGCTTGCAACTTTTTTCGGCAGTCATCATGTTAGAGATGTTCTTAATTACCTCGGCTTATAATGTGAGGGTTCAGCTCCTGCTTTCGTTTCCTGAATAGTAGAGTTATGAAGGTGCTTGTAATATCCTTAGCCAGTCCTCATGTCAGGGAAGTTTTCTTAATGATCTCAGATTTTTTTTTCATTCAACTGGTAACTGAAAAAAATGGGAAGCGGATAAATCAGTTTGAAAATGAACAATAGGACCTTTGGCCACTTCAGTGCAATGCCATTTTTTCGTTTTGTTCTTGTCTCCAGACAAGGATATTCAGCGTCGGAGAGTTCTGTTGTATTGGAAGAGTAACTAGCGATGGTTTTTGACGCCCCATGTTTGTGAAGTCCTCCATGAACTAAACAAAATCGCTTGGAGTCAGCCAGCATAAAGTAAGGACGTTCTTTAGGATATACTTGCAACTTTTCAGCAGCTTGCTATGGACTTAATAGAAGAAAGTAAAAGGAAAGAATGAGAAACAAGAAAAGACTGTCTTCATAGACCTGCGGCGAAACTATGCTTCAGCTGATGAAACAACTGATGTGTCAGATCAGCTCAAAATTTCAAACTGAGCAACTTTACATTCCATAAGAAAATCGCCTAGAGCTCTTCAAGAGCAGATATTCGAATTTTCCTCGAAGGAGAGAGAGAAAAAAAAATCCCACAGGTGTATCACCTACGACCTGTCGACTTCGCCGCTGGTGAAAAGACATAACCTAACCCCAATAGGTTGTGAACGTCAACTTTGTTTTTACTATACTCAGACAGATTTATTTGTCTGGGAAGAAACCTCTCGTACTGATGAGGATCAAGGTGATTATCTGTCACTCTTTACGTTTGGGAAGTCTCTCCTAGGGTAAAAAAAAAAAAAAAAAAAAAATGTCTGAAATCCGCAAGAATAGAATAAGACACGACGAGGGAGTGATGTGGTTAACCGCTTGGTAAAAGGTGGTTTTACTAACACAAGGAGGAAGCAGAAGTTTAAGTTAATATACTACCGTACATTCCTCAACTCCAGCCAGGCAAATTGTTAGTGTGGACGATGAGTGAAAATCGTGATTGGTACCGTATTCTGGGGTTAATCTTCTTTTACAGTTCAGCATTCCATAGGGAGAGATGGCAATTCTGGGCCAAGTTAAAGTAAAACGAATATAAATGAATCCACAGAGAGCAGAAGAAGCCACAGAAACTCAAGGTCCAGCAAGTATTCATTAGACCAGGCAAAAACTAGTAGCGGCCTTTTTGTGGGAATTTTAAAGTACTCATCTCAAGACAGCCATTTGTCCACTAACTCTCACATGGTCGGGATAAATCTAGTACTCTGTTCCAGCTTACACCAGACGATATAGTTCAAATGAGAGTGTGGATGGCTGAGAGTTTTTAATATTATGCAGAAACAAATGCTGCGTCTAGTGCGATGCATATTGTACTCATTTCACTCTAACTTGGCCTAAAATTCCCATCTCTCCATCGTGAAAGCTGAGTTGTAGCAATATATTAACACTAGAATACGATGCTAGTCGCGAAGAAGTGCTACGGAAAGGATGAAGAGTCGTAGCACTGTCTTTTTCTGCCACTGAGTTACGTGAAATAAACTGCAAAAGGACGAAAATCTGGGCCAAGTTTAGGTGAAATGGTTATAACACTATTTTCATACACATACGCAAACGTAGCCAGTCACTTTTGAATGCTGGAGAGAGAGGAGTTACGGGATATCTTAGGGGAAAAGTGGCTCCTTGACTCATGTGTTCGAAAATGATTGATTGTTTGGGGGATACATCACGTTCAGTGTATCTGAGCAAAGTATAACATGAGCGTACTTGATACTGGTTTTATATTCCCCGCCTCTTTTTAATAGATTATCAATAACTGCTTTCATAAATCGGTGTACCGGTATTAATTTTGTCATTATCTCTCGGGTGGATAAATTAAATCCTCATGCTGAACTTTGTATTATTAGGCCATTGCGTGGGTTTGCTGTCGAAGAACTGAGAGGAATTAGCCTAAGTAATATAATATAATAGTTAGCCTAACCATCACATCCTATACAAATATTTACAGAAAACACGTAAAGCCAGACTAAAGTATGGCAGATACTTAGGATATCTATGTACAGTATTTATATGTACAGTTAGCGTGCAGCTTGCTTCACAGATTTCCCATTGTACTTTGATGTCACATAATTAGTTCTCCTCCATTCAACAGGTCGTGGTGTTCGGCTGAGTCTGACCTGACCTGACCTGACCTGACCAGTATGGGCTGCAATTTGAGATCCGTGGTCAACATTGGCCTTGTCATCGCTGTCATCGACCTGGTAAGTCGTTTGTCAGGGGTTGGATCATGCTGGGAAGTCGAGTCTCGTTAGTAGGTCTGGCCCCGTTGGTAAATGAATGAATTTTGTAGGTATGAGAACTGGGAATCGATTTGGCTGTTTTGTGGTGCTTGCCGTATCTTGGCTGGGTCGTGTCATGGCTGAGTCTCGTCTTAGGTTTGTGGAAAATTGTTCGAAGTGCAATTAAATATATTTTTGTGACTCCGGTCTTAATTCTTTTAGCTCGATGATTTATTTTTTTTAGTAGTCTATCGCCTATCTGCCTATCTTCTATCTGTCATCTTTGTTCTGTCTGTTTGTCTGTCTGTCTGTCAGTATGAAAAAATTTGTATAGTTAATTTTTTTTTTTTTTTTTTTTGCTAGGCAATGGGAAGCCTTTCACAGTGGAGAAGTTTAAATGAAAACTCTTTCTAATTCCTTCGCTGAAAGAGTCCCCCCCCCCTCCTACTCCTCAAGTTTAAGTGATGGTCTAGAGTCAGCATGAGTAAAATCTATAAGTCGGCGTGGCAGTGAATGTTTGGTGAACACAACTTAACTGAGTCATAATATAGGTGAGTCACATGTGAGCTGGCACGTGTTGAGTCACCTCTCGCATGGTATTAGTCACCCAGGATGCAAGACCTGTATCATCAATTCAAGTCACATACAGTACTACGCCTCGCTTCTATCCAGCACCGTAATACTGTACTGACATGCCTGGGAGAGTATTTGTTTTGCTGTTGTGTTTGTTATGGTGGCGGTGGGGAAGGTGGTACAGGTAATCCCAGGCAGTCTGAAACGGTCCTATTCTTGCGGCCTACTATCCTCCTTTCTGGGGATCGGAATTAAGGGACGTTTGTATAACCGGGTAGTGTACCTGCTCGGTAACATTGGTGCCGGAGCGTGAAGGCGTCCCTCTTTAGCAGCTGAGATAAAACAGTTACATAGCAGTTAACCATTATCAGAATTTCTCTCTCTCTCTCTCTCTCTCTCTCTCTCTCTCTAGTCATTCGTTTGGTTGTAAAATACTTGGTGTTTTGAGGAATAAAATCACAAGAAATATATTTATAATACATAACCTAAGCTCGGAGGAAATTTGTGAATATCGAATCAGGTGACTAAAGGCGTGCTGTAGAATGTGATCGAGAGTCTCCAGGTTTGTGAATGGTAAGACATATATTAAATTCCATTTTCTCATTTAGTATTTTTATATTACTAACAGTGTTTCCGCTAAGGACAGCTCTGGTACTTTATCCACACTAACACGAAACGATTTTGTACATCTAAGAAATCCTAGTAGACAAAGGCATATAATAATAATTATAATTATTATTATTATTATTGTCAATAATAATAATAATAAAAATAATGATAATAATAATCTCTTCCTCTTCCGTAAACGCTATAGCCAATTTTATTTCCTTTCTCTTTGCGCCAGCACTGGTCGTTTTTTTTTTTTTTTTTTCCAATACTGTATAAGGACTGGGGCAGTTACCGAAAATTCAAAACAGTTAAATTTTATCTGTTAGAGAAGGAATATTATACAGAAAATTATGAACAAAAGAAAGGCCATTTGCTGTTTCATAATCGCTGTTGTCTCTGAAAATATAAAGGCAACAGTATATGAACGTAAGTCTTCGTAATTACTTGTCTTTCTGTTTATAGTCTCTTCTTCCTCCTTGCTATTGTTCGGCTAATTAATGAGTCCTGAAGTTTATGATCGTAGGTTTTTCTTTATCTTTTTAACTTGGACCTAATTTTATAATGATTTCGTAATCGTTTGTAAATGATGGCATGGATAATGATAGACTGTGATGTGCGTTGTGATGTGCTGTGATGGCTTGTGCTGAATTTGTGTGATGTGTTGTAGTGGTGTTAGTGTGATACGTGCAGTGGAATAGTATATGTGTTGTGGTGATGATGATGATGGTGTGTGTGTGTGTGTGTGTGTCGCGGTGGTGATGGTGGTATGTGTCGCGGTGGCACTGATGTTGCGTTCTAATGTTACTCTATGTTGAAACCTTCCTTGTCTTTCAGCTTCATGGGATAGCTACTTTGGCCTTTTACGGATACCAGCTCTACACACACTACATCTGCCACTGGAACCATGGCATTCGCTGGTGCAGATACTACGTTGAGGAGACAAGTGAGTGATGCGCTTCTTCTTTATAAGCATCTGTCATCATCATTATCGTCCACGTCATCATTATCCTCATCATTGTCTTCGTCATCATTATCCACATCAGTGTCCGTCTCTCATCGGTAATCTTCCAATATCAGGTCACTGTTATCATTACCATCGGCTCATTGTTATCGTTTGTTCATTCTTATCATTATTTTCATCGGCATCGTCATCGTTATCATCCCTACTGTCGTGTACTTAATATTATATTTGGATCAAATAATTTAGTTTGTCATATGAAAGCCTAAAATGATATTCAAAACATTTATTTCTTTATGTTGAACTGATTTATTGTTATAAGAGAATACAGAGCAAAATACGAGTATACCTGTACATCGCTTAATAGAATCTTCTCAGTTCTAAGAGAAAAAAATAATTAGACAGGTGGAATAAAAACAATAATGCCTGGACTCATTTCCTCAAATCACATTTTTCTTAATATCCACGCAGCTAATTTAGTTTGCCCTTTGGAAACACAGACTGTCATATTTTTTTGTGCGTCACATTTTATCGTTCATAAATGATTTTTTTTTTCTTCATACTGAGAACACATGGTTTAGTTTCGGTCATACCAAAACTCAGATGAATATTAATAGGCCTGAACCCTTTCCTGGTCAGTTCAACTTTATTATTCGGGTCCAGCCAGCTCGAGATGATTCAGCTGAGTGTCACTGGACCTCGATTGCAAGCACTTTTATCATTAACTTTTTCATAGTCAGGATAACTCTAGTATCCTATTCAAGATAAAGCCAGACTGCTTCATTCAGCTGGGAGTGAGTCATGGGGTAGGATCATGAATATTAATGGGATCTGTCAGCTTGGTTCTGTAGGCAGGATCAAAAGTTTAGGAACTGAAAAGAAATAACGAATTAACTCTTGACGTCCTGTAAACCGTCCTTCGTTGTATATTTGGAAAAGTAATATAGGTTTTTGCGTAAAAGCCAAAACTAACACTTATATTACCCAAGTTCCTCACCTCTCACAATTCTTAATATAGTTCATGAATAACCGAATACTTCATCTTTCTAGTTCGGGTCCAAAATAATACCTTGAAAAAGAGCTATCTTAAGGTCAGTAATTTATATATCAAATACAAATACTAATACTAGTACAAAAAAATCATCATCATCATCATCATAGGGAAGGAGCAAGTGGAAACTCTGTTCTGTCAGTATGAGAGGTATTATCTAAAAAAATAGAAATAAAATTAAAAAAAAAATAGAAATGCCCGGAGGTAGCACAAAAATACTAGCAAAGTCTTCATCGCATTAAAACAGTTGAGGTTTCTTTTGTTCCCCAGATTTTTACCTCCCAGATCCGGAATATACGATGACAGTCAGAAGAGGCGACAAAAACTGGTATGAGTTTAACCCCAATAAGGCCTAGCACCACATTCCACACAGATGGTTATGAACAGAGAGATTATGTAAGCGTTTTCACCTCCGAGTCTTTCACTGTTAGAAATAGAGAGTTGTATGCTAAGTGACTCATGAGACAACGTAACACCTCTTACTTTACGATTTATTCTTCACATAGCATCTCATTATCAGTCAGTTAATCAGTCAGTCAAAAGATGTCATGCTTGCTCTTACTTAAACCCCCATACTGAGGTTAACCATGATGCAGCTAATGTTTTAATGGACTAGAAGCTAAACCCAGTACCAAAACCAACTAATTACCTCCCAACATTTGCTGAAAACTATGCGAGAAATCTGGAAAGTGTAATAAGATTCGTATCGGTGAGAAATGTTTGTGTACTTTGTGTACGTGTGACTAATGTTTTCTTCCCCACGAGTAATGAGTGGCTATTTTCCAAGCTTGTAGTTATGTTTCACTCTCATGGTAGTATATCCCAGGGTCAATGGTAGCCTCAGTATCTACTAATCTACTATGTCATTATCTTCTCGTGTGTTACTGATGCAAACCATGTCGATATTGCAACGATATCAATAACATCCAAAGAAAATGTTATGTAATATGCAGGATAAATTGCTAGGGAGGAGGTGTAACGAAGCCTCCTGTTTCAGCAAGATTATGACCTCCAGTAAGAACACACTCACCACATTCCAAACAGGTGATAATGAACAGGAAAGTTAATTAAGCACTGTCACGCCCCGTAAGACTTCCCGTTCTTTGAAAGAATTAAGTGTGAAGCTCATTGCCGGGATCAAGTTTTTGTTTCCTTGCTCCTTAGTCTGCCAGAAAATACATCAGGAATCGTACTGTTAGCGAAGACTTTGGTTACATGAAGAGTAGCTAATAGATTTTTTTTTTTCAGTGAATGTCTATATTCTGATGACGTTTTTAGGTTATTTTACTCTGATTGCAGTGAGATGGATGAATTAAACTTAGCCTCTAGTAGTGAAGGGATTGGTGAAGCTTGTGTCTGACTCCTCCAGGTCTAAAAGCTTCTCCAGAGCTGAGTGAAATGTGAGAATAAACTGCAGAACAAAATACAGAATCCGGCACTGGGGCAAAATGTTCAACCTGGATCAAGAGTGTTCGATCATTCCTAAGGCCTGACTCATGAACCTAGGCGAAAAAAAATAAAAATGTCAGCGAAGATATGATTGCGTAAGGAGTAACTAGTAGACTTTTTTGTACCATTCAGTTAAATTTCTGAGTGCGAGGCGCCGAAAATTTTGTTGGTTGATTTTTTTTTTAAAGATGATGAACAGCGGAAGGAAAAACAATTTAAGTTAAAAAATAATCCATATACTAGATCACAGGTGTCCTCCATTCATAAGAAATCTGTAACATTTAATTTGACATTTAATTTGAATGATGGCTTTAAGCCAAAAAAAAAAAAAAAAAAAAAAAAAAAACAGCGGAGATTCTTACTGCATGAAGAGCAAGAAAGAAACTTTTTTGTATGCATATTTTTCAGTTAAATTTTTTTCACATCGCGAGTTACCGAGAGTTTCGAAGGACAGATTACTGAATGGAGAGGGGCGGGGGATTGTTGCTTTGCCTGGCCACTGTGGTGATAGTCCGCATGCTGTTGGGTTTTCCCTTTTCCTGACTTTGGATACTGTAGTACACACCTTTTGTAATGGCTGGAAGAGTTGTAATAATAATAATAATAATAACAATAATAATAATGATAATAATAATAATAATAGCAATAGTAATAATAAGAATGAATGTTATTGTTATCATTATTATTATCATTATTATTATTATTATTACTCGCCTTCAGGCCGTCTTCGGAGGCCTCCGCTCGATGTCAAATAACTTCCTGTCTTCAGAAATGAGTCATAACTCGGGAACCGGTGGCCCAATTGGACTGGAAATTGTTTCATTCTTCAAGTTAGAGCATTTTAATGGTACCCTGCACAAACAAAAATTTGCGCTTCATGCGCCGTTTTTGCTGTGTTACGGTAACAAACAGACATAAAGAAATCGGTTCGTTATAATATAGATTATTATTATTGCTAATTTCTTCCTGACAGAGATATGAAATTGTCGTGGTCAGGTCATAAACCCACATGCAACTGACCTTGATGCATTCCACCCATCTCTTTCTGAACTCGTTTACCACTGTCCATACACGTACTGCTTGATCTCCAGTTATACTGTACAGTTGCATTTCCCCTGGATCTGCTCACCTCTTTCCCTATACTTATCATGAACTTCCTTATGGAGTTGCTTTACACCTCATTACTTTACCACAAGTGTTTTGACCTATCACTATCATTCATATAAACTCAGGCAATACACTCACTCATAACTGTTTGACTTTATCCCTTTATTTCTCTCTTTTTCTGACCTTGCTAACGTTCCAGCCTAACTGTCAACATAATCTTGTCTGCCCTTTCACCTTCGACATTTCACCGAGATGGCTGGCTAGGGCAAGTGATATCTTGTTCCTACCAGACAGATTTATTCAGCTTAAGGAAACTTTGTCGTGCTGAAGTGGTTAGAAGCGGTTATTAACTCTTTCATTACGAAAGGTCTTCCGTAAGGGGAATTACATCTGAGAGCAGCAAGAGCAAGTGAAGAACAGCATTGTCCTCGTATGTATATGTATGTATATAAAAAAAGTATATATGATATATGATGTATATATTTATTTATCTATATATTTATTTATTATATATATTTGTGGTTGGTGCTGCCGCCAACCATCCAGTCATTCGATGAAGTGCCGCCTTTGGGTAACTTTTCATTAAGTGACAACGCAAATGGTTTCTTGTATGCAAGAATAAAGTTTACCGCATTGGATGGTAACCATATAACCAAAGGCCACCTGACGGTTAAGTGAGTTAACGGCTCTTCAACCAGACTGAGCCCGAAAAGTTTTTTATCAGAGGGTTGGTGGAGTTTACTGCTCATAATGCCACTCAGGGATGTGTGTGGCTCACTTTTAATGTCGGGACTGAGTAACCTAATATCGGACCTCTACGCCCATGACCTGACTGATTTTCTACTTATTTGTTGGTTTGTTTATTTATGTATTTTACTATTTTTAACCAGCCGGATCCCAGGAATGGACACAGTACATATTAATCAGTTGTTTCTTCACAATGACTGTCAACCTAGAGTGGTCACAGAAATACCAGAAACTGTCGCAAGGCTACAGTCCATCCTGTTACAAATACACTAAGTCATAACGTGAAGTATCCAAGCACTGCCTTCATTTTCTAGTGCTCTTCCTCACCGTCTTTCTTTCTTTCATATTTCTTTCTGTTTGTATTAATTATCACAGTTCATCCCTAATACATATTTTAACTCCCTCACCATCAGACTGCCTAGATGAGCAAAATCATTAGGAGGTAGTCAGAATGCTAATAAATAAGACATCGCACTGAGAAGGAATGAGACCTTATTTGACCCCTTTCAGTACCATACATCATGCGTTAAGCTCAATAAAATCGTCTGAAGGCAGCAGCAGTAAGGTTTTCAATACCGTCGCAGTACTTCGCATCGACGCCATGTTTCAGTCTATCATCATAGTTACCTACTGTCCCTTCTTCACCTTCTAACTTCTATACATTACAGAAAAAAATAATAATCTTCACTCACAGCACGTAGGTTTCATGGCAGCTTCTCTCCAGTAAGTCCATTATCCTCTTTACTACCAATGGTCTCATAAACTGATTGAAAATAGGTGGGAACAAGATTAATAATAAAGGCATTGCCGTAACAATGGGACTAAAGCAGATTTTTCATTATTAGATATCGCTAACACTGCTGGGTATATCTAGAACTATGTGAAAAATCCCATAAGGTAGTCAGTAAAAGCAGTAAACACCCCTCTGAACCGGCTAATGTTTTTTTGGTGTAATATTGGTTTCCGGGCCGGCCGTCTCACATCCTTCCCAGCATTAGGAAACATTGGCCGTGTCGTAGCTTTATTGATTTTGTTACTTTCATAGTTTTCGGAAAAACTTTATTGTGAAGCTTATGTTCGAACTAACTTTACTTCACCTTTTCCCCCATTTTACAGTGAATGTGAGGAATACATACCTGAGAACAGATTGCATTGAGAATAGAGCTTAGGTGTTAGAATATAACTTGTTCATTAATGACAGTTGAAAGTAATACGGCTCCCATTACTGACGTTAATGGATATTGCTTCCGATACCTAAGTTTAGAAATATCTTATCCGAACAAAATAATCAGTAGGCAGTAATAAATAAATAACTGAAAAAAAAAGTCCTCGTCAGGTGGCTTGAATCTGATTCCTGCCCTGCCCACATATCATGGCATGGGGGTCAAAGTAGAGAAGAGCCCAAGGGAGACTGTCACTTGCTACCTACCTTACCAAAGAGCTCCTCTCTAAACTAAATAAACTTTGCATTAGTAGCAAAATAGCCATCGTAGCGTGCCATTGCATCATATTTCTACCATACTCACAAATCACAGCAGGCGCACCGTTTCTAATACTTACAATTACAACAAAGGCTGAGTAAAATATTGTACCAACAGCAGTAGCAAAAAAAATAAAAAAAATGTAATCGTGCTGAAGTTTCTATGATGTTGCTTATCACTGTGTTCTTGTGACTCATTTCAACCCTGCCCACAGATCACAGCACGAGGGTGAACATCGGCCTGGGTGAGGGAGCCTTCTGCATTCTCTTCGCCTCTCTCCTTATAGTGGCGTTCTGCAAGGTAGGTAATCAGCTCCTCATAAGTATCAACCCCTTCCCTATGAGAGGTCTTCCCCAAACAGGTTAAATCGTCAGGAGGTAGCATGAATTAATGAAAAAAAAAAAATAGTCAGTTTATTGGTAGGGGTTTAATGGACTGTCTCAAAACCCTTCACAACAATGGGCCTCCTACCTGAATATTGGCAGCTTCTGTGCGAGAAGTCCCACCCACTAAGCTAATTAAGTAGTCAGAGGGCTGCATGAATGTAATAAATAAAAAGTCGTCCCATTAATAGCGATTAATGGGCGCTGTTTTTAATGCCGTCACTACGATGGGTCCCTTCCTCATGAATATTGGCCTTTTTTTCATTATAAGAGGTCCCCTTAATTTGGTTAACATAATACAGTGGTCCCATGAATAAAATAGATTGATTCGATTCGTGGAGAGAAGGGTTCATGGTGACTTCGTAATTCTTTATCAAAATAGGTCATCTTCCTCCCAATCTGGTGAATATTTAACCCTACACTACGTGAAATCTCCCCTAAGCTGGATGAAATGCCTCCTTCACCCTCACTATATACCTCCCTCACCATCCCCATGCATTCCTGAAATTTCCATATCTCCCTCACCATCTCCGTACCTCATTCATCACTCCATACCTCCCTCACCATCTGTCTACCTCCCTCACTATCTCCCTACCTCCCTTACTGTCTCTCTACCTCCCTCTATCTCTCTATCTCCCTCAGACCTTCTCTCTCACCACCTCGCTTTCTCCCCAGTACAAGCCGTGGCTGGCATGGACGTGGCTCCTGAAGGCCGTAGTGGTCATCGGCATCAACTACTACTTCATCGCGGTGTGGCTCATGGAGAAAAGCCGCCACTACCACCAGTTCTGGGATCGCCATAACTACGACCAGGACCAGATCTTCCTGCTGGCCGGCGTGGGACTGACGCTGATCGAGCACGTCATCATGTTCACCTACTGCTGCGTCGTGGCCTCCTTCACGTACAAGGTCGGGCGCGGCGAGAGTACTGAGGTAGAGTGGCTGAGCTGGATGTGGTTGAGGCTCTGAGGGATCTGAGAGTCTATGGGGAAAGTGACAGCTAAGGTAGGATGACTTTTGCTGGTATGAAGCTCTTTGCAGTCTGAAAATTTGGGAGAAAATGAAAACAGAAATGAGAACACCTCTAGGATGTCTCTGACGGTCTGAGGCTCTTTGAAATCTGAAATCCTGAGGGGAAAATGAAAATACAGAGGAGACTTTAAGCTACAGTGGCTTTGATGGGCCGAGGCTCCTTGGAATCTGAAATCTTAGGGAGTCATGAGAATGCGGAAAGGATCACAGAGCTAGAATGACATTGATGTTTAGACGGAAAGGAGAATATTCTAGGTTAAGATAAGACTAGCGACAACGGTTGTGCTAAGGTGAGAAGAGAAAGTAAGATGAAAATGAAGTCTGAACACTGGAAAGCAAAGCCAAGGTAGATGCTAAAGAGCTAGGATAATTGTAGTGGTGAGGGAGGGAGGAGAGGAAGGAAAATAGACTAAAATATATTTTCATGGTGGAGAGAGTTCCCAGATATCTTAAGAAGACGACGAAACAGAACAGTGCTAGAGATATAAGGTCAAAAATGAATGATGATCTTAACATCGAACTAGCAGGATGTATTTTAAAAATTTAGTTACTAGAAACATTTCTGGTTAAATAAAATTGATATGACAGTCAGAATAAGTCAAAGGGTTGAGGTGAGAAAGGTCAAAAGCAATATAGGCTAAAAGAGGATAGAATACTGTTAAAAATTATGATTGGTATGGGAATAAGAAAATAATAGGAATACATTAAATTCAGAATGGAAAACTAGCGCTTCAGGAATTCTGATGAAATAAACTATATACATAAAAAAGCGTGGGCAAGAGCAATCATACTTGGACTGTAAAGCGGAATATAAGTACAGCCAAAGATCTGAGAGAGAGACACAGCAAAGGAAACAGCTAAATAGGCGACATGATATCCAACATATAATTAAAACAGTAGGAAATATACGACAGGAAGGGAAAGAGGGAGAGGATGTGGAAGTGTGCTTTGTGTGTGCTTTGTGTGTGTGTGTGTGTGTGTGTGTGTGTGTGTGTGTGTGTGTGTGTGTGTGTGTGTGTGTGGTGTTTTTTCTTGATATACATGTCTGTCAATTTTTTTTTCTAATTTTCTTGCAATCAATTTCCTTTCACCAGATTCTGTGTTACAGCGTGAGTGTTTGTACGCTTCTTATACTCACTCCACTTTAACTTGGCCTAAAATTGCCATCTCCCCGTCTTGAATACAGATTTGCAACGACGGATTAACAGCAGAATTCAGTTATAGTCACGAAAAAGTATTATGGAAAAAGATAAAAAACCGTAGCTAACATGAAAATTTGTGCCAAGTTAAGGTGGACGGAGTATAGTTTTATGTCTTATTGTTCTGTTTTTTCCATTTACTAACTTAATTATTTTTCTCGCTGGATTTTTTTTTCCCCTTTTAGCTATTACAGTGTTCCTCTTACTTAACCTTATAGTAGAAGATTGATTCATTTAAAACTCAGATTAACCTCTTCAATCCTGTGACATATCTTTTTTTTCCATACGCTCAGACGATTTTATTAGCCCAGAGGAGGCTTTTTGGACTGAAGGGGATTTGACATAACCTTCAGTAAATCCCTCCAGCATAAGAGATCTTTTCTGTGCTGAATAAAATCGTCTGAGGGTAACAAAAATAAACACGAAAAACTACGCCCACTGCTTGAAAGAAATGACGAACACATAAGCGAAGAAAGCCAAAGCATATGCAATCAAATGCTATAAGTCCGTTCGAATCTCCTGGCCCACTCTTAATGTTGAATTCATAGACGTTTGAATGTGACCTTGTGGAATGTTATCTTTAGTTCGTGACTGGTAATGTGCACCTTTTTTTATCTGCGTCTCAGTCAAACATCTATGAATCCAACAAACACCTGTGAATCCAAAAAAAAAAATCTATGAATCCAACAAGCATTTATGAATCCAACAAGCACCTATGAATCCAACAGTTATCTATGAATCCAATAAACATCTATGAATCCGACAAGCATCTATGAATCCAACAAATATCCATGTATCCAACAAACATCTATGAAACCAACAAACACATATGAACCCAACAAAAATCTATGAATCCAACACTGAGAGCGGCGGGAGAAGCGAACAGATTTTTTCATTTGACTGTACAAGAAGGCTATGTGGATGATATGTGAATGAGGATGAGGCCTATCTTTGTTTGCCACTGTGTTGATAGTTCTCTGATAGTTGACCTTTATTTGCATCATTTTTGAACCTACTTAACATGCTGAAAATGGTGATAATTGGATTATGATGAGGATGGGTTGTGATGATGGTGACGGTGACGATGATGGTGGTGGTACTCGTAATCGTTGGTGATGATGGAGGCTATGATGATGGTGGTGATGGTGAGTGTGATGGTGGTGATGATGACGGTAATGATGGTGGTAGTGGTGGTGATGTTCATGGTGATGATGGTGGTGGTGATAATAATGTGCATGAAGACTGTGATCATGCTGACTGTATAAATTGACACACTATAGACGGAAGAGGAGTAAGGAAGAAGCTAACACAAAAGGATGGTGTTGTGTCTGGGAGTGGACATAAAGCATGTAACTCCTTCACCCAGATGACATTTTTCTCACTTATTCTTGCTACATGCAGACGAGTTTATTTTACCTTCCAGAGACTTTTTGAACTGAAGAGAGTAAAGCCTTTCCTTTCACTGCACGAGAGCCTTCCTTAGCTGAGTAAAAATAAAAATAGTTGGACTGAGGGGGTTAATGATGTGTGTGGCTAGAAACAGTTGTCTTTTGAGTGAAGCCGAATTTAGAAGGCTTGAATGATGAGTGAGTAAATGTATGAACGATGATGTGACATAAATAATTGCATGAACAGAGACAGTACGGTGACTTTATTCATTTTCACTCTTTAGACAATTTTATTCAGCCTCAGAAAGACTTTTGCGGATAATGGGTTAACGGAAGAGTTACTTAACCATCCCATTTCAAAAAATCTTTCCTGCGCTGAATAAAATCATCTGGAGAGAGCAAGACTTAAAAACCTGTAGCGATGTGGTAAAGAGGTCAGTCCTGAAATTCACAAAGCTACTTACGCTACATTTCCTCACGTAACTAAGATGTATATGATTCTGCTGAAGGACCAAGGCCCGTGTTCTCGTTACCTTGGGAAGCTTCTCAGCACCTCTTCCTTGACGAATTATTTTGCAGGCTGTCTATCAATATTCTTTTTAATGCTCTTCATATATATTTTTTTTTTAATGTGGACATACGTCGCATATTTAGCATAGAAGAAAATACGCACGTCCCATATGTAGATATACTGTAAATTGTTCAGGAAGACATGATGATGGAGAGGGACGCCTGCATGTGGTGGAATCGATATAACAGGGCGGGTCAACTGCCTGATTATAACACATCCCTGAACTACATCCCTATTTCCCAGACGGAGAGTGGTGGACTGCAGGAGAAGGGCAACTTAGGTCTTCAGTCCACCGGGTTCTCGTTTCAGTTGAACCTGGAGCCACAAAATAACAAACAAGGAAGACGTGCTTGGAAGATTCCTGAAAGACAAGAACAGAACCTCACGATGCATGGGAGGGGTCTGCACGTACCGCCTTGTCCTTCCTCAAATGTAAATCTTAGTTGCGTTAGGGAATCGATCGTAACTTCGAGCATCTACGTCCGGAACTCGACAGGAAGGGAGTGGTTGGATCCTTAGAACGTACTCACATATCTTTCCCAACCCTCCTATTCTCGGACACAGAGCAAGAGATAGGAAGTGGTCTGGCAGGATATTGTGGTGTCGTGGTGGTGGTGGTGGTGGTTGGTGGTGGTCGCAATTGTGGTAGTGGTAGTAGTTTTAAGGGTGGGAATTGTGGTGGTGATGGTAGTGGTGGTGGTTGTAATTGTCGTAGTGGTACTAGTTTTCAGGGTGGTAGTTGTGGTGATGATGGTCGTCGTAACTGTGGTAGATGTAGTAGTTTTAGGGGTGGTAGTTGTGGTGGTGTTAGTTGTGGTGGTAGTTGTTTGTAGTTACTTGTGGTTTTGGTAGTGGTGGTAGTTGATGTGGGAGTAGTCTTCATGGCTGTGGTAATGGTACTTGATGCTGTTAATTTTTTAGATGTGATGATGCTGGTTATGTTGGTGGTAGCTATGTTAATGGCAGCTTTGGTATTGATAGTTGTGGTAGTAGCTGCGGTGATGGAAATTGTGGTAGTAGTTGTGGTGATGGTTGTTGTGGTAGTGGTTGTAATGTCAGTAGATGAGATTTTAATTATGACATTCTCTTAGTAACTGTTTGGTTATATGGTTACCACGTAGCGCTGCTAATGGGTTCCTGAGTTACATGAAACAATAATTTTGCTTACCACGTGGTGTAGAGCCACCTGGAGTGGGAAGAATAAAAATTAAATAGTGATAGGGAGAATGGGAGAAATAGGAAGAGAGGAAAGCAGGCACAGAATAAATGATAGACGTGGAAGAAGAAGACACCACTACACCAAGTGAGTGGATGGTGGCCGCCCTCACCTACCACAAGAGTTGTTGGTAAAAATTATATATAGGTGCTGACTTAACCCCTTAACCCAGAAGACACCTGCAGGCCGTAACAATTACCTTAGTAGTGACTATCGCAATGTAATTAATAATAATAATAATGATGATAATAATAATAATAATAATAATAATAATAATGGTTGGTCGCTTAAAGTTAAGAATTGTCAAAAAAATAAAAAAAAATAAAATCGTCACACTCAAATGGCTAAAGGAGACTACTTAGCCCCTTAATCACGAGAAGTTGTTGGTAAGTTGACTGAAATGGTTTGGAAGAAACACAAATAAACTGCTATTGTTTGTGTTTCAAGTACGAATGAAACACCAAAAATTTTTACACAGTCCCAAATAGCATTAGGTGAAAAAAAAAAAAAAAAAAGTCTATGCAAAGACATCCAGTTTCCTTCCTCATTTCCCATGAAAAACTTGTGAATCGTTTGTGTTCATGAGAGGACAAGTTTTGCGCCTGTGTTTAGGTATTTCACATTACAAACGTTCGTGTTTATGGCTGAACTTTTCATGTTCTTGGAAACTGTCGGAACGTTTATGATGAAGAATTTACTACGTGGTTTAGTGTTGCGTAAAAACTTTATAATAATTATGTGCACTCGGAATTGGTATGTAATAAATATCTTTACCTACCGAGAGAAATTAAATAAAGCATAAATAATGCAGTAAAATTTGTTGAGAAACAAATCATTTAGAAGTAAGTATCTGACCACTTACTTTTATTTTAAAGTTATATGGGCACTGTATTGTACACTCAGTGTATATATAACATATAATTATATGTATATATAGATAGATAGATAGATAGATTGATAGACAGACATAATATATATATATATATATATATATATATATATATATATATATATATATATATATATATATATATATATATATATATATATATATATATATATATATATATATACACTATATACAGTATATATATATATATATATATATATATATATATATATATATATATATATATATATATATATATATATATATATATATATAAACAAAGTAGGGAGAAGAAGAGAATTCAAGAGGAAAACTGGAAAGCATTCAGCTATCAGCTGACGCTAGTACAATTCACGTAAGTATGCATGGCCATCGGCCGATATAGCATAGTCCAGGCATCTTGGTTAACACATTATCCACAAATAAATGCATGACAGTTTTTCAGGTCTGATTTAAAGTCAAGTAAGCTGTACTGATATCAGTACTTGCACGACTGGTAGAAATTGGAGACGTGGCCACACTCACGTAATCTTCGTTTTAACCTTTTGCAAGGCAGGGGCCTCCCTTATCCCAATAGATACCACTGATAATTCGGCGACTATAAATCTGATGAGCACGGATGTTCATTGCACCACAATGATTCATGCTGAAATTAGTTGGGAGAGCTATTATCAACCTGCCAAATGAAATGACTGTGGCCAAGCTCAATAGACGTGTTGTTGGAAGTTTTGTCTCTTTATTTATTTATTTATTTATTTTTTGGTCCCTGGTATCTATCTCACCTAACCTATAGGTGGAATAATATGATAGTATGTTCTTGACAGCTCTCTCATTCTGTATTTTCTGTTTGTTTCTGGATGGTACCATAACCCACCTGTAGGTGGTAAAGAGCCATAACAACGATGATTTTTAACTCGGCATCTTCCCACTCAGGTTCGGAAACAGAGGGTGCCCACAATGGAGACGGACATTTAACCTGCTCCACCTTCACCTCCTCCCCTCAGCAGCAGCATCACCCTCTCCTTCACTACGTGCTGCCTAACCTCCACCTCGTCCTAGTCTGCGTCCATTACAAGAGGCAAGAAAGAAGAAAGGACTCTGCAACATGACAAAACCCGGTGACTTACACAGACATTCTCCATTTCGTATAAAGCGAGAGATATAGTGTGGTGCTTTGTGGCTTTTATTTTATTATTATTATTATTATTATTATTATCTTAAACTGGTTTACTTCAGAGTTGGATGACCGTTTTATTTTTAAGTGATGACTGATCTCTTATGTAAGGATTTACAGGCATATTTTAGTTAATGAAATGGATTTATTTTTACTTTTTTAGTTCAGATATTTTAAAGCAAGTATGAAGTTTTAAAGAAAGTTGACTAATTACATGCAGTTGTCAAAATATTTTTAGTACCATAATATTTTCTCTCTTATTCACTGATCTACTTGCAATATCTCACATTTATTTAACGAGTATCAAGTATAGATTTACCCTTATTTTCATACTATGCAGGAGTTGTGAATATTTCTGCCGTTTCTTGATTCCTTAGACAAGCGGTAGTTCAACTGTTGCGTCATGACTTCTTTCATATGACTAAAGGACATGATTGCACAGACCTTCGTTTACGTGGACGAGTCTGATGTGTGATTAAGCCCTCGTTATTTGATCCCAGTCTGAAAGATCACACGGCATTTCTTACACGATCTGACACAAGCGATTGTTTCCTGATTTCCTTCAGCGCAGTATCTCACTACCATTGATGTGTTTTATGTATGATTAAGGCCTTGTTGTTCGATGACAGTTTGGTACATCACTCGTTACTTTTGACGTTATCAAGATGAAATTCAGATAGCTAGAGAAAGCAGCTGGCGTTTCCCATTTTTACCGAAACAAAAACACATACTCGACACTGCTGGCGTGATCTGAGAGTATGATTTGCTTCAGATAATGTTATGAGAGGAGCGAGAGAGGTACACACGTCTGGCATTATCTAGGACTATGACTTGTTTCAGGGTAAGAGAGAAACGAGTTATAAATACAGTCTGTTTTCCGTCGCTACCCACAGTCTGCCACCATGATGTTCCCAAAGAAACTGGTGTATGTGCCAAAAACTAACTTATTATTTTCATTTTCTTGCCACCACTTCAGACCACATTTTTGCACGAGATTTTTGTTTGCCTTTTTTTTTTTTTTTTTTTTTTCACGCGAATTTTGGGCAGTGTTACGGCCTGGTTATGTATCTTGTGTGCTCGCTGTTGGTTTATTTTTTACAAGTTCACGTCAACATCGCTGTCATTACCTTAAAGTAACTTATTCTGAGTAAACATTCTTTCCTCACGCCTGGGCATGACTCTTACACCCATATCCTTGGACCAGAGTGCTTGAGGGTGTGGGAAAGCCCCGAACTGTTGACGACTTTTGTCCCTTCACTCTGAAAGGAGCATTTTCTGAGACTAATAGAACTGTCTGACGGTAGATGGAATAGGAATTGAAAGGACATCATACTCAGGGATACGTACAACCAAGTCCCCAAATTCTGAAGTCGTTAATCTCCATCTCTTAAGCTGAATACAATTATCTGGCAGTACACAGGAGTGGAATTAACACCTTTTCAGTTCGGTGACGTTCTTCATTGACTTACTTTTTCTATCTCCAGACGTTTATAATCAGCTTAGGGAGACCAGGAGATGGACATGGTGGAGATAGCCTTCATTAACCAGTTCGTTACTAGAGATCAACGTTTAAGCCGAAAATAATTGCCGGGAGATAGCAAAAACATTTAAAAGAAATACACTGTCTGGTGGAAAAGGTTAAAAAGACACCATGCTAAAGGGCGCGAGGTCTAAGAGAGATTACTTCCAGATTCTGTGCTCCAGGGGGACTCTCCTAATCTTAATCAAATCGACTAGCGGTAACAATGATATAATACAAAAGCTGTGATACGAATACGGCTCTCAAACGCAATCTTTTTTAGATCTAGCTTTAATAGTATGAGTCAGGGGTAGAAACAGTGAGCCCTAATGTTGACGCCAGTAATATCAAGGTTATCACGTCATCCTGTGCTCCATGTTCTATCTCCCTCCCCTTCCTTTTCCGGTTCATTTTGTATCATCGTAGCTCTTCATCCCTCTTCCCTTTAGACCTCTGTGTCGTGGTAGCCTTCTATCTCTCAACTTCCCTCTCAGTATCTCTTATCTACGTCACCTCCTTTTTTCACCTTCTCTTGGTCTTTCTGTCACTGGGCCTTCTCAGCGATATCATTTCCGTTCTACATCGTTTCTCGTCATCCTTCGTCTTGTTTTCTGCTTTTGTCGTTTAATTATTCTGTTTACCAGCGCGAATCTCTGCTCTTTGTATAACACTGGACCTGCTGTTTCTCTTTTGTCTTTGCTTGTGTCTCTTTCGGCACCTCATAGTTTTTCTTCATCATTCTTCCTGGAAATTCGTGACACTTTAGTTTTCTGTATAATTATCACCTTTGTTCTTTCTCACCTTGCTTTTTTCTCCCTTACTTCACACTTTTTATGCCTCATCTCACACTTTTTCTCCCTCACCTCAATCTTTTTCTCCCTCTTCTCTTTTTCTCACACCTCACTCTTTTTCCCTCTCACCTCACTCTTTTTGTCTCACCTCACTCTTTTTGTCTCACCTCACTCTTTTTGTCTCATCTCTCTCTTTTTCTCTCACGTCTCTCTTTTTCTCCCTCGCCACTCTCTTTTTCTCCATCACCCCACTCTTGCTCTCTCACCTGTCCCTTCCCAACGTTTCCTTTCCTTTCTATGTCGTCATCTTCTCATCCCTCATCCTCTAAACCTGTTCGTCACCCCAGCCTTCTCTACAGCTTTTCTTCTTCCCCCTCTCCTTCCATACCCATCTAGCTCTTCTCAGATTTTCCTTCCTTTCCAGACCTCGTAGTTCCAGTGTCTTCCTGTCTTGTAAATTCTTTCCATATTCGCGCAAAAAAAATAATAATAATAATAATAATAATAATAATAATGTTCGTAGTGTTGAGATTCCTTTAAGTCTTTTCTTCACCCTATAATTTATTCTTCATCTTCAAGTTGTTTTAATTTTCTTCAGTAACTCCTAATCCTAATCTTTATCAACATTATCGTCATTTATTTTCATGTCCATCACAGTTTATTTTCTTTTTCATTCCATACTTTATCATCTGTTTACATAATCTTTATCTATATCATCGCCATCATCATAGCCCTCGTTATTTATCGTTATCTGTATAATTATCATAGCCATCGCCATTACATCATCATCATCAATCAATTATCATCGGCGTCATCTGTCATCATAATCATCGCCTTTTTTCATCACCATCATTTTTCGTCACCACCACCACTACCATCATCATCATCGTAATCATAATCCCTAGTTCCCTACGTTACTAGTTTCTCCCTCTACATTCACCACAACTAACGAAGACGCATATCACCCAAGTATGGCTTAGAAGATCTTGTATACCGTCCTGGCACTGAACACTCTGGTGCGAGGACGTGCATTTGTATATTCTTGTTACTGCCAGACGGTTTAAGTTGGCGTAGGAGAGAACCCAATTTATGAAGCGAATTTACCTAACGCTGGCGTATAAATTCATGCACAATCGGCAACGTAAGTTCTGTCACCTCTACTGCTTCTGACTTCGTGAACTTTAACAGGCGTATAATCTGTCGGGAAGTGAAAATGATGATTGTTTTTTTAATCCATAGATAAGTTTCATTAGTCTCGTCCGCTTTGGACTAACCAGACTAATTTTCAGATTTCTTGGGAAGAGAAACAGGACACGCAGGAAGGCTTTACTTGCCTATCGTATGTTGTCAAGCATTTAGCGTCATGGAGCGAGAACGTCATTTTTGTTTCATTCTTGCCATTGCCAGACGGTTTTATTTTGATTAGGAAAGCACCCTAGCAGTGAAAGGGCTAATGAAGGCTACGCCCAACCCTCCAGTTCCTAAAATCTCTCCTAAGCTGAGCATAGTCGTCTAGAGACAAAAAGAAGAAAAGAGGTAAAAAGAATATAGCAAAAGGTCACTATCCCTTTCATCCACGGACTCTAACTGAGTCATTAAATACCATCCTGTACAACGCACTATGATGCACATCGTGTCAAAGAAAGGAGGACAAGTTTCCCGCCGATGTGTGTCATATTTTGGTATGTTTTTTTACCCGATTCGTGTCATGGTGTGCTTTTCGGGTTGTTAAACAATCTAACGTCTCAAACCACATGCGCTTGAGAGGGCTATAAAGGCATTAAGTTGATTCGATTACCCATATGCACGTTACGTATTAGCAAATTTCCACGACAGGATACATCAGTGGCAAAAACAGAAATTCACACATTTTCTCCATGCACTTGGCCATTTTCTGTTTGGTGATGTATTTCGATTTTTGTGCCATATCTAGACAGAGATATTCAGCTTAGAACGAACTCCAGGTGTTAGATACAAACTTCATTAACCCGTTTACTAGAAGGGGGCTCATCTTGAACTGAATGTTCCACCAGGACCAGGAGTATAATATTAGGAATGCAATCATATTGAAAGGAATAGAATTTATAAGCAAGGTCTCACATGCATTCTAAGAATCAACAAAAATTCATCGGAAGGATGTATGACTGACAAATAGGAAATGTATGATATCTAGTTGCCAGGGAGAAAAATCAGACACTACTTGGGGTGTCTAAGTGGGAGAGAGAGAGAGAGAGAGAGAGAGAGAGAGAGAGAGAGAGTTAAGAGAGGTCAAAATTAGGAGAGGCTAGAGTTGAATATGATGCAAGGAAATAAATCCCTCCACTGACAGATATAGGAAATAAATGTTATCTACATGGCAGGGAGAAAATTTACACACTCCCTGATGGAGCTGATGGGGTTGGGGTGAGAGGGAATGAGGAAGGGAGGAAGGAGAGGCCAGAGTGGGAAATAATGCATAAAACAGTGACAAAAGTAGGAAATAAATGCCATGTAGTTACTGCGGAATAAAATTAGTTATTCCGTGGTGGGGTTAAGAGGGGAGAGAGGGAGAGGGGAAGCGAGTTGAGGGAGGCCAGAATGGGATATGATGCATGGGAAAATCCTATCATAGACGCACTTTGTTCTAGCCTCGAGATTTGAGAGGAGTCGTATTTTGGGAGATCCGGTGAGGCTGACGTCATGGGTTTGAGTGCACTTGCTCGAGGACCCATGCTCAAACACTTTTTATTCGTTGTCGTAATAAGGATTTGTTTTTGTAGGAGAAACAAGAGACAAGAGAAGGTTCTACCCCCTCCTTTCTTTGTCCCTTCTACAAAAGAATATATATACCGTCTGGAATTTAGTTATTTTTTCAGAGTCAGATTTGCACACCATCTTGCGATCTATTCCATGTCATAATTAGGATTCGTTTTTTGCAGGATGAACAACAGATGTGGGAAGATATTGAACTTTCCTTTCTTTGTTCCCGCGTAGAACAGCATGTCAAATAAACAACGGGAATCTGTTATATTTACGTTAGCTCTAGCTTGATACCCCATTTTTTTTTTTTTTTAAGTAGACTGATGTCCTGCGAACTGTGTCTAAATTCAGAGATATTCGTTGATAATATACGTGTCGTTGTGATAATTTAAGGGATCACTAGAAAGTTTAAACAAAATCTTTTCATAGTTGGTGGCTATTTGTTTGATTTACGCACAGTGATGCCCTACGACTTGTATCTAAAGACAGAGGTTCATGCTGAGAACAAAGCATCCCTAAAAATACTGGATGATAATTTCTTTTCAGTAGTTGGTGCTGGGATGTAGAGAAGCATTCAGAGAACCCAGATTTCACGCAAAAAATGACTCATCTAAAATCACAGACAGGGTGATAAGATATGCTGTTTCTGCAGAGGGTGTTGGGATAGCAAGATGATTCACGGACTTGGGCCTCATGGGAGCTAAATTTCATTAAAAAAAAAAAAAAAAAAAAAAAAGTAGAAGTATTCAGTATCAGTGTTGGAAAGTTTCTGCGATGGAAGTAAAGGATCTGGTGTCCCAGTACTTTAGGAATAGTTTCACAGTGAATGCCTCTGTACATTATGTTAACGAATTATTCACATTTTTTTTTTTGTACTTCAGGCAAAAAACTCTCCTCCTGATGTAATTTTAAACAGCCTTATAAAGGCCATTAGATATGTTGCTCCTTCCATTCCTTTTACTCCTTTGTATGTACAGTAATCTTAGGCTATGTTACACTAACAGAGCTACTTATCCTAAAAGTTTCGATCTCATTCATGAATTAAAACTGAAACGTCTCCTTCATCAAAGCAGTTAAGTCATATAACTAAGATATTAAATGATTCTCCATGGAAGAATCTTTGTTTATGGTGAAGGCTGGCGTCACCTCAGGATATCTCGCTCTCTGATAGCCAGGCCGTGGTAAGGCTGGCGGGGAAGTCCTTCTTAGCACAGCGACTTCCTCTCTATCCCTCTAAATGTTCACGTGTACAGCTTAATTAACCTTTGTTCTGAGTCGGTTTCAGCCGCCTTCATTAGCTTTGCTTTTGTTCTTGAAGCTTCTAAAGCGTAACTCACTATAAACAAAGCTTCATCATCACTCTTCACTAGAGATGGATTATTATAAAATGATTGTTAGGCTACGTATTGGTATCTTCGAATCTTGAAGCATAGCATCGGTTTTTTTTTTTTTCTTTCTGCATTTTGGTCTCTGGGTAGAGCATCACAGCCATTGTTTGTTATTATCTTATTCACTTCACGATTTGCCTAATTCCTAATTGTTGCACCACGAAGATCCTACGTCACATTCACAGCTTTAGCAAGCAGCCTATTGCCTTCACAGTGTGATTATGATGATACGCCACGGCTGTAAAAAAAAAAAAAAATCATGCTAAGAAACTTTAATCAAGCAGGGTTTTGCGTTTCAATTGTGTGTTGACGCAAGATTAATAAAGAAACCTCATGTCATGCTAAGGAAAGTTATAACTTAAATATGGATGATGACATTAGCTCTTTTCATGTGATCAGGTGGTGGTGGGCAGCGTATAGCAAATCTTCTTCTAGGTAAATTATAAGGGCATTTCAGACAGGGTACAGTAGATCTTGTAGCGGTCCTTATGCTTCCTCCTCTCTCTTCTCTGTCAGCTTGTTATTCCCCCGTGAGTAGAACAAAGCGCCCAAACTTTACTAAATATACAAATATGATTACTCTCGTATTAGAGAGTAGTCACGTAAACTTATAGCCCAGATCATGGGAACAGCTAACAAAATTTTCTAGATATAATTGAATACAAAATTATATGAAAATTGAGTTTTTTATATTCATTTAGCTGTAGCTAACAATAAATTGTACATATATACAAGATATATATAGAAATTAAACTGAGTTTATTTTATATATCTAAAGCTAGCAAAGATTTCTACATATAGGCTATACAGAGCTATTAAAAATTAACCTTGAGTTTATCTTTATTTATCTGTAGTTGGCAATGCAAAGCATTGTTATTATACATAAGAGCTAGAAGTGTAAAACCGTTGGAAATTCATGCTGAATTTATTTTTACTTATCCATTGCTACAAGCACTATTCTTATTCGTAGAAGCCTTAGGTGTAGAGTCTGGTGACGTGCCTATAGCCACGAGGTCTGTCTGATGGAGTTGAGGCGAGACACGTGGATCCGCTCTCATGAGAAGCAATTTACTTTTACTGTAGTTTGTTACTTTACTCTTTTAACGCTAACTTGGCCTAAAATTGCCGTCTCTCCATATGAATGCTGAGTTGTAAGAACATAATTTTTTTGCACCAGAATATGATACTTGTCATGAAGAAATACAATGGGAAGGATGTAGAGCCGTATTGTCTTTTTGTGCAACTGAGCTACATGTGATAAGCTGCAAAAAAACGAAAATTTGGGCCAACTTAGAGTAAAAGGAGTATAAAGGGCACTTTTATTTATTTATTTTTTTTTTTAGCTGTACGGACTTATGCTACATTTGTTTGGTTTATCAGTTGTTACACAGAAGTACAGTTACTTGGTTGGATAGATGACATTTTCTGTGATGACTGTTCTTGTGTTTATTTGATATTTGTACCGGTAGTCTACAGTGTTATGATAATTTTTGACTCCTTCATTCTTCGCTGTAGTATACTTGGCATACTAAAAAAAAAAAGATGCCATTTATCTGTCTTTCCCGAGTATCATATGTTACATCCAGGGCAGTCTATTCCACATTTAATATTCTTTTGATAAATAACTGCTTATGTAGTAGATGTTTTGGGAGATTAATAGAAATTCATATCACCTTGTATAATTAATAGGTCTAAGATGTTGGAATTATTCTCAATGAAGTACTCCAACGATCAGTATATTTTAAAAGGTTTTACTGTAATCATTAGCAGGTAATCAACAGCAAATGATTAATTCTCAGCCACGCATGTATCTCTGACAGTGGCTTCCAGTTCTCGATATTAATCATCGTGTGGCAGTGACAAAGACGGTGGTTGAGCCAGTGATGTCATACCATCGCCATCACTTACGTTGTTCATGTTGTGCAGACGAAAGCAGTAATTGATATCCCCGTCTTTGAGCAGAAAAAAAAATATCCCAGAGATGTGCCAGAGACGTTTATTACCCTCCGCTGATTTTTCGCCCATCTCACTCTGAACTCACCCTAATTCACCCTCTTTTGGAGCTTATTTCACCCTAGAGGGACTGACCGCTTACTGGCTCGTGGTTTTGTCAGCTGGGAGGGAATCCAATTATGCTTTTCACCTTATCATTATCAGGGATCATGGCATTTACTTTTTTACATTCCTTTATTGAGATGGTCAGTGGAATATCGGAGCACCATAACTACTGATGGCATTTAGTGTCGTTTGCACCTTACTCTGTGGTTTCATAGACGAAAAATATTGAAGCCCCTGAAGTTTTTCCATCCCAGGACGTCCTTTTCTTTATTCTTACCACCAGACGATTTTATTCAGTAAAGGGGAGGCTGTTCGAATTGGAGGGGTTAGATAAAGCTTTGTGTAATCCTGTCAGTACTCTTTCTTTACTTCAGAAATATCGTCTTACTGTGATATAATGATGCTGAGTAAGACGTCAATGTAGTGAAGGGGTTAATCAGTCATTGTCTTCCCTTTATTTTTCACATATTGAGGATGTTAATGACAACATTCCGCGAACCACTTTGTGAGACAGGATTTCTATGTGATAACTGGTCTGTTTTGATAAGTGAATAAGAATGGGTGGGAAGGGTAAAGAGGAGAAAGTTAACTAATAAAGAACTTTAACTTTTCCGTCCCATCCACTCTTATTCACTTCTGATGTTATGTTTTCCTTCTCTTTCGGCATTACAGAGATTACAGTTCCTGATGTACACTCGCAAAAAGAAGCATGGAGACCCCAGCGTTTATATAAAAAACCTGAGTGATAACTGTGCCATATGTTTCGATCTGGTAATTCTGAGTGACCACAAATTCAGGTTGTCATATACTCGTTTCTTTTTTCTTTTTCTTTTTTAACTTCAGCAGCGAATATGGGATTTTTTTTTTTTTTTTAAAGATCTAAAGAACTGAGGGAGTCTCAGTACTTTTTTTTTTTTTTTTTTTCCATTTTTGACTGTACAGCAGCCCCAGACACTGCCATTCCGCTATCTCTAAATGGGCACAATGAATGATGTATTCAAGTGACGCAGGAGACTTCATACTCTTCTTTGGCTATTTATTTGGATACTGAATTTTAACATTCTCTTGTATGCTATTAACAGAATGTCATTTTTATTTCCATATAATTTGCATCAATAGCATAAGGGGCGATGTTAACGTGTAATGTGCAGATTAAATCACCAAGGAATAGGCTTTACGAAATCTCCAAAGCCATTATGTATATGATGCAGAATCAGACAGTGGAGTTGTGGGGAACTGCTTTTACCAAGGGGGACACGGTAGGAGAGGAGAGGAGGGAAATGAAGTTGTTACTGAGCTGGGAGAGAATTGCCTTCATTATTTTCTTTTCTTTCCGTGACTTATAAACGTACCTGGCTGCTTCCTCGTGTTCAGCATTTTGATTAGCTGTTTCAGTCCAATGTCGTATTTTCCATTTTGCTCATGCTACTTCCAGATGACTTAAGCTTAGGAAAGACTCCCTGTTGCTGGAGGTGTTAATGAAGGCCGTATCTAAGGCCTTCAGATCAAGTAGTCTGTCCTAAACTAAGCCAAATTGTTAAGTGGCAAGGATTAAATGCAGAGCGGCTTCCATGTCTGAATGAATGAATAAAGTAAATGAATGAACGAATGAATAGATAAATAAGTAAAAACAGACTCTCTCCTATATCGCTGGATGATCCTGCTTCCTCTATAAATTGTCCACTGATTCCAGACAGAAAAGAGTCCAAAGTTGAAGTGTGAGGGTCCCATGCGACACCTAGTGGTAGTACGTCTTGCAGGAGAGAACAGAACTAATTTTTGCCATATGACCAAGCCAGACCGCTGCAGGATCTGGAATAAACTAGAGGCAAGAAGCATGTTCAGCCTTATTTGGGGTTCCAGAAGGCCTCTGTCCCTCACCTGGGCCACTAAGCAGTGATGACGTATGCTTCACAGAGGTCAAAAATATGTATAATATTCCCCCATCCCGTGAAAAATGCTGTAGACCGTACAATCCAGCGACGTATTTATTAGTTTATTCTTGTTTCCACCAGACGATATATATGTAATTTAGAAAGAAACTATATTTGTGAAAGGATATGATGGTTACACTGGATCCTTCCCCTCAAATTCCAAAATTCCATCTCAAACGGAATATACCAGTCTGAAACGAGATTAAACGATAAAAGTGTCGCTGGAATGAAACTGATATAAACCTTGCCAATTTTCCCTTTCGTAAATTAAATCCTCTGTGGTCACTGTGTTCCCTATGTATTATGAGATTTTTTTTTGCATTACCTATTTCCCCCAGCTGAATAAAATCGTCTAAAGTTAATCGGATTATAAATGTGCATGTTGCCTCTTGCCCTACTGAGGGTTAGTTGACGAAGGGAAAAATTCTTGTTGAGTATAATTTTCCCTATATTGTTTTTTCCTATCCCAGTGAACTATGCTTTAAAAACATGGCCAATTTTTCGTTTTGTTATTTTTTGTGAAAGTAGATTAAGGTTCTTCAGCTAATGTGATGTTTATAGCATTTTTTTTTTCTATTTTAATTGTACAAGTCCTGGTATGAATGAATATGCCATACTACTTCCTTGTTGTAGTGAGTTGAAATTGTTGTTATTAGCTGAAGATGGTAGTGTTGGCATCAAATGTCACGTGTGTGTTGAGTTTGTTAACCTTTATGATGTAAGAGTTCTAATTTTTTTATACCGTATTCCTTATGTGTCATTTTTACTTGTTAGATGCGAGTCGTGTTGTTGGTAGTGGGCATAAGGGCCGGTCTTGTGGTCTTAGGAGGCTCGATAGCACTTATTTCTTAGTGATTTAGGTTGTATTTTACATTTGAAGCCTTCAATGTGAGAGTTTTTCAAGCTGATTAGTATTTTTTAAGGTGGCAAGAGTAAACTAAACAAGTACTGATATTCCTTAATTTGATTGGAGCTGGGATACCGAGAATGCAGACAGGAGAGTAATAACGTGACAAATGCAAGGTAGACTGCATTTTCGGTATCCCAGTACCAGTCTTACAAGAGAATATCAACCCTTGTTTAGTTTACTTCTTCCACCTGAAAACATTGCGTCTCTCGCTCTTTAATGCTCCACAGACGCCCTGCACTGAAGAGCTTCGTGTTACCTGAGATGTTTGTAACCTAATTATACACACTCAGCTGTTTTCTGTAACTCTTCAAGGCGATCGTGCGCTATGAGATTTTTTTTTCATGTTAAGCAATAGATATTTTATTATATGTGTAGGCTTGTTAGTGTTTTCTTTAATGGATATGGATACTTCCGCGGCTGTGTATTTTTACGTTGGGTGTTATGGAGGCATTACATTGGGAAGGTATGTGTCTTTTCTCTATATTTCAGGGGCGTCGTTAGGTTAAGAGGCTGCTTTGCATTTCTCTCTTACTAGGTTATTTTTGTACCTGACACGTTCATATTCTGATATGTGTATCTTATGTAAAAGTTTCGATAATAAGATCTAATGTCCAAGGACACGTATTTCACGAGCAGAAGAAAATAACATAGAAGAACGTCTGCCAAAACAGAATATGCAAGGTGTCAAGAGGTCATCTGACATTCTTTATTTTTTCAACACAAGGACGTGTTCCAAAATATAATATCTTAGCGTCAGCCAGATTATATATAAAAAAAATGGTTCTTGGGTTGAAGATGTATAAAAGGATAAAGATGACATACAGGAGAATATTAAGATGCAAAAATTCAAGTAAAAAATAAGTGCTGTAGAACTTTCCAAATCCACAAGACGATAGCCCCATATATTGGTGTGTCGGTGACGTGAAGCGCATGGCCTGCCCCTGGTACCTAAGGGTGAGAGGCATGGTTCCGAGATTTCAGTCACCGGTCATGAGAAAGATATCGTTGGGAAATAAGCTATAACGATTGGTTGTACATATTTACACTGGATTTGCTCGATCAGTGAAACGCTTCTAAATAAAACTGAGTCTTTTTATTTTTGGTTTTACTTGCCTGAGGTGTGAGAGAGAGTAGGGTAGCAAGCAGATTTAAGCAGAGGCTAGCAAAGTTGCCCCGAACTCTGCATTGATTTCCACCCAAACTCGATTTCCCTTGCCACTGATCTGGACATAGTGTTGTCATCCAGCATGACAGGTCTTCTCTAAAAATCATGTGGCGGAAGCAAGACTAAAGGAAGACGTCACCGTATACAATGGCGGAGGTGAAGTGTGAAGTCGCTAATTCTCTAGATAATTCTGATACAGACTTTGTTGATATGACTATGCCCATACGGGTTTTGGAGAGGCCACTTTCACGTGGTGGCACCAATATAACCGTTCGGTTTCGTGCCCGGTAATACAGACATGTCTCCATACCCTTCCCTACCACCGAAAGGAGGATAGCAAACTGTTGGAGAACGGCAGTTTTAGCCTGCAGTACACAGAGTTCCAGATGAGCCTGGGGAATCACTACGACTACTACTACTACCACCACCACCACTACTACTAGTACTACCACCACTACTGCTACTGTTGCTGCTGCTGTTACTACTACTATTACCACCGCTACTACTACTACTAGTACTACTACAACTACTACTATTACTATTGCTACCACAAAACTCACACAACGTTGTGATTAGCTTATCCCTCTGGTCTTCCTGTTTTTGTCCCAAGGTTTTTACAAGTTTACGGTGACTGGCCATAAATGTCAAGTGTACTCCAGTCGATGAGCCAGGGGACGCCACCAGAGGTACAGTTCTTTCACCTTAACCTGGACCAGATTTTCGTTTTTTTTTTTTTTTGCTTAGTTCATGTAGTTTAATGGCAATATAAGACAACACCACGGTTCCTCGACATTCCCATTGCAATTCATCGTGCGTAGCATCATATTGTACTGTTGCTCTAATGCTATATCTCAACATTCAAGATGGAGAGATGACCATTGTATGCCAAGTTAGAATAAAAAAGGATAGTAGTCTCGTCTGGCCAGCAAAAAGTATCTTGCGCTTATGGGATAATATATTTGAAGTTTGCAGGTTTGTATGGTTTTATAACACTCAGAGGATCTAAGATTATTTGATTCATTGGTGTTAAATATTTATCCAGAATACATTTACTTTTTCTTGCACTAATGAGGAAATTATCTTTTTATTAATCGAAAAAAATTCCATAGATGAAGAGCAAGAGGACATTAATTCTCAACTCTTCGCTCACTATCAGCTGAATGATATCGTCTGGTGATATCTGAAGAAGAATACTAGAGTTGTCTCGACCAGGACAGAGTATTAACACTCTCAGCCTCCAGTGACTTGTTCTCAGCTGAATTAAATCGTCTGGCTTTAGATGGAAAAAAAAAAAAAGCGACCTGTATATACAATGAGAGGGTTAGCAGACTGAACCCAATAATAAAGAGTAAGGAAGAGGTGACAAGAGAGCTTCCATCCCAGAAATGAAAACAGTGACCTTTGAAGTAAAATAGTTGTATGTCGTATTTGGGAGGAAATATTTGGGAGTTTTTCTTATCAGTCAAGCTATTCCTGATAACACACAAAATCCTCGTTATGTGATAGTAATGTGTTCTAAAATTCCACCACATTTTCCAAAGAATTAAAGGTGAAACTGGGGGAAACTGGGAAACTGACTTCATAGGGACCATTTGAACTTTAATAATAGTGTGTGTGTGTGTGTGTGTGTGTGTGTGTGTGTGTGTGTGTGTGTGTGTGTGTGTGTGTGTGTGTGTGTGTGTGTGTGTGTGAAATAATGTGGACTTAATAGTGAAAAATATTATCAATAAGGGCCACACATAAGGACTTTCTCTAGCTAGTTTTACATGATAATCTTTTTAGCAACTTCAGCGTTTTCCTGCCTCACCGCCCACGTATTTTCCCCATGTCGCAACGCAGCCTTTCTCCACGCTTGATATGGCACGTAAATCAGTACAAGTTTTCCTTCTGTAGACTGTTCATCTTTCTCATGCTGCTTATTTTTTCCTAGATGTCACTATACAGCAATTTCCTACGCCGTGTGTATCATTTACTCACATCCGATACAAGTTTTCATTCTCTTTAATTTCATCATATAACTCGCCATGTTTGTGGTAGGTGGTGGCGACCATCATCCACTCACTTGATGTAGTGCTGCCTACTTCCTTAGCTTTTATCATTCTTTTTCTGTGCCTGCCCTCCTCTCTTCCTATTTCTCCTATCTTTCCTGTCAGTTCTTATTCCTTTTCTTTCCGTTACAGGTGGCTTTACATTGAGTGACTAGCCAAATGGTTTCCTGTAAGCCAAGAAACCATTTACAACGCTGGGTGGTAACCATATAACCAAACTATACGTGCTCCCTAAGTGTCAACAAGTGGGTTGGGGGAGGGTTGGTGCCCCTCCCTGTAAAACAACTAACTCAGTGTCAAATGGCCACCCTTTACGGGATTATGGTGTCTGGCAATGGATGGATGGATGGAACTCGCCATGAGAGTTATCACCGTACATTTCAATGATCACGTAAGCATCCTACATGTGTTTGGCTAATTCTGTTTGTAAGTAATAATTTTTCCCGCTGCCAAACAAGGTTAATTAAACAAAAAAAGTGTGGCAATTCACAGTGAACCATGGGCTTCACACCACACACACACACACACACACACACACACACACACACACACACACACACACACACACACACACACACACACACACACACACACCACCTGCTTCTCCTATCTCCCCTAGCCACTTCCCTGCCCTACCACACAGTCAAGCCACTCACTATACAAGCTCGCACCTCCCTACATTGCCCCACTTGACTGGATAACGTGCCCTTTCACACCCAGTTAATACCGTTGCGGTCTGTCCCCATCCCTCACTCACCGCTTTGGTCATTCCTGCTGTGTGATGCGTCAGTTCCTTTAGTAGATTTTATTTCAATATTGTCTGGTTATTTATTTATTTATTTATTGTATATTTATTTATTTTTTTGCTAACACCAAATGATCTTTTACAGCGCCGTAATAAAAGACACAGCGTAGGCTTCGTAACATCATTTTCCTATTGATTCATTAAGCATATTACACGACATTTTCTTTTACCTTGTTAATATAATTTTAATGCTGACATAGTCTGCTGCAATAACATGCAGTAGGATAATGAGATATAATGTGCAGAATAAGTCGTTCAGGAAGAGGTGCTACGAACCCTGCATTGCCCTACAGATCTCCTCATTAATACTACATTAAAAGCAATTTCTATTCTCTCTTACCACGATGGAGTCTTTGTCCTAGTATTTTTACCACTGCCACACGATTTTTTTTTTTTTTTTTTTCAGATTATTCGAGATCCTTCACACTGATCAGATTATTATGTAGCCTTACTTGGCACTGAAAGCTGAGGTGTACAGGCGAGGTAAAAAAAATCCCTTACACTCTAAAAGTTGTATACGTAACTTAGAAAAAAACTGTTAACCTCTTCTGTCCGGTGTTTCGTATTTTATTTATTAATTTTATTTTATTTTTTCTAGATACTTTCAGACGATTTTGCCGAATTCGTGAAAAGCTTCTCATTGGTACCGTTTGTTTTTTATATATACTCTAGGAAAAACCTACTGTAGTCGTGCCGTTAACTCTTTTGATATATATATATATATATATATATATATATATATATATATATATATATATATATATATATATATATATATATATAAAAATCTGCTGTATAAATCTGTCAGTCGTTAACTAGAAAAAAAAATATCAGGCATTCTGTATCGATGTCAGTTCATTTTAAGGCCAATGCAGGACCATATCTTTTCTTCTGAGTCAGAGTGATGGCCAGGATTAATCCGCCCTCATGCTGGCGAGGTATGAATGGGGAAGGAATGCCTGTAGATACAGTGATGCTTGTGAAAGTGAAAATATTGCACAGGCTATGTGTGTTGGAACCTGTATATGGCACTGGCAGAAAGGAAAGTGTGCAAATGTTTACAAGCATATTAAAGGACTTACTCCAGCGCTCACTTTAAATGTTCGCCGAAGTTTGGGCTCAATTCCTTGACTTACGAGTAGTCTCGTATTCTCGTCGTGTAAGGAAGCTCCCTAACACCTCTTCCCTAGCGATTTGTTTTTGGATAAGGCTGATTAATGTCCTTTTGTACGTTATTTGTACAGAGTAGGGCAATGTTGGAAGGATTCAGATAGCACTCAATAGGAGGGTAAGGTGTAATAAGCAAAATAAATCGCTTAGGAAAAGGTGTTAGGGAGCTTCCTTAACCGACGAGACTTTTGGCCTTGGAGTACACTCATCCAAAGGTAAGTACGCTACCACCGGACCATCCCAGCTGCCATCTAGCACTACGCAGGGTGAAATCTGTACATCATGAGCTCAGAGGGTTTGTCAATAGAAGAAAGAAAATCAGTGGGCCAGGAAGGAAATGTTGTTTAATGTGACAAGCAAAAACAAACGCTTTAGGATCTTTATGTTTAACAGTTGGATCATAATTATTTGGTGTGTGAAGACAGGAAGGGACAGCCAAGAGTTGTATTTGAGTGTGTGTGTGTGTGTGTGTGTGTGTGTGTGTGTGTGTGTGTGTGTGTGTGTGTGTGTGTGTGTGTGTGTGTGTGTGTGTGTGTGTGATTATGAGCATGTGAGGACGGGGAGAAATACCCAGAGAGTGAGTTTTTCTTATAATACTAAAGATTATGACGACAGGAAAGGATGACCAAACACTGAACTTGGTTTCATTTTTTTATTTTTTCATTTAATGTTAATAGAGCCACACCCAGAGACTGAGTTTTCCATGTAATACTGAAAGTGTGACAAGAAGGACGGACAGCCAAGCATCGTATTTCAGTTTCCATTGTAATACTAAATGTATGAAGACTGGAAGGGATAAACAGGGATTGTATTTAAACTTTCTGGTATACTGAGTGTGATAGCCATAGAAGGGAGAGCCATGGACTGCATTGAATTTATACTGAGCGTGCAAGGACACGAAGCGATACCCAGGGATTGTATATGACTTAATTCTGCAGCAAAAGGGCGAACAGTATTATAGAGATTTTAGCTCGAAAAGAAAATACCCTTTCATCAATACGTGTTTCTTCTAAGTCAAGCAAAATCATCTGGAGATAGCTAGCAGTACAAGTCATATATTACAATGCATATGGGAGGAGAGGAGAGAGGTAGAAATCGGTGAGGTGGATGCCAAGGAGTGAGCAGAATAGAGTGTGATATTGATGACTGGGGGCGCAGGGTGAGGGTAGCAGACCATGTGATGATGGGCGTTGTTGCTTGGCTGGTGTAAGTTCCGCTATGGTTTAATTGAAAACTTATATCCATGCAGAAGAGCAAGGAGAAAATCGTCAGCATCCTTCACTCTCACACACCTGACATACACAAAAGAAAAGAAGGCTATCGTTGTGCAGAGAGGGCTTTATAACAGACGAATGCGGAAGACAACGACGAATGCCAATGATGTAACTGTAGGCTGAAGGTTTATAGAGTAATCGTAAGGCAGTGCTCATCTGTCCTTTGAGGCCTATTTTACAGATGACTACCGAGTTCCATTCACCTCTCCTCCCTCTCGCATCACTGGAGTCACATATGCCTGAATGAGACGCAGTGAATAAAATGCCTAATATCAGCCACAGATGAATGTTAATATGCTTCTCAATCCACTACGTTGTGTTCAAGCGCCTGTGAATTCAGCGGAGAAGTAAATGGAAGAGAAGCGAACGGAATTTTTGTCGATAAATGTGAGTTGCATTCTAAGTGACTTTTGTTCACTTCATAACGAATCCTCCCTAACGACTTATTCTGCATATTACACTTCAATATCCACCTGTATGCTACTGATAGAAATTACGTCAATTTTGAAATGATTTAAACACCATACAACAGAAAATTTAAATATAATATGCAAAATAAATTACTTACGAAGAGGTGACGCCTCCTATTCCTCTTGTAAATCGACCCTGTACATTCGGGATGCTGGTTACAGGCGGGGCAGCTCACACATCCTCTCCTTCAATACGATTTTTTTTTTTTTCAGTAGTTTAGTTTTGCTGCTTCCGGACGATTTATTTCAGCTCAGAGAAGACGTAGTGTTGTGAAAGGATTATTGGAAGCTATATCTAACCCCCTCAGTTCGAAAAATCTCACTTAAGCTGAGTAAAATAGTCTGAGGATAGAAAACTAAAAAAAAAAAAAAAAAAATACACCCGTTTGGAAGAGGTTAACAAACAAAATTCAGTTAGCCTACATCATTCTTCACACACACATTGTCGTCAACTTCTCTCTCTGTTTCTTATTTATGCCCATTTCCTATATGTCCGTCTCTGGCTTAGATGAGGTTATAGGAAGGTGATCTGGGTTATTTACTTGTATTTTCATTACATTATTCTGCAGGATAGAGAAATTCGAAGGCTTAACTGATTATTGAGTGTAGCAATGTTTTCCTTGTCATTCTGATCATAGTACTAATACTTTTGCTTCCTTTTCATTTATTCTTCCCACCATACTTATGATAATGCGACTATGACTATGATAGTAACAAATTTGATGATTATGTTTTAGTTACTGGCATAGCTGGAGCTTAATGAGACAACCCTTTGCTATGGAGATAAGTTGTTCATTACGGGACGTCTCCCTTAAGGTGAATGAAATTGCATAGTGGTGTAAAAACAAAATAAATACATCACCATAATGAATTTTTGTTGAGCTTCCCCATCATGAAAAGTCTCCCTTTGCCTGAGTAAAGTCCCCTTGATGTAATAAAAAGGAATTTAAATAAGACACCATCATATTAAATACGGTTGAATTCCGTAGTTTCCAGCAGCCGTAAGTTACATTTTCTTAGTCATTCACGTGAGGTAAGATTCATGCACAGCCAGACCTTACGACACCAATGGACAAGCACACACCCCTGTTTTCTGTTCCTTCAGTATTGTATTATCAGCAACAGGAGTCAGATCACTCCTCTTGCGTCTCCCTCTCCTTGGTCTTCGAAAATCAGCTTCATGAGTCAGCAGCAATGGACACTGGTGATTCATGTGCTCCAGATTTGCGTCATCTCTGCCGTGTGGTTCAGACTAGCGGGACCGAATTTCAGAGGCCATTGAGAAAGAGACAAAAGAGGTGAGGGGACTTTCATTGCCTAAAGCCCAGTATTAGAAACCAGTAGTGTATTAGAGTCTGTGGAGAGAAATGCAAGTGTCTAATTCGTTCGGTGATTCTCTTACGTGTCTGGAGCTTCGAACTGATGGAAGAGAGATCCCTGCCCATTTGATCAGTGGCTTATCTTGATCTCGCTGGGGATTGGCACGGTTGTGAGATCTTACAAAAGGGGCGCAATTGTTAACTCGAGGCAGTCTTTATTTTTACAGTGTGCGTGTGTTGTAAGAACCGTATTTAGGTGCTATGGAATTTCGTAACACACCTTCCTTAGCGATTTATTTTGCTAGTACATCTTTATATGTTCCATATTATTTATTTCGCTTTAATATCATCAGAGTTTGCATCATTAACATGTAAGGGGATACTGAGGTGTAATGTGCAGAAGAACTCGCTGAGGAAGACGTTCTATGAAATTACCTGTCCATACGAAGACCACTAGAGGACGGGATCCTCTCTTTGAAGGGAGAGTGATGACTAGAATTTGCCTTTCCTCACGTTGGCGAAGTGCCATTGAGGAAGAGGGTGTATAGTGAAAGCAATTCATGTGAAAGTCGAAGTGCCGTATTGACTACTTACTGAGAAAAGAAAGGAATTTTACAAGTGAGATAAAGAACAGTGGAGAAGTGAAGAAACGACAAAAATGAAAAGGCGCAGAGTTTTTATGTTTTATTCATGTGTTTGTTAATTGGATAGGAAATGGTGCGTTAGACAGTTCCTTAGAAATTAAGAGCCTGGCAAGACTATATGTAGGCAGGTGGTAAAAAGAAAAAAAAAAACTAAGAGCAGAGGTGTAGTGTTTTCTAATATATCATTTACCTATCTAATGGAGCGAGTTTGACGAGAGAGATAATAAAAATACGTGGAAAGATTAAATAATATAAGAGCAGAACTGAAGTGTCCTTTACTTTATTTCTGTATCTTTCACCCTTGTTATGGTGACGTGGGGAGGTGTATGGTACGTAGGAGGACTGCTGGGCCTAAGGGAGAGGACTGCCAAGCCTATGCCCAGAGTCGTGCTAATAAAAAAAGAAAGAACAGGAAAATGCAGGAATATTGTACCACAGACCATCAGCTGCTCCTGGCCTCCCTCACCCCAGCACGAACCACCTGGAGGCCTATCAAGTAGAGATTATCATAAGACGGATGGCCATTCACTCGGACCTGCTCCCAGTGTACCGGTAAGGACTGTAGCTATACCCTACCTCCCTGTGTACCGGTAAGAGTTGTAGCTGTACCGTGCCTTTCAATGTGTCGGTAAGGATTATAGTTGTGTTCAGCAGCTATTAATTTTTCCCCTTGTACCGGTAAGGACTGTAGTTGTACCTTGTCTGTCTTATCCTTATCACCGTGAGGATGTCTCTTAACCCCTTCAGTCCGGGTGACACGCCTTTTGATTTATGGTTGCTGCCCTAGACGATTTTATTCAGCTTAGATTAGAAAAAAATATATACAAAGATTAGGATGGATTCGTAAGCTGGTGTAGGTAAATTGGGGTAGCATGACGAAAGAGGCCAGATTAATATAGCAAGTTGTGATTGGTACTGTTCCTCGTAAACTCAAAGAAAACGAGGTAACATGGACAAGACCCCCAGCTTAGATAAGGTTGATAAGTGGATAAGGTTGATGATGATGATGATGATGGTGACCAGATTTATAGGGTGAGGATGCAAGAAAGAAGGCTGATAACGATGATGATGAGGATGATTGATTAGATTAGGTAGGTATTGAGGGAAGAAGGGCAATCTGAGGTAGGTCAGAGCTAAAGGAACAAGGCAACGATAACGATAAATGATAACAAAATATCACATACATTAATACCTCCTTAGGACCTAGGGGAGACGGGGCTGAGGAGGGTAGAAGGATAGAAGACCCCACCATCCTCCTCAGACAGCACTAAATGCACTAGAAAAACCTCCAGGAAATCTCTAAAATTCGAACCACAAATAAACACACACACGACCACCTACCCGAGAGCTGTACCGCAAGGCCACAAGGCGTTAAAAAAATAAATAAATAAAAGGAAAAAGAAAAGAAAGAAAGAAAATCAAAGAAAGATAGCACAAAAAAGTAAGACCTCCACATAATCCTTCAATGCTTAACCTTTCTGAGTACTTCCCGCCCAGTAGGAACTCAGTTAGTCCATCCACGGCCTCGCGCCAGTCCTAAAAAGAAAAAAAAGGAAGCGAAATTTGTTGTCATCTGGCGTCATAGTAGAGTGGACGTGTATGGGATGGAGCCAGGCGTAGGACAGCTGTGTGTGTGTGTGTGTGTGTGTGTGTGTGTGTGTGTGTGTGAAGGTTGTATTTGTTATTATTGTTGTTTTCTTCACCGCTATTGGAGGTGTGAACTATGAATGTGCTTTTGCTTCTCTCTCTCTCTCTCTTTCTCTCTCTCTCTCTCTCTCTCTCTCTCTCTCTCTCTCTCTCTCTCGTGTGTGTGTGTGTGTGTGTGTGTGTGTGTGTGTGTGTGTGTGTGTGTGTGTCCTGGGAGCGTACGTATGGATGTGTGTGTATGAGCAAGGATTAATGTGTGTGTGTGTGTGTGTGTGTGTGTGTGTGTGTGTGTGTGTGTGTGTGTGTGTGCATGGTGCGTGCGTATGGATGTGTGTGCATGAGTAAGTTTGAATGTGTGTGTGTGTGTGTGTGTGTGTGTGTGTGTGTGTGTGTGTCCTAGTTGTGTTACGTATTGATGTGTGTGCATGAGTAAGTATGAATGTACGAATGGTGTGTGTGTGTGTGTGTGTGTGTGTGTGTGTGTGTGTGTGTGTCCTTGGTGGGTGCATGTGAATGTGTGTGGATGAGTAAGCTTGAAAGCATGTGTGTGTGTGTGTGTGTGTGTGTGTGTGTAAGCATGATTGTATGTATGCCGAGTGTGTATGTGTATATATGTGTGTGTGCTTGCGTGCGTGCGTGAGTGGGTGTGTGCGTGTGTGCTTGAGCGTGTATGTGGCCATGTGGCGTACCGGTATATTTCTTTTTTTATCCATCCAATCAAAGAGTACGTAGAACCTGTTTACAAAGTCACTACGTAACCCATCTGAAGAACCCACTCAAAAGGAACATATTCTTATAAAAACCATTCGTATCAAATTTCCGACATGAGTTCTCGTGCTTGTAGTATGAGAAACTTAATCTTTATTCTGTGATCACATTTTCACAAAGGTAAAGTATTTGTGGTCTTTAATATTCCTGTATCCAAATGAGTTTATTCTGTTTAGGAAATATCTCGTATAGAAGGAGTTAGTGAAGACTCTAATAAGGACTGTTATATGTGAGCATAGATATCAAACCCCTTCAGTTACAGAGAGGGATAGAGAGAGAGAGAGAGAGAGAGAGAGAGGGAGAGGGAGGGGGGAGGAGGGGAAACGATTTTGTTCAGTTCAGAAGAGACGTCTCGTGCTGGAGGAGATAAATTTTGCTATATCTAACCCACCCACTTCGAAAAGTCTCACGAACATTTAGCAAAATCGCATGGTTATATATATATATATATATATATATATATATATATATATATATATATATATATATATATATATATATATATATAAAATAATACTAAAGACGTCTTCAAACAAAAGAGGCTAAGGAAGATGAAGAACGTTAACAGAAATAGGACAAAATAAAAATGGAAAAAAACATATGAAGAAGATGTCTTTATTCTTGCTACCGCTCGACGATTTTATTCAACATGGGGACGAGGTGTTGTGGTGAGGTGTAGTGCATGAGTAGCAGCTTGTGCTGAGATGTTTGCGCGACAGTGCATTGTGCTCTGAGTGGCATGATGTTTGGTGATGTGACTGGCATGGAATATTGTAGTACTCTCATGTGGATGATATGGTATGTATATTTGAATGAATATGTTGGTGAAATTTAATGTATGTGATTTGGATTGTATTAATATAGGGGTTATGAGTTTGCTGCAGTAAAGTCTAATGTGAGTGATATTCCATTTATAGGCATAGTTGTATGGGTATGGTGTAATATTGTCATGTGAGTGATTTGGCGCGTATAGATGAACTGTAGGAGTGGTGTGAAGTGTTCCATGAGTGTTGTGGCTGGTGTTGCGGTGGTATTGCTGCCGAGTGACGCTTACCAGCCTGGTCAGCATTGTGTGTGGAGTGCTGAGTGAGGGGGGTGACACAGTGGAGGATTGTGTACACTATTAACAGCTGGCCAGAGGGGATTAGCCCACCACCTCTTGCCTTCCCAGGGGTCGTATTTATGAAAGATATTAATTGATTTTTACTCTAAACAAGTCTCCATAACAGTCCACTATTATCACATATCATTTTGTTTGTATTCGTACTGTGTCACTTTAATATTCACCCTGATTTGATTGTGAAGTTTCGTATCTGTGTGAGTGATGAGAAATATATGTACAAACAATCTTATGCACAGCTTAAGTTTAGGAACGTTTATAAATACCTACTGTACTTCCCACACCCTTACATTATTCCCTTTCATCCATACTCATATCGTTTTCTTTCATAGTCTGATCTTTTCATTCTCAGTCCAACTTTCTTTTATTTCCTTTATTTCCTGACATTCATATTTCTCTCTGCTTTTCTGTCATACACTCTCCTCTCTGCTCCCAGTTCCTCTTTCTCCTGTATATCTTTTGCTTCACACTCCACTCTCCTTTCTCTTGTACTCTCTCTATTCTCCTCATATTCCTCTTTCTCTTATTTTCTTAATTTTACGCTTCCTTCTGCATTTCCTTCGTATTTTTTTACTCATAATTCTCTCTCTCTCTCTCTCTCTCTCTCTCTCTCACGCACACACACACACACACACACACACACACACACACACACACACACACACACACACACACAGAACACTTTATTACATTCTATCATAGCCATTCATTTTGCATACCAAGCCCTAATATTTCCCTAATTTATTAATATTTTTATAATATCAGCACAAGTACATCATTTACCCTCATTTATTTTTGAGTGGCATTACACTTTTATTGGGTCATTAAGAGCGTAGGGTCCAAGGGCTAGGCTACTTAACCCAAATTTTTAAGATAATGGCCGGTCGCTCCGCCCTGAGTGGCATTATGTGAGCAATATGTCCTCACCATGACTCGGACTTAAACCTTCTTCAGGCCACATCCAGGTGTATGAGTCAGGACACCATTTGACTTACCACTGAGCGCTGAGTCACCTGTAATCAGCGCATCACTGAGTAAACTGATGGTGGGAATTCCTTTGTCACAGCAATCAGTAACATACAAGATGATATTCCCTCTTCCGCTGCGATACCGAAACCAATATTTTTATTTATTTACTTATTTTTATCACTAACTCCAGATGATTCTGTTCACCTTTTCACAGCGGTAGTAAAACTTCGGTACTTTTGGTGGGTTACCCCTGAGGATATTATTCGTCACAGAAAATCTCCTATGCAGCAAGAATTAAAGTGTAAAAGAAAAATATATAGAAGAATATTACCCATAAAATAAAATGGTGTTTATTGTTACGTGCGATACGACAGTTTCAGGCTAAATCTCTTGTACGTATATGCACATTAAACACACATTCCTTTTTATCTGAGTGGAATTCAGTTTATGACTCACTATAGTTTCTTTTTTCAGTTTGGGGCAGAGAAATCAAGAAGCAAAACAAATTCCCTGAGAAAATATGTTACGAAATCTGAAGTCATTGAGGATATGGCTCACTGCTTCTTGTCAACAACATGGCGCTGTTCCCTCTACCGTAAAAATATCCGGGACATGCAAAAAATAAAAAAAGAGAACAGGAAAAAAAAAAAGCCACACGAATACAATACACAAAATTCCTATCACCATCCACATAGCGACTGGAGCGGGACAGATCGGGAGACAGAAATTGAGATGAAGAGAAGGATAAGGTGAGACTGAGAAGGAGAGATAAAAACAGAGGTTCATACTCCATTCTTCTCACTTCCTCTCCTTCCTAGGCCCGGGAAACGCCCTTCCACCCTCATCCGTGACCTTGGAGGGGTGATGATTGTGATGATGATGATGATGATGATGGTGATGATAGCTGCAGTAATGGTGATGGTGGTGGTGGTGGTATTACGCTGGTGATATTGTGTAACTGTGATGGTGGTGATTGTGGTAGTAACTGTAGTGACTGTTATGGTGGAGGGGATGGTGATGGTGATAGTTGCAGTAATGGTGGTGGATATGGTGGTGGGGATGGTGATGGTGATAGTTGCAGTAATGGTGGTGGTTATGATGGTGGTGGTGTTAGTCGCCGTGGCTGGTGGGGTAATTGTGGTGGGTTGGTAGTGGTGATTGTGGTGGTGACCGTTGTGATTGTGATTAATAATGGTAGTTTGGGTGTTCACTGTGGTGGTGTGGTGATTGTGATGGGATGATATTTGTGGTTGTAGTAACTGCAGTGATTATGTTGATTGTAATGAGTTTTTTGGTGGAGACTGCGGTGGTGATGGCGCGTGGTTATGGTGCCGATTGTGGTAATTGTGATGAGGTGTGGTGGAGGCGATGTTGGCGGTTGTGACATTGGTAGGGGTGATGAGGGTGGCGATGATGATGATGATGATGCTTGTTCGGTGGTGGTGGTGGTGTGGTGATGGGGGTGGTGGTAGTGTAGGAAACGGTGGAGAGGGATGCAGTGATGTGGGTGGAAGGTCGTGAAGGACTTCTATAGATGTCATCCACCCCGCCTCTGAGAGAGAGAGAGAGAGAGAGAGAGAGAGAGAGAGAGAGTAAATATACAAGCATATAAACGGACAAATGGATAGAAAGATAGACAGACAGACAGACAGATGGATAGATAGACAGACAGACAGATAGATAGATAGATAGATAGAAAGATAGATAGGTAGATGGATGCAGAGATATACAGAGATAATTACTGAGATATGTAGTCAGGAAGGCAATTAGGTAGGAAGAGGAAAAAAAGCAGAGAGAGAGAGACGGACGGAGATGGAGGCACAGACAGACACAGAAAACAGAGGAAAGCAAAAAATAAGAGACAGACAGGCAGCGATGAAAGAAAAATAAAGGTAGAAATGTTAAGAGAAAACAGAAAAACAGAAAACGACAGAAAGTAGGGAATAAGAAAAAGATACAGAAATATATGGAGAAAGCAGGCACAAAATGCAGAAATAGAGAGAAGGAGATAAACATGAACAAGTTAGAAAAGAAGATATATATGTAGAAAATAATTTAAAAAAAATATTCAGAGACAGGCAGAGATAAAAAGAATCAGAAGCAGGGACATACCAACAGAATCACAGACAGGAAAACAAAAACAGAATCAGAAATGGACAAAAAAAAAAGAACACCATGAAACAGACAGAACAAACAGAAACGGAGACGGCCAAACAGGAAGAAACACAGTAACAAGTAGGTAGAAAAAGAAAATGCCGACGAACACAATTATAAAGAAAAAATAAACAGAAAAATGCGGGAACAGAAAATGGAAACAGGGACACAAACAGGGAACCAGAAGAGAGAACAATTACTTTCCCTTGTCCCTGATAAGGTAATGTATGCAATGTTCTGTTGGCTGCACGTACAAATGGCATTCATGTCATTCTGCATCTGCCCCCGCCTTCCCCATGAGAGAGAGAGAGAGAGGGAGAGATAGAGGAGGGGGCGAGAGACAGAGGCATGTCGGGAGTATGTGACTGTATCTAAACTTTCCCATTAAATTAGCGCTGTTCTCTATTCAGACGCTTTTATTCAGCTTAAGGGAGACTATTTGCCCTGGAGGGTTTAGATATACCTTTCATTAACCCATTTTCAATTCTAATAGTCAGTCCCTTCAGTGTGAAATACCCGAGAGCACCAAACCAGACCTCCTTTCGTTATATCGGTGTCTGCATCCTTCGTGGACTTTTATCTCTGTGTATATAGTTCCCCATTTTTTTTTCCGCTATCTGTATTCTTCATTTGTTTTAATACTGTCTCTGTCCCTCATCTGCTTTACCAGTGTCATCACCCTTCTTTTGTTTTCGTGATTCCTCCAGCGTTCTCCATCATCATCATCATCATCATCATCATCATAATCCCAGTTTTGTTTATTATATTCATTTGACGAGTAAACGAAAAATAAATAAATAAACAGATAAGAAGGCTGTGGTGTGATTAAGACCGGAAGTGAGCAAGTGTACAGCATGTGTTTGAAATATTTAGAAGGGAGAATGAAGAAATGAGCGACAGGAAGTGAGTGAGTGTGTGTGAGAGATATTAAAGATGGGGAATGAAATATGAGTGACAAGTCAGGTGAAAAGGATTTGATATAAGCCAGGAGGTGAGTGAGCGAGTGCGAGAGGAATATTAATGAGTATGGATAAAAATAGTGGTATGAGTAAGAGAGTGAATTAGTGAATGAAGATACCTACAAACGAATTAAAGAGGACGAGTGAATGAGTCTGAGAAAGCTTAATGAGACTGGGTGAGGAAGAGGATGAATCATTTAGTGAACTAGCTGGTAAAAATAATGACACGAGTAAGAAGAGTATAAACAAGTAAGTAAGATGACCAAAATGGGTTGAGTGACTGAATGAATGAATATGAAGAGTAAATATAGGGGATTAAAAAAAAAGGTGACATGAGTAAACAAGGAGATGAATTAATGACTGAGAATGCGAACATATAACCGATAGAGCTGAGTGACTGACATGGTGAGTGAATGAGACCAACAGGAATGAATGAGAGAGTGAATGAGTAGAGGAATAACGGTGAGAGAGACAGAGTGGATGAGTAACTGACAGTGAATGAGCAGAGGAATAATTGAAAGATCGAATGAGTGAAGGAATAACTGATGAATAACTGAGAGTGAATAAGCAGGTGCATAACTGAGAGAGTGAATGAATAGAGAAACGCCTGAGAGAGTGAAAGAGACAGATACGAGTAACTGAGAGCGGATGTAATAATGCGACGAATAATCAAAACGATGAGAGGACAGATATGGATTTGAGCAGAGAGTGAATGAGTGATTTAATTAACACTCCCATGGTCAGGACAAATCCAGTATTCTCTCCCAGCCAACGTCAATTTTGTTATTCATCTAAGAGTGAGTCACAGGAAGCTGAAAGTGTTAATAAGTATACGCACTAAAGGTCATTCTTCAAAGCTGCTGGTTGATTGGTATGCCATTTTAGCAGTGAATATCATATGAGGTTCCGTATCAGTGAATTTTCTCCATTGTATGAATAAGAGATAGACATACTGTATATATAGATAGGTAGATGGAAAGATAGGTAGATAGATAAGTAGGTAGGTAGGTATGTAGGTGGAAAAATAGACAGATTGGTAGACAGATGTGTAGATAGAAAAACAGATACATTGAATTAAGCATATCTATCTATCTATCTATCTATCTATCTATCTATCTATCTATCTATCTATATATATATATATATATATATATATATTAGAGAGAGAAGCATATCTATATATAGGGTGTATATACTATATATATATATGGTGTATATACTCTATATATATATATATATATATATATATATATATATATATCTTAGAGAGAGAAGCATATCTATATATAGGGTGTATATATATATATATATATATATATATATATATATATATATATATATATATATATATATATATATATATATATATATATATATATTAGAGAGAGAAGCATATCTATATATAGGGTATATATCTATCTATCTATCTATCTATCTATCTATCTATATATATATATATATATATATATATATATATTAGAGAGAGAGAGAGAGAGAGAGAGAGAGAGAGGAGAGAGGTGGGGAGGTGGGGTAAAGAGACTCATACAGACACACAAGCAGACAGACAGAGGCTCAGCAACCTACAGTAAGTGTCCTAAATCCCTCCAGGAATACGTCCCGGCTTCCCTGCACAGAGGCAATTACTCAGCGCTACGTGGCGCTGCATTTGCGTGTGAATGTGTGGGGTGGGCCGAGGTGGGGGGAAAGACACTCAAGGTCATGGAGAGGTTTGTGGGCGCATGTGGGGGTGGGGGGAAGGTGTGTGTGTGTGTGTGTGTGTGTGTGTGTGTGTGTGTGTGTGTGTAGCTGCATTTAGTAGCCTCTTTATATGTGTTGATACCGTGCCACAGCATGATGAAATCCATGAAGTGTGTGTGTGTGTGTGTGTGTGTGTGTGTGTGTGTGTGTGTGTGTGTGTGTGTGTGTGTGTGTGTGTGTGAAAGGTAGGTGCAGTAGATAAGCCAGGAGGTATGTGAGGCAGTTAGATGACAACCCAGGCAGCAAGCGGAAGAGGCAGAGTGATGATAGATTTTAGGGAGGTAAAGGATAACACATTAGACACGGCAGCAGCAACTAGTGAGGGAATGATTTTAGTCAGGAATGCAAGTATGTTTAACAAGGTACAATAACAGTTTTTATGGGTAGGATTTGAAACACGTAAAATATATGTATGGTATCAAGTACCTTTTATAGTAAGTACGCGTAAAAACCATCCACTCACAAGGGATAGTGCTGTCTTAAGTGGCTCTACACTGACTTACAAGCCAAATGTTTTCTTGCATCTCAGGAAATCAAATTATTTCGTTGGGTGGTAACCATATAGACAAACGACGCAGGGAAGTCAGGTGAGGCAGGGATGGAAAGCAAGTGAGGTAGGCAGGTAGGTCAGGAAGGGAAGGCAGGCGAGGCAGGGAAGGAGGGCAGGTGAGGTAAGGAGGAATAGCAGGTGAGTCAGGGAGGGAGGCAGGCAGGAGGTATGTTAGGAAGGGCGTGGTGTGCGTACCGGGTAATGTGGGAAATTACTGTCAGGCCTTCACCTTCTGCATCCTCTACCCCCACCCTCATCCTTCCATTTTCTCCCTCCCCTCCACCCTCATCCTTTCTCTACCCTCATCCTTTCTCCACCCTCGAACCCTCATCTCCTTCCCTCCACCCTCACATTTTGCATTCCCTCCCTTCCTTCACCCTCAGTCCCTCACTACCCTCATCCTTTCTCCTCACTCAAAATCTTTATATCTCTCCCTTCACCCGCATCCTCCCTCTATCCTCATCCTTTCTCTACTCTCATTCTCCCTCCTCCTTTTTCTTTGCTTTGCCCTCAAGTTCCTTCTTCTCTTTATTGTCTTCCTTTCTCCAATATGATCCTCTCTCCACCCTCAACCTCACATTCTCTTCCCTAGACCCTTATCCTCACATTCTCTCCCTCAGCTTTCTCATTCTCTCTCTTCCCTCAGTCTCTTTCCATTTTTTCTTTCTATCCCTCCACTTTTACCATCTCTTCACCCTCAGCTTCCCTGACATCCTCTTCCTCCATTCTCACCCTCTCTCCTCCCTCCGATTACTTCTTCCTACGCCCTAAATGTCTCTCCATCTTTCTTCCACCCTCCCTTTCTACACTCACCCCCTTTCTATCTTTCCAATATCACCCTAAACCTTCCTTCACCCATACCTTCCTTCTTCCCTTGAATCTTTTCCACCCTTATCACCAATATCTCCCCACCCTCACAGCCATCAGTCATCCTTCTCAACTCACCCCCCACCACTCTCTTCACCTCCCCCTATCTGTCTATCAAACTGTCTATCTGTTTGTCTGCTTGTTTGTCCTTATCTCTATCTCTCCTCAGTCTCCCTCCACCCCACTCTCCCTCTTCCTCTCGTCCTCATATCCCCTCCACTTCGTCTCCACCAAACCCTTCATCCTTCCTCCACTCCCATAACTACTGCACCCTTTAACCACAAGCACCTCCACTCCTTGGTGTGTGTGTGTGTGTGTGTGTGTGTGTGTGTGTGTGTGTGTGTGTGTTTGCTTCCCTTCATATTGTATTTTACCCACGATTATTGGTGAAAGAAATGATAAGCAAATACTATATGTGCCAATATTATTTTTCAGTCAGAGCCACAATCATTCGTGGTCTTGTCTCAGTGTCTTCTTATAAAAATTTTCACTGTTCGATACGCCTCACCTATATGATATTTATTTTTGTAGTACGATATTCCTCTCCATGGCTGCGATATTTTTTTCTCGCCTACGATATAATTCACCACACCCACGATGTCTTTCCATGTACTGTATCCAATTTCCGTACGAATTTAGCCAGGGTACAGCATATTTTTCTGTGTGATATATCTCGCATGGTAAAACAATATCGTAGAAATGGTGCACGATATCGTATAAAGGATAAAGAAAAAATCGTAAGCATGGTGAGAATTATATCATAGGTGTGATCATGGATATCGTACCACAGAAGGATCGTATGCGAGGCTAGGATTATCGTACGGTGAAAAATAGTATAAGAAGAGTCTGAGACGGGAAAATTTACGACTTGATGCGACTGAAAAATGGCATGAGTATATAATATCATGAAATTCTGGTTCTACCATTAATCTCCTGCCGCGATTGCAACAGGGAGAGCACACACACACACACACACACACACACACACACGCTAAAACCAGCTCGTGCGGTGCATCAACATTACACAACACAAGCACGTGGGAGGGGGGAATGACGGAGCGTGTGAAAACCGGTTCTTTGGACTGGATGCAACTGGTAAATGAGTGAGACTGGGGAGGGCAAGATGGTGCTATACCCTTTTTACTCAAACTTGGCCAAGAATTAACATCTCTCTATATTGAATGATCAGTTCTAATAATGGATCAGCACCAGAATATGATGCTAATCACGAAGAAGTGCCATGGAAAGGATGTAGAGCTGACGTAATGTCTTATTCTACTGTCGAAGTATGTGAAATAAGTTACAAAAGGACAAAGATCTTGGCCAAGTTTGACTAAAAAGAGTACAGTAGGAGCGAGATTCAGTTTGCAGGTACTAAAACATCGCTTCTTCTTCCTTAATTTTTGTTTTTGTTTTCCGCTGGGCTGTGTTGATGGTAGGCTGAGTGATGTGTGTGACATTAGAGGTTAGCTTAATAATAATAATGATGATGATGATAATAATAATAATAATAATAATAATAATAGTAATAATGTGTGAACGTGTGGAAGAACTTTTTAGCAACTATGGTTCTTACTGCAGGTGGCGTGGGAGGCTTCTTAACACCTCTCAGTAGCGATTTATTTACGTTATCTCCTATGTTTCTAGCATTTAATTCGACGTTTGCATCAGTAACATGCTTGGAGATGTTTAGGCGTTATGAATGGAAAAATTAGCTAAGGAAGAAGTGCAAGGAAATTCTCAAATACACTTAGGAAAGGTGCCTATAATTCCTTGAATCAGATTAAATATTTTTGATAATTTTATGTTCTCCCAGACGATTTTATTTAGTAAGATGGAGGCCCTTTTATGATTTTCTTTCCCTCGTAAGCTTAATGATAAACATCTGGAGATAGGAAAAAGGAGATTAAAAAAAAAAAAAAAACTACCTTTGAGTGAAGGGAAATATACATTAGGTGTGGAATAACTATTACGTAACAGTGATATCAGAAACTCGTGTGTGTGTGTGTGTGTGTGTGTGTGTGTGTGTGTGTGTGAGGGCGTGGCAGATTGAGGCACATTGCATCCCTGTTACGGCTATGTTGCTTCTGCTCATTCATCACTGATCTGCCACTCTTGCAACACCACCACCACACACCCCTCCACTACACCCACTGCATCATCACTGAATTAGCAAAGCCTGTGCACAAGTTAATCCTACATATACCTCAAACTCATCAACAGCTTTGCACAAATAAACACACCTACAATGCCAAGACCTGTGCACATGTAAGCGTCTGCCACTAAATTACCAAACCAGTGTACAAGTTAACATTACATCATACAAATAAATTATCAAAATCTGTGCAGAAATAATCACTACGTTTAAGGCCTAATTGAAAAAAACTGTACACACATGAGCACTACATCTACCACTAAACAAAATATATGTGCAAGTTACTACCACGTCTGCCATTCAGTCTGCACAGGCGCGACCGACGTACGAGATCAGGGTGCTCAACCAGCGGCCTATCTATTTCTGCCTGTCCTGCATCAGTCATTTATCTTTAGAGGCCGGCAATTAACTTCTAACCAGTAATAAACGACGATCCAATCTTCCTTACTGACTTTATGGTCAATATCGCTAAAGCTGGAGCCACAATCATGTTAGCAATGTATAAACTTGACCTACGAAACTAGTGGATAGGTTTAAAAAGTTGTTTGTTGAGCCTTCTGTTGCAAGGTTGCGTTCAGTGACTTCTTTACACGTATGGAACTCCAAAGTAATGAAACGAGATACAATCGCTATTTTCAAGAATAGATCCAGGTCGCATGCACGTGTGTCATCGTATAAAAAATGCAAGGAGAACTAGCTTTGCCTTGCCAGTGATACAGTTGAACTGAAGAAAAAATTTTACTCATCTAATTAATAATCGACCCACATCATGAGGACCCACTAGGGACAACAACATCATTAAAACTCAGTGAGCTCAAGGGCGTCCTTTTCATATTACCCTTTCCGTCTCTAGACCGGTGGGAGAGGGACGACTTCATGCGGTGGTTCTAGCCTAACCATGCGGCGCCGCTACACAGTTAAGCACACACCTTTCAGCTTTCTCTCTAGCCTCCAAAAGGAGAACGGAGGACTGCAGGGAGTACAGCTTCAGCCTAGAATCCAGTGAGTTCACATTCAAACGAATGTGGGGTTACAACAACAACTACTAATACTACTACAACTACTACTAATGTTACAACTACATTTCTACTGCTACCACCACCACCACTATTACTACTACTACTACTACTACTACTACTGCTGCTGCTGCTGCTGCTAATAGACTATTTCGTTTCAGCTTAGGAAAGACTTTTATATTACTGTAAGGATTAAATGCAGGCATAAAATCCTCTTCAGTACGAGAGGCCTTTCCAAAGTTTCATCAGTTTGTCTGGCAGTACCCAGATTAAAATAAAACGAATGAGGGTAAAACGATCACTGTCGTTTGCTTTGTCTCGGGGGAACTTTGGGCTGTTGCAAGACAGGTTTGTGTGTGTGTGTGTGTGTGTGTGTGTGTGTGTGTGTGTGTGTGTGTGTGTGTGTGTGTGTGTGTGTGTGCGTAACTCGCTTTTGCAGCTTTTGTACAGCAAATGCAGTTTCTTTTTCGATGTATATTTTCCATCTGTCTTGTTAATAGTTGACCTGCTTCATGAAGAAACACTGGAAAAAGGAAAAAGAAAAAATCCTTGCACCATGTAAGTTTCAGACGTAAGTGAGGCTGTTTTTAAATACAGTACAGATTTTTTTTTTTGCAGTTTTTATACTGTACAGATACCTTATACAATCTTTGTACATTTGTCATATCCTTAATTACATCAAAGTTGACAGCATCATTAACCCATTCAATGAGGTGATTATTGATTGATTGATTGATTGCTTTTGTTTGTTTATTTTTTGTCTACTTCCAGATTGCTACATTTAACCAAGGAGAGTCCATCAGTAGAAGAGGAGATAATGAAGGTTATTATTTAGATTTTACCAACTTTTGACAGCCTCCCCAAACCTGAATAAAATCGTCTGGAAGAAGCATGTATAATCTGCAAAGCTAAGCCGCCGCACTAAAAGGGTTAAGGATGAGGCCCAGACTAAGAAAGGCTAAAAATCAACTCCTCGCCACAACTGGGATTTATTTTTGTTGGAGATAAACAAAAAAGAAAAGTCTGAGGTCTTTTCTTCCCTTGTGCTACAGTGTTAAGAAAATCATTATACGTGTGTGTGTGTGTGTGTGTGTGTGTGTGTGTGTGTGTGTGTGTGTGTGATTACATTTCACGCATGGGTTCAGTCTCTGGCTGTGGAAATTTCGAATATTAACCTGGCCCAGATTTTTGGTAAGTTTGCAGCTTAATTCAGGCAAATCATTAGTAGACTCTGACAACACTGGGACTCTACATCAATTCCATACCACTTCTTCGTGACTTGCAGTGTTTTCTAGTTTTAATATATAGTTGCAAATGAGTATTCTAGACGGAGAGACGTTGGTTTCAGGCCAAGTTAAAGTGAAGAGAGCATAGTAAACTACCCTTCAGTATTCAATGTGGTGTCCTAGCAATGCGTCTTTACACCTCAGAGGAAAGAATGTGTATATATTTCCATTACTCCTTCGCATTGCATATCTGTTGGTTGAAACTGCAAAACTCTCTTGCTTCAAGGTCAGTGGTAACACTACACACCTCCTCGGCTCATACTAGTAAGCCTGTCATTCTGCTCTGCATTAACCCCTTCTTTTGAGAGCTAATTAGAGGGAGGGAGGGAGAGAGAGAGGGGTGGGGGAATTGTATTTAACCTCTTTGGTCCAACTGTTGTCTTTTAAGTTGACGGAAATCGCCTATCAGTAGCAAGAACAAAGGATAATAAATAAATAAATAAACAACAAACATTTATATAGATAAATAAGACGCAAGCATACTAAGGAGATAGGCTTACAATCTTCCTTTAGGTCTGTGTTGTCTCCGCTAGTGATGCTGTACAGGGGAGGGGAGGTGACAGAACGGGAAATATAATATCACCCCCTTATGACAAGCGACATATTTTTAGATGCAGGAGGATCTTCAGGAGCTGCCTCTCTTTAAATGTAAGGTTGGAAGCCATCAATATTATTCCCTTTTAAAGATTAATTAATAAGTAAAGGAGAGCCAGATTCAAGATACGTTCGTTTCGAGATGCACACAACACGTTTAAAAGTGTAGAGGTCATAGGCAGACAAAGAAAGAGTTCCATAGCTGACATTTTGCTTCCTAACGAAGGACTGGGCATGCCCACTGATTCTCACTAGCAAATTGCTGTACTCTAATGCATCATCATATACCATATATAGTTTCACGGAAGCTCTAGGATTTTCACACGCAAGGAACTTCACTAATGAAACCCTAATATTGATCCGCATTGTGTCGACTTCTTACTGTGCCCAGACGATTTTATTCAGCTTAAAAAAGATCTCTCATCCTGACGGGATTAATAATGGCTACACCTAACCCCTGCAGTTAGAAAAATCAATCCTAAGTTTATATGGTAGCAAGAAAAAAATAAATAATAGGTCACAGGAATGAAACTATGAATATACTGTACTGCCAGCTCAACGTATCAATATTCTTAAAACCTTCATCCTTCGGCCTGTCTCGCTACGCTGTTCATGGCCGTATATTGAGTGGTAATGGTAGTTGCTCAGCACGTCTTCTTCAGCGACTAATTCTGCACGTTTGGCCTCTGTATCCATTTGCATATTAATGATGTAAACTATGTCGGCATCAGTAATAACAGTAGTAGTGTTGTTAGTAGTAGTAGTAGCAGTAGTAGTAGTAGTACTAATAGTAGTAGTAGTAGTAGTTGTTGTAGTTGTAGTAGTAGTTGTAGTTGTAGTAGTAGTTGTAGTTGTAGTAGTAGTTGTTGTTGTTGTTGCTGTTGCAGCCCAGATTCATCCGAAATTTGAAGCCTATGAACTGCAGCCTGACATTACCCTCCTGCTTTTCACCATCCTCCTGGGAAGGGAGCTGAAAGACGTTTTCATAACCAGACAATGGAGCCGCATGGTTGTATCGGTACCACCACATGAAGGCGTCCCTCCCCATTGCCATGTCGATATCAACGCCTTAGTAATAACCTACAGCAGAATGTAAAGTTAAAGATGCAAGATAAAACGCTAAGGAAAAGGTGCTACAAAGCCTCCTACGCCACCCAAAATATGAGCCACCGACGCAGCCACACCCTGCAATAACGCAAGCCACAGCTATCTAAACCCCGACCGCTTCCACCACGCACCACCACATTCCACCTCACCACAGCACCTCATTTCCCAAGGACACGTCATGTCTAGTTTTGCGTCTGAGTTTACACGCCTTTGGTCTTCACACAGTCTCTTGTCCTCCCACACTAGGTTCAGATGATAGGTTCTCACTATCATTTCGCTGTCACGTGATGATGCTTAACCCTTCCATGCACCGCTTATATGATAGCATCCTTACCCTGCCATGCCATAGTCTGAACATATGCCTTCACCCTGCCATTCAGCTCTCCCATGATACACCCTCACTCTACCATGCACTGCTCACATGATAACATCCTAACCCTATCAATTCACTGCTTACATGATACACCCTAACCCTACCACAGTATAATAACGCGATACACCCTCACCCTGTCATGTACCACTCCCATGATACATTTTCACTCTACCATACTATAAAAGCATGATATAGCAACACCTTACCATGCATTGCTCACGATACTCTCACCCTACCATGCACCGCGCACATGACACACCCTCATCTCACCACCTCGCCCAATCATGCACCGTTCACAGAATACATCTGCACCCTACCATTCAGCGTTTGCATGATACTCGTATACCCTCACTCCATCATGCAGTGCTCACATGATATTCCCTCCCCAGCACCATTTCACACTCACATGATGATCCCACGCCCTACCATCCCAAGTTCACGCGAGAGACCTATTGGTGCTTTTTTTTTTTCTTCTCACACCCAAAATCCCCGAGGTTTTTATTTTCCTTTATGGCCAACACGCTCCCAGTAATTCCACTGAAGTCTTCAACAGTTTTCCATCCTTCCACGCCTCTTGCTTGCCTCATCCGTTTCCGAATTACATCAGTCAAACGCAAAAGCGAATTTAGAAATAGTGAAAAGTCCGCAGGAGTGGAGGATGGAAAGAACAAAGGAAAGGTGAAGCAGGTTATACCAGGAGGAAAATAAGACTACTTCATATTTCAGTGAAAGAAAGTCTGAGAACACGTGAGCCTCATTCATTCTGTGATGAAGATTTATTTTTATTTATTTATTTTTTTGTTTTGCGTGGGGGAGGAGAAGACACAGATTGGGAAGAGATAGATAGAGAGCGGGAAGGGGGGAGGAAGAGAAGCAAATCGAGAACGAGATGGAGGGATAAGGTACAATAGTTTGCACTGTACTTAGGAAGGCGTCTCGTGCGAGGAGGTGTCGTTACTGAATATAGAGAGAAACTCCTGAACGTCCTCTTCTTAAGGCCATCATTCACGTTGGGCATCTTTAAACAATGGATAGAAAAGGACAGATAGGCATACACATCCTGAATTTTCACATTCCATTAGAAACGATTCAGTCAGATAATACTTATTAAATTACTAAATAGTATATTATGAACATTGTAGTTGGCAAATCATCTGTGGCTGTAGTTTCGATGGTCATTATAAGTTTGGCCCAAATGATGAAATGAGTTTTGCCATTGTTTATTATTATTATTATTATTATATTATTACTATTGATTATTATTATTATTATTATTATTATTATTATAGTTACTATTATTGTCTATCTATTGTACGTCGATCAACATGTGAATAGCACTAATTTAGTGTTGACAAGAAATAATTTACTCCAGCCTTGTAAACGTATTTATTCCCTGCGTAAGAGCCCGCAAGGAAACTAGCTCATTCACAGTTATAAAGAGGAGAGCCCCTGATATCGTGTAAGAAAATAATACTACCCCATTCACCAGTACGGAGATGAAACCAGTATTATCGTAGCAATGTTCAACTCTTCATTAATCACCAGTATGGAGATAAGAGACCGTATTTCCGTCGCAAGAAATTAACTCCACCTTAGTCATCAACACAGAGATAAGAGCCCGTATTATCGTCTTCAAGAAACTTCCTCATTGACCGATACAGAGATAAGACCCTGCATTATCGTCCTCAAGAAACTACCTCATTGACCGATACAGAGATAACAGCCCGTATTAGCGCCGTAAGAAGCCAACGGTACCCCATTCATCAGTACTAAAATAAGAACTCGTATTATCGCCGTAAGAACCTAATACTATTGTACATCATTTAACAATACAGATCTAAGATACGTATTTTCATCGTAAAAAAAATCATTGTAAAAAAAAATCTTCCCGACTCACTAGAAAAGAAAAGAACTCGTATTAACGTATAAGGAACAAACACTTCGTGATTTTCAATACACGGATAAAGCCCGTATTTCGTAACCCCAGGACGTACTTCCCCCCTTGCTGTTTCCGTATGATATTATTTAGGTTACGAGAGACGTTTAGAACTGGTAGGTGCTGGTTTTGGCCCTAAGTCCTCAAGTGAAGGAGTTTTAGCTGAGAAAACTGCCCGATAATGGTGCTGAAGATGAATGATGATGAAAACCCCCTGAGGTTGTGTGGGACGATACTGGTTTTATCCTGAGAAGAAATATGAGAGTCCAGCTAAGTATTCTCTCTCTCTCTCTCTCTCTCTCTCTCTCTCTCTCTCTGTATATATATATATATATATATATATATATATATATATATATATATATATATATATATATATATATAATATAGAGAAAATTTTGTCATAACCATTGGGGCACAGGTACGAAAGAAAATCTCGATGTCCCGAATTATTGTGGGATGTGTATATTTCATGTATATTTTGCGTGCACATAGTGTGCATTGTGTTTGTTCTGTGTACTTCGGTGTAATTGTCAAGATACAACTCTTTCGGCCCGACATGGACCTGTAAATGGACTTTTTGAAAAATTTGATCTGCTAGGAATATATGAACAAATAAATGAACAGCTAGAATTTGACGATTAAAATAGGTTAGTCCATTCTACGTCTATTTCTAAAAACGTGTGAGTCAGGGTTGTATTCAAGGCGACATAGGAGGCACGGTAACACCTCTTCCCTAGCTGTTTATTTTGCATGTTACACCTTAGCGTGCTCTGCTGTGGTATGCATATCGTTTCATTATCGACACAGTTTATATCAATAACTTAAATGACTACAAATCACTCAGAGGGGGCATACATCCGCCAATGCTTCCTTACCAAATAAATAAATAAATAAATAATGAGTTACCGATGGAATTCCTCTTTCTTATCAGACGAATACTTTTACGGTCTCATATAGATAAATAAACGGTCTTAGTCGGCCCTGTTATACAAAATCAGAGAGCGCATACCTCCTCCAACGCCAAGAAAATATACTATTTATACTTGCATCTTGATCCACATCCACTTCACAGTCTAATAATTTCTTCTTTGCCCCACTACCTACCAGTGCTCCACAATTCTTTAAAATAAGATGCCAACATTTTGAGATATCTTGCATTCAGACAGACAGACAGACAGGCACGTGTGAATGAATAACTTCCTTCCATTTTCGCTGGCGGAGATAAATATACTGAGGTTTACCAGGCAGAATAAATAGCTAAGGAGGATATTTTACGATATCCCCAAAGCCATTCACAATACGACCCCTTAAACACGTGCGGTCGTATTCTGAGAGGCATAGGAGGCTTCGTAACACCTCATCCTTAGCGATTTGTTTAGATTATTGCACCGCGACATCCTCTTGAATTCTTTTTGTATCGCTTTAAGATTGCCAGAGTTTGCGTCAATAACAGACAAGAAGATACAGAGGTGTAATGTGGAGAATAAATCGTTAAGGAGGAGGTGCTACGATATCTTCAAAGCCATTAAGAACATGAACGGAAGACAGACACGTGCACGGTAGGTCATACACGTGCTCTGTAGGTCATACATGTTCGTGGTAGATCTTAAACGTGCACAGCAGGGCATACACGTGCACGGTTCGTGATACACGTGCATGGTGGTGAATACGTGCACGATCAGTCAAACACGTGCACGGTCAGTCATACACGTGTACGGTGGACCATGCATGTGCACAGTGGGTCATACACGTGCACGGTAGGCCATACACGTGCACGGTAGGTCATACACTTGCACATTTTTAACTTGCTGATAAAACTAGCCTAGTCCACTCTGCCCCTTCTCTCTCTCTCTCTCTCTCTCTCTCTCTCTCCCCCTCCAGCGTCGGGAGTCAGAGGCCCCCCTGCTTGGCATTCCCCACGCGGACTGGGAAATTATATTCAGGACGCATCCGCCACCCTGACGTCACACGCTCCACGAGTTACGCCTCTTGGGCCGTTTTCGTAAAGCCTTTTAATGAATTCTTACCGTAAACAATCTCGTGAGAAGTGAGTTATTATCAGAAATCGTTATTTTTGGTTATATACTTCATCTTTATATTAATTTCAACTTGATCGTTGAGTGTGAGAAGGCCGAAAAGGCGAAGATAAATGCAGAACTAAATAGTCTAATTACAGCCCTATTCACAAATTTTCTTGAGCTTAAGATGTGGAAAGGACCTTTTGTTGATACTTATATAGTCATGCATAACGCTTTCAATCACCTCATAGCCAGACTAGAGAGAGTAATACCATTAAAAAAAAAAAACTACAAAACAACGATTCAAGAATATATTTAACTGATATTAATCTTGTTTATGTAAGAAGTGTCTAAGACCCTTTATGAAAGCAAACCCCAAACAATCTGCTTTTCTCCTGCTCACTGGATATATGTGGGAAATACTCTCGTAAGATTAGCTGGTATTCTTAGACTCTGGGATTCTTAAGCATCCGTCTTACTTGATGACGTGAGGGAATAGGAAGGAATGCATAGTTAGCCTGAAGGTAGACTGATCCATTCTTCTGGTGTCTATACTTTGAGTTTAATTTCCTCTGATAAAGATCCCTAACCTCGTTCAGCTCCGTTAATGGGCAAATGTAGTCAGACTGGAGGTTAAATTTTACTAGTAACCAAGAAGACTCATTCCTCCCTCATAGCTAAGACCTATCAACTTTCAAGCAACCACGATTAAGGTATTCAAGCTGGATTAGCAGTATAGTTCTCCCAGACGAAAACAAACCAACTACAGGTGCATGCGAGGAGTACCCTAGTAAACCGGTACCCTTACTTGGACGGTGTTAAGTCAGTAGTGCACTGCAAGAATAATGCTCGTATCCTAGCCTGTTAAGGAGGCTCCCTGGCATCTCTTCCGTAGCGATTTATTTTTAGATACGGCTGGTTATTTATGCACGTTATCTGTGCTGAGTAAAGCGATATTAGCACGATTTATGCAACACGGGAAGGCAAGTATGGCGGAATAAGTTAAATAAGTCGCTTAGGAAAAGGTGTTAGGAAGCTTCCTTGATCGACGAGAAAACGGTCCTATGACATAAACTGAATCTATTATCTATTTTTATACGTAACACAAGATAACACCGCAATATTTAACAACCGATTTTTCACGGCCAGTCAGTGCCGGTACAACTTTCCAGGAAGCTATGGAATTGTCTTATTCTGTGTGTGATGTATTTGATCATATAAGAAGTTTGTTTTAAAAGGCCTGATATACCCTAATGTTTTTCCAATGCTAGGGCAAGTCACATTCGAAAATATCCCCAGGTAGGAGGAGGAATGATCTAAGTTTTTTTTTTTCCCTACCAAGCATCACAACTGTTTCCTAAAATGTCCTGTATGGGGAAGGAGGAGTTTTTTTTTTTTTTTCATATTTTTTTGTTGAAGGAAGCAGAAAATAGTCAACCCAGCACTTCGAAGTTTCAGAAACACTTGCTGCACTCCTCCACACAGTCATCCCGTTGCCTTCACTGACTAACAGATAAACCAAATAATCCCAGTAACCTCTATGTTTTTCTCTTATAAATTTCGATTGAGACATTACTTACGATACTAGAAAATAAGAAACTCACTGGGGTACGCTACATCCGTTTTGCTATTTTCATCCTCTCATAGTTGCTGACTCCATATAAGGGCCTCTTTCATCCTTGTTCATCCTTATTCACCTTCTTCACCATTCACTCGGGTACATGCAGCGCCCATGTGTGTAAGGCAGCTCTCATAAGTGGGGTTTTTCAAAGGCTTTTCGTCTCACATATTCATCTTCATATGCAGACTCTCTCTCTCTCTCTCTCTCTCGTTGTATATATATATATATATATATATATATATATAGATAGATAGATAGATAGATATAGATATAGATATAGATGTCCTTTTACCTACCCATTTCTATTCATCTATCTGTATGTCTATCTTTGTGTCTGTCTGCCTACCTACCTACCTACCTACCTACCTCTTTCCCTCCCTCCTCTGCAAAATCATGTGGTAGCAGCAGTTACAACGTATACAAAAAGTCATTGTAGTGAAAGTATGTGCAATAAGGACGGTTGAGCTATGTGACACGACTGCATTGGGTTGTTGTAGATGAAGGGAATATTCTTTTATGGACTTGTCACTTTTCACATGAGCTGCTAAGCATGATAACCACTGCATGGGGGCACAAGTCGTTAGGATGACTCAGTCTGCACTTTTACCTACTGCAGCTATGGTGTCGAATGGAGGACAAAAAAAAAAAAAAAAAAATCGATGTATTCATCTATATGTCTGTCTGTCCATCTGTCTATGCCAGTTTGTCAATGTTTATTATTTTTGCCTACTCTTAGATAGATAAATAGATATGCATGAATAGTATGCTCATGGTTTTCATAAGGTGATTATATATTTCTCACATAAATGTAGTGGATTAACCTAAATCTTATGAGCATGTGAGATTGTAAACATCCTTTCTTACTCTTATTACGTGATAAACAGGCCATGTTGCATCATTCTCTCGCCTCCAGTTTGCTGACACTGATTTAATGACTCTCCAAGATGTGTATTACTACCCTGATGATCCACGTTATAACTCATCTCCAACATTGCATCTCCAGCTAATTATTATTCTCAGATCTGGAGTGTGATGTGGTGAAGGACAAATGGCGTCTCTCTTCGTAATGGGTCCTTTCATCCTGTGCGCTCCACTTAAAAACGACATAATGGTCTTCAAATGATATACAGCCACTTCACTCAGACCGATGCTTTAAGTGGACCTCACAGTTCTAAGTGAGTGTTCGTGGTTTGTGTGTGTGTGTGTGAGAGAGAGAGAGAGAGAGAGAGAGAGAGAGAGAGAGAGAGAGAGAGAGAGAGAGAGAAGGAAGAAGGATGGGGGGGTGACGGAGTTTATATTATGTGCACCCCTTTGGAGTTTGTAAAAGCATTTTCTCATAAATATTGCAAAGACTGAGAACACCTGTGCTTAACCTTCTTTCAAATCATCTGAATCTCGACATAGGTTAGTTACACACCTAAGCATGACTTCCTATTCTTTGTTCAGCCAAAAAATTACAGCATCTTATTTTTGCCGTCTAAATTGTAACAAGCCAGCTGCTCTCATCTAATAATAGATGAGAGCAGTTGTATTAGTATATTAGTATTCATTAAATCTTGTGTGTGTGTGTGTGTGTGTGTGTGTGTGTGTGTGTGTGTCCTATATTGCAAGTGTGAGTGAGCGTGGAGGTGCACGTGTGTGGTGAACCAGATAGAGGTGCTCGTGTGTGTGTCGGTGTGTGTGCGCCCCATATTGCAAGTGTGAGTGTGGAGGTGCATGTATGTGTGTGTATGTGTGTGTATGTATGAGTGTGTGTGTGTGTGGTGAACCAGACAGAGAGGTGAAGCTTAAGGGGGAGGGGTGGTGTGGTGATGGGTGGTGGGGGGAAGGGGAGGGGAAGGGAGAGGAAGTCAACAAGGAGAACGCTGTCTGAGCCTCCCCTCCTCAACCACTCCTGTAGAACGTAGTGAGGGGAGAGGGGAGGAGTGGGAGACACTTAGGTGGGGGGAAGGAAAGAGGACATTAGGGAGAGGAAGAGAGGGAGATATCAAGGACAGTGGGAAAGAGAGGAGTGAGGCAAATCTTAGTAGAGGGAGAAGAGGGAGAGATTTTAGAAAAGGGAGGATGAGGAAGAAAGGAGGGAGAAAAATTAATGGAGGAGGAAGGAGAGGGAGACATTAAGAAAAAAGGGGGTGGGAGAGAAAAGGGGAGGAAGAAACTGACAGAGAGGGGGAAGGAGAGGGAAATGTTTAGAAAAAGATGTAAGAGGGGGAGAGGAGAGGGAGAAACTTAGGAAAAGGAGGACGAGGGGGAGAGAAATATATAGACAAAGGGGAGGTCAACGAGAGGGGAAGGGGACGTTTAGGACAGGGAGGAGAAAGAAGGAGAAGAAAGGGGGGTATGGTGGAAAAGAGATGAGGGAGACACAGGATAGGGAGATGGGGAGGGAGATAAGGGAGGCACTTGCCATAGGGAGGAACAAGGGAACCTGCAGGTGAGAGAAGGGAGGAAGACATTGAGGGCAGAGGGAGGGAACAGTGAGATGGCTTTTAGAGACAGACAAACTGGCAGACAGAGACTTAGAAAATGAAGGAAGGAGGAGGAAAGACAGGGCGAGGGGGGGGGGACTATGAGGAAGGCAAGAGAGGCGGGAGGGAGGAGGCTGCAGTCTCACTTCAATCCAGCATCCTGAACTGCATTTGCCGTGAGATACAACCAGTTTCACGTCTAATTCTTTCTACCTCGTTTGGCTTTCCTTCCCCTGGCCATCTTACTCAGCTCAATACAGGGGACCTCTAAAATATTGTCACTGAGTCGAATTCACAGACACACTTACGATGAATTCCCTCTCGTAACTAAGGCCTATTTTTTGCAGGAAGGACAACATCAGAGCCAAACAGTTGTATTGAAGACATCGTAGCACCCTTTCCTTGGTGATTTATTACGCATATTGCACCTTAATTTCCTGTTGAATGTTGTTAGTATATTTCTAACATTCCTGTGGCTCGGTTCAGTAATGGAAAAGAGGATCAAATGATGTAACAGGCAAAATAAGCTACTGAGAAAGAGACATTGCGAAATTCCCGAAGTAAGAGATATTTTTTCACTTCCATCACGTCCTTGACCTGTTTCTTTCTGTTTCTCTCTTCTCACCTTCACTACAGATGAACTAAATAAATCAGTAAATAAACGGATAAATAAGTGGATAAATTAATAAATAAGAATAAGTAAATAATCCTTCCCTTCATTAACCCTTTCAACCCAATGTCTTACTCCAATTTCCACTTTCTTTCCTCCAGACTTGTATTCAGCTTTGGGGAGGGCGTTCGAACTGAAGGAGATAGAAACAGCCTTCATTCACTTCCCTTCTACTATAGAGAACTCTCTTAAGTTGCCTAAACTTGTCTGGTAGTTGCATGATTAAAATGGTGTTATTGAGAGGTGCCTTCATGTGGTGGCACCGATATAACTGGGCGAAGGAGTTGCCCGTTTATACAAACGTCCCTCAACTCCCTCCCTATCTCCAAAAAGTAGATAATTGTTTGCAGCAGAGGGCACTTTCAGCCTGAAGTCCACCGGGTTTACATTTAGATAAACACTGGGTTACAGCTAAGACTGCTACTACTACTACTACTGCTACTATTACTACTTCTACTGCTACTGCTACTACTACTACTACTACTACTACGATTAAAATGAAAAAGAGATCATAGTAACAAAACGCTTAACACTGCAGTTACATCACCTGCTCACAATTCCTCACAGATTATCGCATCCTCTTCCCTTAACACATTTACTTCGCTCCCTTGCTCACTTCACCTCGCCTTTGATTCTATTCCTCTGTCACATATAATTGCCTGTCTCGTATTGTTTAGTTCTTGCCATTTTTGTGTGTGTGTGTGTGTGTGTGTGTGTGTGTCCTCAGTTAAAATCGGCTCTACAAATAATTATGTTTCCTCGCCGGTCTCTCCTTTTTTTTTTTTTTTTTTTTCCATCTTATAATCTTAGTTGCTGTTTTTGTTGTTTGGGGGCAACTCACTTTTATCACATTCCTTGTCTTATTACAAAAAAGAAAAATGCTTCCTCGATTTTTTTTTAATGCTTTTTTTGTCTCTCATTTTCCAGTCGTGCAGTATTTCTTCTTTACTCATTTCTATCACATCCCTGCTGATTATTCCTCTGTTTACTTTTTCCTTCTTTCTCAGACCTCATTCCCCTTCTCAAAAAACTCGCCTACCATTCCTAACCTCCAATTATTTTGAATCTTGTAACCTTTTCCCCTCTCATCTCCTGTGTACCTCCTCCTCCTCCTCCTCCCCTTCCTTTCCTCCTCCTCCTCCTCCTCCTCCTCCTCCTCCTCCCCTTCCTTTCCTCCTCCTTCTCCTCCTCCTCCTCCTCCTTCTCCTCTTCCTCCTCCTCCTTTTCCTCTTGTTAATGTGCTATATGTAAAATAAGTCGCTAAGGAAGAGGTGCTATGAAGCCCTCCATGCCATTATAAGAAAACAGCCTTCCATTTTCTGTGCCCATATTTATAAAGGCTCCTAACAAATTTCCAGGATAAACCATACACACCAGCATACCATTACCGCATATTTTTTTTTGTTTTTCGTATTTTGCCTCTTTAATATTCGTTCCAGTTTAGTTGTGAAATATTAAGTGGCTGTATGAGGAAGACAAATATAAATACTAGCCATCTTATACCCATTTTTAAGCACAGGAGAGTTTATATTACCCACCTGTCTTTATCTCATACCCAGCATCCTTTACGCCACTCACACGTAAACAGCCTCTTGTGCGTCATATGTTGTTGTTATGTCGGTATCAGCTGAGGTGCGTAGTTTGTGTCCTTCATCTCGTAATAATGACTGTGTGTTAGGTCATGCGTTTAACTCGGGAACTTATTTTTACTATTATTTTTTTATGGAAAATAGAAAGAACGTACTGCTCTGAAACTGCAAAACTGTTCTTCTCAGTAAAACGTATTTCATGCCAAATTCAAGACTAGCTCATGTCGGGGTGCTTGGATATATTGTTCTATGTATGAGATATTATTCAGCTGTGGAGATTTTCGTGAACTGAAGGGGTTTGAGACAGTGTTCACTAATATATCCATTACTAGAGCACTTTCCTGCCGTCAGTAAAACGCCTTGTATGAGCAATAGTAAAATATAAAATGACGTCACTGTCTCCAAGGGGTTGGCCGATTGACGGAGGAGGTTTCTATGAGCTGAATGAAATCGTCCTTTGAACCTGTCTGTCTGTCTACCTATCTATCTGTCTGTCTGTTTGTCTATCAGTCTATCTTTCTGACTATTGCCAAACTCCTAAATCTGGTAAGGGGTGGCTACAAACAAATCGCCTCCGCGTCGCCCTGTCCTCTGCTGTTTGTCTGCTCTCCCTCCGACTCACACACCCCTCTCTCACATGTCTCCCCTCCATCTCTCCATCTCATCCTTCGTCTCCCCCTTCTCCTCTCCCACACCACCTCACTTGCATACACGCTTCTAGTTAGTCCTTGTCCTAAATGGAGATAAAATACGATCATAAATTCCAGGGAAGCGCGATATTTTTGTTTTTATGTATTGTAGCTTCCGGCATGCAAACGCCTAGCACGGGCGACCGTCTCTATTTATACGTTCAAGCCGTGTTATACGTGGCCCGGGCACCTCTTCCTAAGTGATTTATTTATCTTATTACTTCTGACTATCCTCTTCTCTCATTTAAATACAATACCACCGTTTTCAGAATTAACAACATACAACTTGATATTAATTAGCTGTATCCAAGAATAAATAGCTTAGGAAGAGGTGTTAGGGAGCTTCCTTAACCGACAAGAATACAGACTCTGAACGGACAGCTGATCTATAAGGCTGAGGAGTACCAATTTCTATTGATAGGAGAAGTGACCCACTCGTCCTAGGCGTGGAAAGCCTTTTGGAGAGGTGAGTGCGGAGCTGCATGTGGAAGCTGACTTAGAGTGGTTGTATTTGTGAGTGAGAAAGGATTTATATGTCATCAGAGGAGCTATGTTTGTGAGTGAGAGAATATGTATGTAGGGGACCTCGATAGGGTGCGAGCCTGTGAGAACACATAAAAGGATATAGAGAGAGAAGAGAGGAAATGAGAATGTGGTAGCGGGGAGAGAGAGAGAGAGAGAGAGAGAGTAATGAAAGGGTTGATAAGTCCCCCTCAGGCTGAATGAAGTCGCTTGTTGATAGAAGGAAAAAATTTTCATCGTACTGATCAGGTAAAATATCTAGCTTTTACCACGGCAGATACTAACCTTCATTTTCCCCCTCTATTAAACGAACATAAACAGCTGTCGTGTGTGTGTGTGTGTGTGTGTGTGTGAGGTGCCTAAAACACCCCTTCTCCCCTCCATTATCGAGGTCGGCACCTCCATCACCCTAGGAGTGGCTAAAAGGGGCCCTATTTTCCCCATTTTAGGAGGTCTTCTACCACCTCTTTCTTATCAATTCAATTTTTGTGTCTGGTAAGCTATTATTCTCTTGTATTTTTAATATATGCAATTTATGTCGATATGAAACCATCTAAATAGCATGTAAGACAACAGTGAGGCGTTTTATGCAGAGTAAGTCGCCAAGGAAAACCTGCTAGAACGCTTCCCAAGGTGACAAGGGAGGGGTTCTTTTGGCTATGTTTTCGTCAGATAAGGAAGCTTTCGGGCACCTCTTCCCCAGCGATTCATTTTGTGTAATACAGTTCCCTCCTTTAATACGGTGACACCATTTAATTTTTTTCTTCTTGCAACCTCCAAATGTATTAATTCAACATGCAAGGGTGGGGTGTTGCTGGAGCGTACCTAATCCCTCCAGTTGGAAAATCATCTCCTGAACTGAAGGATATAGTTTGTAATCAGCAAAAGGAGAATGGAAACGATGTCGCTTTACTGAAGGGTTTAATAATATTTCGTCTGTTATGTATATCTAATATGAAAACAGATTAGATACATTGAATGCAAGATAATAATTACGAAAAATACGCAGACAGAAACTAGTAAGAAAGAGGTGCTAAGAATAAGAGCTTAGCAACAGCCCTTGAAGAGAGTGGTGGCCCTGCCGCATTCAGGGTCGCATTCAAAGTGGCCTTGGAGATTTCGTAAAAAATCTCCTGTGGCGACTTATTCTCCACATTACACCTCATTCTTTTGTGTTATTGATGGAAACTGGTTCGTCATTAAAACGATATGGATAACATGCAAGAGGCCAAGGATGAGATGGAGGGATGGAGTGCGGAGGTATATGAGAGAGGGGAGTGTGAGCTGGGAGCAGGGCAGTGAAATGGCGAGGCCACAGGGCGCATGGAAGCTATTTGTCTGTGGCCACCCCTTACGGGATTAAGGCGTCTGGCAATAGATAGAAAGATAGATGGGGTGTTAGGATGTAATTTGCAAAATAAGTCGCTATGGAAGAGGTACTGCGACGCCTCTAGTGCCGCTGTGCCACGACTTTTATTATGCTGCTGTGTGGCTCCTGACCTGCATCTTAGTCCCAGGAAAAAGGAGGCAAAGCAAGAATGCATTACCTCTACGTAGCCTAGAAATTTTGCGTGATGTCACCAGTTACTGCAGTCTATCCTCCTTAACCTGGCAGAGATTTCCGTCATTTGGCAGCTTTTCCGTAATTCAGGTGCAGAAAAAGACAGTACTACTGCTCTACAGTACATCCTTTCCGTAGCACTTCTTCGTGATTAACACCATTTTCTAGCGTAAATCCCTTGCTATACGTCAGCATCGGATAGGGAGATGGCAGTATTAACCCAAGGGAAAGTGGATGAAGAACAGTCCATTTTTATCAGTACTGGCAACCACACTGGCCACCCAATACCACTGAGGAGTATTCATAATGGATCTTAGACAATTTTTATGATAAGAGTTTCCATAGGTGTTAGTATCAGGACCGCACTGTTTTATCTTATTTTCACTTTCATATTCACTCTAGTTTAGTCATGAAGTGTTTGGTATCTCTGAATGAATATAAATGCCCCATAAAACCATCTCATGCACTGCTTAATCTCAAGAAAGTTTATGAATGCCGCCATTGGACTCCACAGAGAGAGGACTGTTTTGGTGATCTGCAAGTGACATGGGCAAAGATGTAAATGCCCACGCGAGATCAGCTTCGTTATCATTTATTTTTTACATTTACTCTGCTTTGGCAATAGTCTCCATTAACACCCTCAGCAAGGTTCTATACTCTTCTTTCTCTCAGTCCTTCTACCACGAAATGTTGTTCGGAAGAAGTTGAGTACAGTATGATGCATAACAGCTAGCAATGTGAAATGATATACTGAGGAGTAAGAAGCGCGCGCACACACACACACACACACACACACACACACACACACACACACACACACACACACACACACACACACACACACACACAGATAGATAGACAGACAGACACATATACAACTACACAGAGAGGGACGAGGGAGGAAGACGAAGAGAGAGAGCGTCATCGAGTGGAAAGAGAAAGGGCAAAATTTCATCCTGCTTGTTTATACCCAGCAAGAATACCGCTCGCAAATTGACCCCCTCAAGGTTTGCCGTGGCCGCGACCTCCTCACTTCCAGGATTCACGCTCAAAGTCTCGCTCGTATAATGAAGGGAAGTTGAGGACTGGGAAGTATGGGATGTTTGAAATATTTGTGTGATTTACACCCACACACCCACACACACACACACACATACTCTACCACGTCTCGCACACACCTCATAATACCACACACTACATACAGAACATCTCACACTACCACACATCATACTGCCACACCTCTCATTATCACACAAGCTGTACACATTACCAACCCCCGCGCACACACACACACACACACACACACACACACACACACACACACACACACTACAACACTTCATATTATTACAATACAGACAATTAACACCGTCACAGAGCATGGGTGTGGTGGCAGGAGGGAGAGTGGTGACAAGGAGGGAGTGTGGTGGCAGGGAGGGAGGGAGTGTGGTCGTGGTAGAGGAAGTGTAATAGTATGGAGGGAGTGAAGTGATAGGGAGGGAGTGTGGTAGTAGGGAGGGAGTGTGGTTGCAGGGAGGGAGTGTAGTGGCACGCAGGAAAGAAATGTGATGTGACAGCGAGGAAATGTGATGGCTGGGAAGGAATGTGGTGGTAAAGAAGAAGGGTAGTGGCAGGGAGGGACTGGTGGCAGGGAGGGAGGAAGTGTGGTGGTGACAGAGGGAATGTGGTGGCAGGGAAGGGTGTGGTGGCAGGGAGGGGTGTGGTGGCAGGGAAGGGTGTGGTGGCAGGGAAGGCAGGGAGATAGTGTGGTGGCAGGGAGGGGTGTAGTGACTGACAAAAACGAGGGCAGATTAGGAGTTCTGACATCCTGCCTTGAGTCCCCGGCAGGATGCAGTCAAGGTTTACACTTCTCCTGCCACCATTCTCCCTCCCTGCCACCACGCTCCCTCCCTTCCACCACACCCTTCCCTGCCACCACACTCCCTCCCTGCCACCACACTCCCCCCTTGTCATCATATTCCCTACCTGTTGTCAAACTCCGTCCCCACAACCACCACCACTATCCTGCCACCACACACCCTCCCTGTCACTACACTCCTTCCTTGCCTCCACACTCACTCCATATCACCATACTCCCTCCTTGCCACCGCACTCCCACCACCACACCCCCTCCCTGCCAGCACACTCCCTCTCTGCCAAATTTCTTACCATAAGATTTTTCTTTTTGGTACTGGAAGATATCAACAACATAGCCAAACAACTACACATAGCAACAGTGCCAAACATCTACACAAAACAACAGTGCCAAACAACTACACAAAAATCAGTAGTGCCAAACAAATAGCGGTACACAGAATGACAGTGCCAAACAAATGCTAATCGAACAATGATGAAACACACAGCTTCATGCAAACAGCCATGCTGAACAAGGGCGCTCCAAATAACCGTACCAGACAACAGTGCCATACAAAGGAAGGGCAAGCAACTGCATGATAAGTGGAACGTAACGCTTCCAAGCAACGTTCTAAATATACAACGCTCCCTAGCAACAGTGCCATGCCTTCTCTTTCTTGGCACTGTGAGGGGGTGCCATCCGTAAGTGTCCTTCTTGCAAGAGTTTTGATGCTGGATTTTTATTATGTTTCCAATTTGTGTTCTTGTTTAAACACAGTGACAAAGGTAATGGTGTATTAATATCTCGTTGAGGAGTATGTGGCGAGAAGTGTGCTGACAAAAGGAGACAAGGAAATTAAGAGGAATGGGGGGAATAGGGAGGGAAGTGAAGGAGAGCGAGAGAGGGAAGGAGGAAGGTGATGGGGAGGGGAGAAGGAGAGGAAGGGGAAGGGGAAGATGTTGAGGGAGAATAGGGGAAGTAAAAGGAGGGGAACTGGGGAGTGTGTTGGGGAGCGGAGAAGATGCAGAAGGAGAGGGAGAGAGGAAGGGTAATAAAAAGGTTCACAGGAATACAAAGAAACTCAAACGGAAAAAGACCTATAGTCTGACAGATCGAAACGTAGGGTTTTGGTGGAGTCACCCCCTCCCTGCACTGTTGCCACGTTTCCGAGCTGACCTCTCCATCAGCGATGACCTTGACACTGTTTCCCTCTTGTGATCTCCGTTTTTCTAATACCCCCTATACCCCTGCCACCAACACCCCCTATACCCCTACCCCCAACAACACCCCCATCAACAACACCCGCTATACCTCCACCACCAACACCTCCTATAAATATAGACCCCCACCATCAACACCTGTATAATAATTAGCCGTTGATAATTGCTATACTTTTATTGAGAGCATACATTCTACCCTATTGCTCAAACTCCCTAATCTTACAATCCCATCTGTCTTAATCCTTCCCACTGCCTTCGTTCCTAAATCCCTTAATTGATCTATTTTTAACCTAAGTGTCCCCACACCTTTTAAACCATTTACCTCTCTGTCACTATTCTCCACCATATGTATCAACTTGTATTATATTGTGTATAGAACTTTCATACTGTATGCTGTACTACTGTATAATGTATAAGAATACCCACTGTTTAGTGGAAATAAAGTTTTATTATTATTATTATTATTATTATTATTTCTCTCTCTCTCTCTCTCTCTCTCTCTCTCTCTCTCTCTCGCTAGATTTTGTTATGTGTCATCCATGGTTTTTTACTTCCATTTTTATGTATGGATTATAATTTTGACTTTATTTCCGCACCACCCTTGAGGTAAAAGTCACGGCGCGTTTTTTTTATAGAGGTTTCCCCAATAGGCCTAAATCCTGTAGGGGGTTGGTGACCTCCCACAGCGTACACACAAACACGTGTCGCGTGAGTGCTGCCACCCCAGAGCTGTTTGATATATTTATTTTAATTATGAAAGGATCGCCTCTTCCCACTTTTATCCCTTCAAATTTTCTTGCAATTATACTTGCTAAATTAATTAGCAATGTTAGAAGTGTTGGGGAAGTAAATAATAATTAGAATATTTTTAGAGCAACACTGCCAAATTTTTATGCCACGTTTCTCTATTATCGTATAATATAGTATGCAGAATAGTTTTATTCTTCCTTGATACATGTCAGCACTTTCATTACAGTTATATTAGTATGAGTTATGTTTATGTATCATTCCTACTACACAAACCACAGGCGTTATACATCGTAGGGTTAGGAAACATGGCAATAGTGTAGGGAGGGGGTGACTCCACCCAAACCCTATGTTACGAGGAGGAACACTATAGTGGTTCCTTCCAAGCTTTTTGTTATAGGGTACGTAACTAACATAACTATTGTACGCGTAAGAGACAAGGATAGAAACGTAGGAAGATGAAAACGAAGTAAATCAAACTCAAGCACTGACAGCATCATGTAACCTCATCATCATCATTGCCAGACGCCATGTATCCCAAACGGGGTGGCCAAGGGCTCAGAGTTAATTGTTTTACGGGGAGCGGCACTAATCCTCCACCAACCCCACTGGACACCATATAATTATACTCCATCACAGTTTTCTCTTTCACTCGCTTTACCTTATTGGCCAAAACTCTTATCATTCTACTGACCTACTTGTTAAAAAAAAAAAGGCAAGTCAGGAGGGAGAGGACAGGGAAAGAGAGGGAGGAGATACAGCATTTTGTGTTCTGTGATGGGTGATTTTAGAACGACTATAGTCCTTGTATTGTGAATCTCAAGTGACCACATCGAGGTGCCATTATTGTGAGCACTCCCTTCTTGCCTCGCCTATTACTCACACACCCTTCCGTTCCTCACCCCTGTCATCCCCTTTCCCTGCCTCACCTCTCTTCCTGCATCACCCCTCTCATGTCTCTCCCTGCTCATCTATTTCTCACAGCCTCTCACAGGCAAATCCTTCTCCTGCCTCGCCTCTCTTAACCCCTTCTCTGCTTGACCCATCTTCTCCCTTTCAAATTTCATACCTCACACTCCCACCCTTACCTCACCCCTTTCATTCTCTCCCCTACGTAACCCCTCTCACTTCCTTCTACCTTACCCTTCTCTCTCTCTTCCCTACCTCACCCCTCTCACTTTCCTCCTATTTCATCCCTCTCATTCTTTATTCTACTTCAACCCTCTCACTCCCTTCCTCATTTCTCACTACTCTTCACTCCCTTAATTCACCCTTTCTCACGGTCCCCACACACCCTACCCTCCCTTTTACCCTCCTTTTCTCGGAATGTCTTACTTAGGGTATGACTACATGAGACTGTGGTTTTAGGCGAGGATGTCGGGTACACAGGAGTAAACAGAGGGTGGAAAAGAGGACAATTTTCTCCTGGCCTTTGGAAATCCCCTCGGAACTCCTATATACCATTTTATTTTTTTGCATTTATCACGTTCATAATCTCCTGTTTGCCTTGTAAGAAACAATATCAGTATTAAAGAGATGTGGATAACGTGCAAGAGAATACCAAGGTGTAATAACTGGTAAAATAAATCGTTAATAAGGGGTGCTAAGAAGTCGTAAGCCCACACGAATACTATCCTCTGTGTAAACGTGGCTGGAGAATATTGTGCCTGATGGATTGGTGAGTCTGAGAATGAGGGCGGGTAAGGAGTTAGTAAAGAACAAGGACTTCTTTGTGCCCTAGTAAGCATAGGAATCGAAATGCTGAAGACACTCACCTCTCCCAATTTGGCCAACGTGACTAATTTGAGTTAGATCAGTAGCTGTGTCTGCGGTAGGTGCGGTGTTACTCAGAGATTAATGGGACACTTTTATCCTGCGCAAAATCATTATTGTATTGTAATGACGTTCTGTGATTTAAAAGATAATTTGCACCCTCTAATTTCCTTTCAATAGTGTGTGATCAAAGCTTAGTCAAAAACCACAAAGCCGTATACTAGAAGAAATAAAGGTTCTCCCTCACCAGAAATAGACATGCAGTCACTCAAATCATCAGAATCTGTTGCGGATACTCTTAGGGAATGGCAGAATTTTTGTTAAAAACAATAATGTACTTCTTTACTTCATCTTGTAGTTGTACCATCATTTGCTGTCCTTACTCTTCAGTTTCCGATAACTACACAGCTCTGGTTCCATTTTCTATGTCGAAGAAAAGAAACGTGCATCATGCATCCAAGTATCAGAGCTGATCATCATGCTTACGTTTAAAGGTTTTGGTGATATTGCTTTTTATGCCTCTCATAGCCACTTTTGGTGCTACAGAGGGAAGCCTTCACTTGGTGACAACGATGTAAGTGGGTGGCTGTGCTGCCTGGTTATACAAACGTCCCTCATCTCCCTCCCTATCCCTCGTGAGGAGGATGGTGAGACTCAGAAGGGCATCTTCATCCTGGAATCCAACGGGTTCACATCTCAGATGAGCCAACAACTACAACTACTACTACAACAGTCACTTTTCCCAATCGGCACCAGGACAAGGGTTACAGGCACCTTTTTTAGCCTCGGCCTCTAGTGTTTTGCTATCCTCTACAATTCCTGTTTCCAAGGTCCTGTTGATTTTTGACTGAGAACCAATCATAGAGCTGTATGGAGCTGTATGAAGCTAGACGCTTATCTAATGCAATAACTAACAAAATTTGCGTGCAGAAAACCATAAAAAAGTATTACAATGAAGAGCAAGAATTGGTGAAAGACGGATGAGACTGGAGAGAATATATGAGTAAGATGGGTGCACTGCAGAGAATCATACTGGAAAGCATAGAGATGAAGGCATGTTGAGGAAGTTGCAAGGAAGTTGAATGATAAGCTGCGGAAGCTGCAAAAGAAACTGAATGATAAGTTGAGGAAGTTGCAAGGAATCTGATGGATAAACTAAGGCGGACGAGAGGGAAGAGATATTTTCTTGGAAGGAAGTGTGAATAGTGACCTTGAGGGCGTGAAGGAGAGGAGAGAAATGTGGACACGCAAAAACAGGATGAACTCTGGTGGACACGGTGGGAAGAGGCGATGTAGATTTTTATGTATGAGGTGTTGTTGAGGAAAAGATGTGGATTTCTATGTAAGGGGTATTGCTTAGAAAATGATGTGGATTTTTATGTAAGGGATGTTGTTGAGGATAAGATGTGGATTTTCATGTATGGGTTATTGTTGAGGAAGTGATGTGGATATATACTTCACGAGTGCTGGTGAGGCAGGAGTCAACATGGAAGGAACTATGTGGAAAGCTTTTTTACCCTATTAGTCTTGTGAAGTGTTCCATTAATTCATTCTTGCTATCTCCAGACAACCTGATTTACCTTCACCTCATGTACGAAAGGGGTTAATGAAGGCTAAATCTAATCTCTCTATAAGAAGTCTCCCCAAAGCTGAATAAGACTGTCTGGATATGTCAAGAACAAATAAAAAAAAAAGAACAGGTACTCGGACTGAAGGGATTAAGGGGTGCCAGGTATTTCTTATAACCTCACACAAGTAACGTAGTATTCTCCACCTTCTCTCGCATCTAGGACGGTATTCTTTTAGGCATGGGGGCTTCCAAGGATCTTTTACATGGCGATTTGTACTTGGTATTCTGGTGCTGGAGAAGGAAGCCTTTATACGTTGACACAGATATAACCATGTGACTCTGCTGCCTAGTTATAGAGACGCCCCTCAACTAGTGCCTTACCCCTGAATGGAACACTGGTGGATTGCAGCAGGGCGACTTAAGCCTGTAATCCACTGGGTTCACGTTTTAGATGAGCCTAGGGTTGCAACAACATCCTTGGTATTCTGCATGTGTGTTACTTATATCATTACGCTGACGTCCTAGTAAGCATAAATATGAGACAGGAAAATATTTAAGTGATGTATGACAAGTAAACTGGCAGGGAAGAGGTGGTAGGAAGCTTTCTGATCTTGCGAGAATACAAGCTCAAGGAATATAGTTGAGAGAGAGAGAGAGAGAGAGAGAGAGAGAGAGAGAGAGACCTTGTGAGTGACAGTAAGAAGTAAGGCTGAAGGTTGGATAGAGGTGGTGGAGGTGTGAATGGAGATAGTGGAGACGTGGACAGTGATGGTGTTGGTGTGGAGAGAGGCGGTAAAAGTGTAGATGGAAGTAACAGAGGTCTGGATGGAGATGATGGAAGTGTGGATAGAAGAAATGAAGGTGGTGGAGGTGTGGATGGAGGTGTGGATGGAGGTGGTGGAGGTAGAGGTGAAAGTTGTGGAGGTGCTAGAGGTGTGCTGTGAGAGGTTGATGGAGTAACAGGTAAACGTGGTGGGAGTGTGACTGAGAGAAAGGCCATAGTATGGATGAGTAAATATGGATGAAGATGATAGAGATGAGAATTAAGGTATTTGAGGTGTGGATGGAGGTTATGGAGGTGTGGATGATGGTGATGGAGGTGTGGATGGAGGTGTGGATGGAGATGATGGAGGTGTAGATTGAGGTGATGGAGGTGTGGATGGAGGTGTGGATGGAGGTGATGGAGGTGTAGGTAATGGAAGTGTGGATGGAGGTGATGGAGGTGTAGATGATGGTGATGGAAGTGTGGATGGAGGTTGGATGTAGGTGACTGACGTGTGAAAAGAGGTGAAAGAAGTGAGGATGGAATTGGTGGAGATAGGGATGAAGCTGCATGAGACAGAGACCAGAGTGTGGAGTATGACTGAACGAATGTGGCTGAGGGTGGTGGAAATGTGGATTGAAGTTGTAGAAATGTGGAGTAAGGTGGTGGAGATGTGGATGAAGATGGTGTAAGTACGGATGAGACAGGATTCCGTAAATGCGTCAGCGGAAGCCGTCGGATTTCACGCCGCGATACGAATGACGTCACTAGGAGAAGATGGGCGTAGGGATGAGTTGTTGTGTACTTCGATGGGATAACCGCCTCTAGGGGACATACTGTATCCTAGGTGGCAATGATGACTTCTTAGCATCTCTTTCATAGCTATTTATTCTATTAATTATGTTGTGGTTTTTCCCTTTTATTTTACTTTTATTCCTTTTCAAGCACTGACATAGTTTGCCTTGCTATCGTACAGGGGTATAAGAAGGTGTAAGATGTAAAACAAGTCGCTGAGGATGAGGTGTTACGTATTCTTGCGTGCCACCTCAAAACACAGAGCGGAGATAACGTGCACCAAAGAGTGTACCTGACCTGAGTAACGTGCCATTTCACCATCATCTTTCACAACAATTCACTTTGGTAAACAGTTAAAATTTTCCTTAAGTTCATCCTCTCTACAAGTACTTGTCATCTTAATTTGTTTAAACCTGACAAAAATCCCTAACCAATTTTCAGCTCAATTGATGGCCAAGTGTTGTCAGAAAGGGGAATTATTGTGGCTAGTAACCAAGGAGACTTATTTCTGCTCCATCCTTAAGGCGCATTGAATTTCCAGCAACCACGACTTAATATTCAGGTGTGTGAAATGTCCAGTTCCCTCAGATGAAAACAAAAAGAAAATCCACAAACAGACCCTTGATTGCGAGAGGTCGTTTCCAAGATGAGTAAAAATGTCTCTCCAATAGCAAAAACAGAAATAAATGTACAGTGCGTCATCGTAAAGATGGGGTTAACGAAGACGTCACCTAACCCCTGCACTACGAGATGTCCCTCCTTCCGAAGATGAGTAAAATCGTCTGACAAGCTAAAGCAGATGTCACGAGAGATCCTTAATTTTTACTTTTCTTCTTTCCTCCCTTCTTTCCTTTCTTCGTAAGTTGAGTAAAATCGTCCGCGCGATGACATGCATAAGATAAAACATGTCACGAGAGGTCCTTCCATCCCTCCATCATACATTCATTCATTCATTCATTCCTTTTCTTTCCTTAGATGAATAAAATCGTGTGAGGGTAGTGGTAGCACAGCAAAAGAAGCGTCACGATACTGAAGACTAATTCTCCCAGCCACTGTTCCTTCCCCTTCGTAGTAATATTGCCCTTACAACAACCAACGTTACTGTGGAAAAAAAAAAAAAAAAGAACAAGGAAAAAATACCTTCTTCTAGTACCACTTTGCGAAATAAATCAACGAAAATTCACATCATTATCATCATCCGGATCCCCCTCTTTTTTTTTTTTTTTTTTTTTTTCTTTTACCACGTCTCAGAATGGTGCGTAGAAAATTTGCAGTCTATGAGTTATCCTCTTCAATTAGAAGGGATTTTTTTTTTTATAATTATATCCAGGCCAACACCAGACGACTGTACCTGCTGTAGTAAAGGGACTGTTGAAGGCTGCATCTAACCACCCCTAGTTCGAAATGGCTCCCCTGAACTGAAATAAATAGTTTAGTGGTACCAGTATCCTTATTCAAAAATTACATAGTGAGAGAAACAATGAATAGAGAAATTGAAATAAGCGACGGCAATGAGAAGACAATAAATACAAATTACAGAAAGAGGCACACACACGAAAGAAAATAGAAGAAATGAAGACAAAGGTAGGACAAATGAAGAAATGAAGACAAAGGTAGGACAAATGAAGAAGAAATGAAGACAAAGGTAGGACAAATGAAAATAAAACGAAGACAAATGTGGGACAAATGAAAATAAATTGAAGATAAAGGGAACCGAGTTGAAAGACAATCCCGAAGCTACCGGTCGGACTGGACCAAACCGGATTGAGGAAGCTGAAGGGAGTGGTTTGCATTTCATCTCGCATCCTCCAGTCTCCTATTTGGCATTGAAGACCCGGGTGGTGCCTTGGCCTACTATAGCCTGTTTATTTTCACCCTACAGGCACCCGTAACACCCTTTTACACCCCAGTCAATGGCCAGGTGTAGTTATATTTAAGGGTTTGTCTGGGTAGTAACCAAAGTGACTCATACCTACCTCATACCTAAACTCATCGGATTCCAAGCAACCAACACTTAATATTCAGCTTATGGGAGTAGCAGTGTCCTGTTAATCAAAGCAAACCAGTTATAGCCACACTGTCATGCACGCAGCTATACAGGCAACGTGCATCACCTTAATTCCAGTGACGCATGGTTTTAATTTATTCTTACTGCTTCCAGACGTTCTATTTTTATCATGGGAGGTAACAGAAGTGGTAGCGGTGGTAGTAGTAGTAGTAAGAGTAGATGTAGTAGTAGTGGTGGTGGTGGTAGTCGTTGTAGTAGTAGTAGTAGTAGTAGTGGTAGTAGTAGTGGTAGTAGTAGTGGTAGTAGTAGTAGTAATAGCAGCAGCAGCTGCAGCAGCAGTAGCAGTAGTGGTGGTGGTCTTGGTACTAGTAGTATTAGTAGTAATAGTAGTAGTAGTGGTAGTAGTAGTTGCTACCTCCACCAAGGAAGTTGGAGGAGGTTATGTATTCACTTATGTTTCTATGTTTGTTTGTTTGTTTGTCCACACGATATCTCCAAGACTTCTCAATGAATTTCAATGACATTTTGTGGAAGGGTGGGCCATGGACCAAGAAAGAATTGATTGAATTTGAGGGCGGATCCGGATCCGGGTCCGGATCCTGCAACGGCATTGACGGAGGTATGCGCTCTCTGAGTGTTTTCTAGTTGTTGTTGTTGTTGTAGGTGAAATGCGAACAGGTGGAGTGCAGGGATGCTCTTCTTCAAAAATCCACCATCTTCCTTTCGAGGGATAGGGAAGTAGTAGAGGGATGTTTGTATAACCAGGTAGATTAGACCCTCAGCTGTATCAGTGCCAGCACAAGAAGGCGACTCTCCACCATCAGACCCATGGCACTGAAGAGGTTAAAGGAAGGCTGAATCTAATCCCCCAAGTTCGAAATAAAACATAGAAAATGAATGAAATCGTCTGGAGAGAATGAATGAAGCACCAGAGACGTCTTAGGACTGAAGGAGTTAAGGAAGAGAAAGTGTTGCGTTAAGAGGTGAACTTGGGCATACCTGAGAGGAGTATGTGAAGAATGGAGAGCGTTTGAGCAGCATCCCAGGTGACATTATTGGCCTCGTAACATTTTCTCTGAGCGATTTATTATGCATGTCACTCTTCTGTATATTCTCTTGCTTTATTCATACTTTTTGGAGACCTCGTTTTCCTCAGGAACGTACAAGGGAATAAGAATGTGCCATACGCAAAATAAATCGCTGGGGGAATATGCGTCACGAAGTCACCTATGCCACCCAAGGCCTTATTCTGAGTAGCATCTTTTTCTTATCGATTCAGTCAGCATGTTACACCTCAATGTGCCCTTGTGTGTTACTGATAGAAATTATATCAGTGCTACAAATACAAAAATAAAATAACCAAGGATATCAAGATCTAATAGGGATAATGAATCGCTAAGATGAGGGAGCTACAAAGTCTGTTATGCCACTAAGAATACGGCTCATAGAGAGGCCACGGGGTTCCTTCCTCCTCCTCTTCCTCCTCCTCCTCTTCTTCTTCCTCCTCCTCCTCCTCCTCCTCCCCTTTTTACCCTTACTAAATATTGATTCCCGTTCTTTGCATTAACCAGCATCAACCACATCAGTACAATGACCTACTTTACAATTATCTTTCTACTTCTGGACAACTTTCTTCAGCAATGGAGGGATTTTTTTTGGATACCGCCTTCATTAACCTCTTCACTACAAGATATCTGTTCTAAGTTGTAAATTATCCTCTGATGGGAGTAAGAAGATATATACGTCATCGGAGAGAAGAGACAAGACTCCCTGGCCAGCATCATCCTGGGGCTCCTTCTTCCTCCTCCTCTTTCTCCTCCTCCTCCTCCTCCTATCTTATTTTAGTCCTCATAAAAACTTGATTCCCGTTCTCAGTATTATCTTGTCTGAGGTGACGCGGAGGGAAGGAGGGTGGTTGGGGAGAGGGGGGGAGGGGATGGTGGAGGAGGGAAGGAATGGAATGCATGGAGCAAAAAGAAAATATGGAAAATAAAAAGAAGGGGGGTTGGAGAGAGATGGAGGAAGAAGAGGTAAATCAATGCATATCCAGTACACGAGGAACATGAAGGGAGACGATCATTTCTTTCCAATCTTTCCCCAGGCAGACACACAACCATAAAATCTACACTCTAGGTCCCTATTTCTGTTTTAAGGATGAACAGGTTGAGGTAAAGAAGACTTGCCCAAAGATCTCATGACTGGCCGAAAATCGAACCCGGGACTTTTAAGTGGTGGGCCAAAATAAGCCTCGAATTACAGAACCTCCACCTCATGAAGCTGTTGCGGAGAGGTTAAGAAAAGAATATATGTAGGGAGGGAAAGGCAGACAGACTGCAGGAGAGAGGAGGAATTGCAGAGGTGAAGAGGTAAGGGAAGGATGTAGGGAGGAAGTGAAGAGCAGGTGGGATGGAAGGAAGTGGGGGAGTCAGGGTGGTGGAGAGAGATGGGAAGGAATGTCGGAAGGGAAGAGAGAAATAATATAAAAAACATAGAACTGGGGGGGAGAAGGTTGGAAGAAAAGTCACACTCAAGAGGTGGAGAAATTATAAAAATGAAGAGAGGAGGGAGGAGGAAAGCGGAGAACAATGATAAGAAAATACTGAGGAAAAACAGTGAGCGGGGTTGAGGAGAGAGTATTTTTAGGAGGATAATATCATAGGAGAGAAAGGAGAAAATTGAGATGAAGAAATAAGGAAAGTGGGGAGGAGGAAAACATAGCCAAAAACATTTGAGGGAAGAAGTGGACATTGAATTAAACAGGGCCTGGTAATGACAATGAAATCACGTTAAAGGGAAATGAGAAAGAAGGTAAAGAAGAGTGGCAGCCGTGTTCAAAAAAATAATTCCTTCCCTTCGAATTCTTCTTCCCTACGGTATGGTTTAAGATTTCCTTGGAAAGGAAGGAAAAATTTTCAGGTTGGTAGCCTTGTTGAACTATAAAAAAAAAAAATGCTGATATTTGGCATGGTGGGGAGTTACATTTATAAGCTTATACCGCAAAGCACGCATCTCTTGTGATGGATAAGGAAAGCACAATATATATGAGATGAGGGAGGTCGCCACCACATCCGTATTGTTGATTTGCATTCAGCCGTAGATGCCCTTCTAGCCAACACCATAGCGGTATTCACTACTCAAGACCTAATATTTTGAAAACATATATTGTTGGAGGAATATCATTATCTTAAATCTTGTTGTTCGTAAGTATAAGAATCACTTGCTTATCGTCTGTCTAATATACTCGCAATAGGGCGTTCACTTTTTTTTTTTCCCCCAGCCGGAAGACAAGCCGAACCACTCGTGTGACCTTCATGGCAGATTTTCCTTTTGCGGGCAAATTACCAGGCAAAATTTTTCTTGTGACCCTAGCCTTAATGTAGAAGATTTGTTAGAGTCAGATCATACAAGACTGGATGAATATCGGAGGTAGTGTGTGTGAATTAATCAGTACGTCGTCTGCTTTGTTTACAGTATGTCTGGCCAAACAACAGACATGGGTGACACTTTTAAAAAGATACTAATAGCGCTTAAACTTTAATATAGAGCTGTAAACTGTATTATTAAAATTATACAGTTAATTCCTTCAACTTTTTAAATATATTTAAGATAATGAACAACAACAGAACGCCCAAAATTTTCTAAGGAATTATTCAAGAGACGAGTCACATAATTTCTTCAAGTTCCAATAATTTCTGCTTCTCGAGGGAAAAATCTTTCCCTTCGAGCAGCGCACGAAGGGATTGATTTCTGAAAAAAATGAGCTAAAAATTTCCTTCCCATGCCTCTTCAAGGAAAGGATATATTTAAGAATATGGCCGAAACAGGAAAAACGAATTGTAAATGAACTAGGAAAAGGGTGATAACATGATTGCGTAAAGGGCATGAAGAAGTTCGTGGGAGTAAGTACTGCGTGGTGGAAGGAGAATAATGATAGCAATGCAAGTAGTGATGATTAAATAGAAATTTGCCGTTAAAGAGGGAGAAAAAAACAAGTAATTTTCTGTGAGACTAAAAACGAAAAACACAATCAGTTTTTTCTCCCCAACTCCTCCCCTCTTTCCACCTTCCCCATGGCAGTGGGAAAGGAAATGAACGGAGTTTCAAGATAAGGAAACAGAAGCTAAAAGGGGGAAGAGAGGAGGGGAAGTAGGGAAAAAGGATGACGAATGGGAGTGTTAAGAAAGGAAGAAGGGTACACATATGAGCTTTAGTTTGTCATCACCACCTTATCTACTCCCAGTTGTCTGTAAGTAGTAGTCAGGATGCTTAGGTAGTTATAGTGCTGGCAATTCGGAGCTTCTCTAGACTACACCAATAACAGTACCATCGAGAACTGTTCCTCGTGTCGTCTAATAAAGCTTTGACATGCCTCCCTAACACTGAACATTAAGTCTTATTTCATTATAACATCCTGGCTACGGCCTTCCTCTGACTTGGTTTAAGATTAGAAAGCCAACAGAAACTATGGTTAGAGCGTTAAGAGAGAGAGAGAGAGAGAGAGAGAGAGAGAGAGAGAGAGAGAGAGAGAGAGGACAGACAGACAGACAGACAGGCTGAAAAGCTCCAAGAGAAATGGACGGAACATGTGTAGTGCCCGATAAGAAGAAAAGTCAGAATGAGACACAGACTGGAGGAATGCGGAGATGAGGGACACGAATAACGAGAGGAAATAAGATATGAAGTGACAGAGAAGGAGGAGGAGGAGGAGGAGGAGGAGGGAAAAGAAGAAGAAGAAGGAAGAAGAAGAAGAAGAGGAGGAGGAGGAGGAGATGGAGGAGGAGGAGGAAAAAAGTACCAAAGAGAGGTTAAATAAACGAAAGTGCCAGTGAGCGGGGAAAAAAAAAAAAAAAAAAAAAGTGCGAGGCAATATTAAGCGTCAGTCGACAACAGGGAAGTTAAGTGTTGCTGGGAAAGTGCTCGAAGGAGTGAGGAGGTGCCAGGGAGGGTTAGGTAAGTGCTGGAGAAAGTGTGGCGAAGCATGTAGCCAAAAGGAAATGCCACTTAGGAAGGAAAGTGGTTGCTAGGCTTAGGACAAACACAAACAGTAAAGAAAATGAAAGTGTTTGGTCGTGAGATTAGTGTGTATAAAGTAATAGGTTAGAGAGAGAGAGAGAGAGAGAGAGAGACAGACAGACAGACAGAGAGAGAGAGAGAGAGAGAGAGAGAGAGAGAGACAGACAGACAGACAGACAAAGAATGGTCGTTAGAAAGACGAAAAGAAAGAAGTATTATGAATGTGAGAATAATACTTAATGGGAGGTAAGAAATATCTAGGAAGAAGTAAATATGTTTTGGAGAAGAGAATAAGAATCAGAATATAGAGATTACTGGATGATACGGAAATCAATGTTAGTACTAGAGAAAGGTGGATATAAAAAGCTGTAGTTGGAATATTAGGAGATGGTTTGATAAGAGGTAAGATAAGGTATAAGAAGAGATAAATTAATGTAAAGAGAAGAAAAAAGCATAGGACGGCTAATGGGATGTATGGGTGGTGAAAGAGAAGATTTAGCGTTTGGAAATAGGTAAAATCTTAAGAAAGCGAAGTTGATGCTTATTTGTGCAAGGTAGGAGAAACTGTATAGGAGAAGAGTGTCGAATGGATATGGGGTGAGGGAGTACCGTGATAACACAATGGGTACAGGGAGGGATGGAGGGGATCAGGGAGAGGTGAGGGGTACCAAGGGGAAAGGAATGGGGGAATGGCACTGGGAGGGATGAGGGGGGGGTATCAGGGTGGAAGGAGTGGGTAGGGAGAGGGTACCGGGGAGGAATAAGGGTGTTTCGGAAGGGGTAATGTGCAGTGAGGGAAGGGGTGGGTGCTTGGAGGGAGGGGTGAGGGGGGGTACCATGAAGGAATGAGGAGGGGAAGGGGTGCTGGGGTGAGGGGTGAGTACCATGAAGGAATGAGGACGGGAAGGGGTGTTTGAAAGGTTGAGGGAGTACCATGAGGCAAGCAGAAAGGGCACGTGTATGAAGAGCAGTGAAGAAATACTAAGGAGGAATAGGTAAAGCAAGGGTATGTCAGGAGGGATGTAAAGGGTACCAGGGATTGGGAAGGGGAAGGGGGATAGGGTACACAACAGGGAGTAGGGATAGACCTGGGATATACGGGTGCAGTATTAGGAAGAATCGAGTGTCTGGTAGGGTGTGTGAATATATCGAGAATAGATAATGGAGATAGGGTGTCTGGCAGGGTAAATGAGTATACCAGGGACAGATAAAGAGAGAAGGGGTGGCCGTGAAACTATACCAGGGAGAGATAAGAAAATTAATGGGCTGCCTAGAAGCGTAAATGGGTTTACCACGGATAGATAAAGGGAGGCGAGGGTGCCTGACAGAGTGTGTGGGTATACCAGTGAGTGGGTATACCATTGATGACTAAGAAGGATAGGGTGCCTGACAGGTTGTGAGGACATACCAGGGACAGATAAGGAGGATAGGGTGCCTGGCAGGGTGTGCAGGTAAATCAGGGATGGATAAGGATAATGGGGTGCCCGACAGGGTGTGTGGGTAGATTAGGGAAGAAGTGTGTTGGGATGAGAAGAGAGGGTAACCTATAACTTATCACCATTCTCACTTTGCCTACGATACCTTCTTGACCAAACCTCCTTATCTACAAACCACCTTATCAAAAGGGCAAAAATGGGAGCTGGATCAGAGGGGGAGGGGCGGGAGGAGAGGTGTGAGGGTATGGCAGGGACGGACAAGGGATGGGAGCGAGGACAGAGGAAGAGGAGGGAAAGGGGTATGGACGGGGGAGTACCCAAGTCTTATCCTACGAACACGAGATGACTAACCAAACTGGACCCTTCCGGTATTTCGTGCTCTCGGCTATTAAACAGGGGAGCGTGGGGTGCCAGGGTCATTCCAGCCGCGCTACCTGCCACGGCATCAGCTGGCAACCCTCAGAGCTAGAGTCGCGCGCCAGTGTTTAGTGCACCACCCGTAACACTCCCAGCCAGTCCCTCCTCGCCTCTGGACCTATTAACTTCTCCCTCACCCGCACGCACTCACAGCACCCCTCCTCCTTCGTCTCAGTGCTCGTTGGTGAGTTTTAGTGTGTCCGACCTCTTGCTTTTTCTAAGTGTGTCCCTTCCCCAAGACTCCATCGATTTCTACAGTTTTGCTTTGCGTCGATATCAACAGTTCTGCTTTTCATGGATTTCTACAGCTTGCTTTCCATCGACCTCCCCAAGTCCCCTGCTGTGTCGATTCCCTACAGCTGTGATTTCTAAAGTTCTGCCTTGTGTCAGTGTCTACAGTTCTGCTTTTCGTGGATTTATACAGTTCTGCCTTCCCAAGTCTGCTTCTGTGTCGATCTCTAAGCAGGAGTTCCAATACGCTTATAATAGTGTGTTTTGTTTAACAGTGCCGTGACTTCTTCGGATTGGTGAATTAAACCCACAATCGACATAATTCCAGAGTGTGTGTGTGTAAAGGTATAATTCACCAGTGACACTATTGAAAAAGACAATCAGTGCTTTATGGATAATTATTTAAGGACATCAACTGTGTCAGAGTGAAGTGATTTAAGAGTCTGTGATGATCATTTGACTCATAGGACAGTGCTGATTATTATTATTATTATCAGTAGTAGTAGTGGTAGTAATAGTAGTAGTAGTAGTAGTAATTGCAGTCGTAATATTTTTATGAATTTATTCATCGTGTGAGAGAACTGTGATAAGTACAATAAGGCCTCGTTATGTGTTATTTTTTATCTTATATCTTACTCTTCATAAGTGCACGATAACTTACAGAAAAATTAAATTGCATTGTTATCTACAGAGTTTATTTACCAGTCTCTCCAATTTATAGGAAAAGTTGCTTAGAAAAAGTTAGATTTTCAACATATCAGCGACATATAGAGAGGACTTTCTGTAATGTTGAAGATATGAGTTCCCCTGCACAGCCTCAAAGTTGTGTCGATACCTAAAAATAATCTTTCTAAACTTACCGGTGATTATTACGTGGGTGGGTATTTGATCTCCATGATTCGAAACCTCATGAGCGTTAAGGCACTGACCATGGTAACTACGAAATAAGTTAACCGCTCTTCGAAATCAGTTTGTTTCGTATTCAAAACCGTAAGTTACGTGGCTTGGAGACCCCTTGGAGGGATTACACACGGCCTCCGTTAAGTACTCCGGCACGAGAGAGGTCTGAGTTGAATGGACAATGATCACGAATTAGTTCATCGCCTTTTGCAATCAATTTCTTTTCGTATTCAAAATCATATCTCACACTGGCGGCTTCGTGCAGGTGTTACGGATAGGCTTTATTAACCATTTCACATCGATGACTTATTTCTTATTCTTGCTACCGTCAGACGATTTTATTCATCTTGGGGAGAGGGGAGACTTTTCGAGTTGGAGAGGTCGGATATTTTGGCCTTCATTTTTACCCCCTTTTCTGGGGTAGGTTTAATTTTATTTACGAATATACTAATTCCAGACGATTTTATTCAGCTTGAGAGAGAGACTTTTCAAGCTGGAAGCCTTCATTAGCCCCTTTACTTAGTCAAGACCCTTCCTTAATAGAATAAAAATCGTCTGGGGATATCTAGAATGAAGTGGAAAAATTGTCATGGGTGTGAAGGGGTTAAGAGCCCTAGTACGAGAGGTTTTCCTACACCGAATATAATCGTCTGGAAGTGTACTCTTTTCACTCAAAGTTGGCCTTAATTTGACATCTCTCCATCTTGAATGAGGAGTTGTAACAGTTTACTGACAGTAGAATGCGATGATAATAACGAAGAAGTTTTATGGAAAGGATGTAGACTAATATTTGTGTCTTTTTCTACCAGTGAAATAAACTGTAAAAGAGCGAGTATCTGGGCAAATTTAAAGCAAAAGGTGAATATTGCCGATAAGAATACGAATAATCGATCATGAAAGATTTAAACATTAGAACGATTGATATAACACAGTAGTCAGTCAGGTCATGCATTATGGGAAAAAATGATGGCTTGGCAAAAACCTCTGCTCATGGCTCAATAACGCTAGTCCTTTTGTGTGTGTGTGTGTGTGTGTGTGTGTGTGTGTGGGGAGGGGAGTGAGTAGGTGAAGCTGTGTCGCAAATTTGGCTCCCCTTGGATGTGTTGTTGTGGTAGAGTTGATTGTTCCGTTGCAATTGTTCTGTGCTCGCTCTCATGAACACTCTAACTTGCCCCTTGCTAGTGTGTTCTACTGAATGCGTCTTTTCTTTTTTTATTCACTTGGTCTCTGTTAACTTCCATGAAAATTTTATTTTATCCCATTTACATAAGTTCTTGTGACAAGGTAGATTTTATATATATATATATATTAGTGTTTTAATCGCAAATCGCCTGTTTTCTGTCGTGTCGCTTGAAAACTCTCCTAACTTCTTTATCATGAATCTTTTCTATATTACAAGTTCTAGGGATATCCTTTCTTCTTATTCCGTTACCCTCCATCTTTTCAGCAAATTGTCGCTCTCACTTACACCCATCTTTCACTCCATCATACTCTCAAACACCTCTACACAATGACTCTCACACTCATCTTTGCTCCCACTCTTTCTCAGTCACGCATACACTCATTACAGCTCAGTTCTTCTCATCCAGCTAACGACAGACGATTTCATTTAGCTGAGAGTGAGTCATAGGCGCCTGGGTGTTAAAGTGGTTAAATTGTTTCCTCTCCCCCCGACTGTGCTGAGTTATGGAGAATGGGGAGGCAGGGAGATTCTGTAGAGTTTTTATTAAGGCAGCCCCTGATGACTTTACGGCTGGGAGATCAACTTGGTTCTCTCTCTCTCTCTCTCTCCCCCTCCCTCCCTCCCTCCCTCCCTCTCTCTCTCTCTCTCTCTCTCTCTCTCTCTGAAAGTGCGAAGAAAAACAAAAGCTCATAAAAGAGACTTAGTAGGACAGGGAGAGAAGGGGAAAGTGCGCAGGCAGACAGATAAATAAAACAAGCGAGACAATTGTAATCTTTGGAAAATTTCTAATAAACACGAGATAAAGCCCTAACTCCAATACTCCCATAGCTGAATAAAGTCGTCTAGCATTAAAAAACGTAAAGAAGTGGGACATGATAGACGGTAAAGAAAAATATATAACAAAGACGTCAGCATAATCAATCAGTTAATGGATAAGAAAGAGAATTGGAAATAGAATGACAGCTGAGCGAAAGAATATAAACCAGTGACCAAAAAAATCGAAAAAGATCAAGGAAAAATGAGAGGAACAATGATTTGACCAGTATAAACAAAGGAGACTCATTCCAGCCTCAAATGTAAAGGCTCATCGAATTACATGCAACCACGATTTAGTACTGAAGCGGTGGGAGTGGCCGAGTTCCACCAGATGAAAATAAACAGACTATAGGAGTTCTTTGCTGGCTGCCAGACCTAGAAAATAACATCGTACAATTTCCCCTCATTACTCTGGCAACCGTAGTCGCGCGCAGGTGGCTTTCACAAGTTTGCAGCCGTGAATTATTGCAACTCGTGTAAAACCGTGGCGAGTATAAAAAGGCTTATAAAAATATCATTATTATTATTTTTTCGTGGTCATTTTCCTGGCTAAATAAATGCTCTTGTTAACTTTTCCCTTCTCTTTCATATTTTTCATATATCTATCGCTTTTGTGCCCTTATTTAACACTTACACATTAAATTATTATAACTCTGCTTGCAATTAACACTTTCCAGGCAATGAAACCTTTAAAGATTATGTTCTAAGCCGACAATCTTATTCCTCTCCGGTTTCGAACTAGAAATATATTTTTGGTTAATCGCTAACGTCTGTACTACATTTTGTTCTTATTCCCGCCAAGTAATGTTACTCAGCTAAGCAGAAACTCGTGGATAGGGGTGTGCTCTTACCTGCTAATTATATTTATCTGCAGCTAGTTTTAATTTGCTAATTCATTACTCCTGTTTATTTTCTTTAAACTATCACGTTCCTAGTGCAGCCAAAAAAGAAAAAAAAAATCCTGACACTGAATAAAGGTTATTTTATAACTCTAACTTTACTAGTGTTCGTCGGTATCTAACAACACACCCATGACTCTTTTTTGTCGCTTTTAATCCATCACTCTCTTACCGTGGCAAAAACGTCCCCTTCTCTCTCTACCGCCGGGCAAGTACGGTGAGAGTGTGTGTGTGTTCGCGGTACTTACATGTGGCCCTCAGAACTCAAGGCTGTGTACCCCCACCCCCTCTTCCTACTGACGGTGCAAGGGCGGACAGAGGTAGTGGCAAGAAGCAGAGTGGCAGACAGTCAAGGCGGGGGAAAGAGAGAGAAGACGATGGGTTTGAGGATAGGTAGAATGGAAGACAAGGCTAGGGACTGGTAAGGGAGGCAGGCAGGGAAGAGGATAGGTTTGAAGACATGCAGGGAAGAAGTCTGATTTGAGGTTAGGCAGGGAGGAAGGAGGGGAAGAATATAGGTTTGAGGGTAGGTAGAGAGGAAGGCAGGGAAAGAGGTGGATTTGAGGATAGGTAGGGATGAAGGAAGGGATGAAGGTAAGCTTGAGGATAGATGGAGAGAAGGGAAGAGGATAGGTTTGACAGCAGGCACAGAAGAAGATAGGTTTGGGGATAGGTAGTGAGGGAGGAAAGAAAGAGGTTAGGTTGGTGGACTGGCAGGGAAAAAGATAGATATGATGATAAATAGACAGCCTGGACAGGGAAATCAAGCAGGGGATAGGTAAGGCATAGATAGAAGTTAGCAGGGAAAAAGGAGGACATGGAGCGTGGGAAGGGTAGGTAGGGCAACTTTAGCGAGACTAATAGGGCTGCAGGCTATCAGAGAACTAACGAGAGAGAAATGACTTAATAGTAATAGGCACAAGGTAGTCAGGTCAGCAAGGAGGAGGATAGGCAGGATGGAGGAAGAAGGAGGGGGACAGGTAGGATGGAGGAAGAGGGAGGAGGATAGGAAGGCCTGGGGCGGGGGAAGAAGGGAGAAGAGAAGGAAACACGAGATTAATTAATAAGGATGCAAGCAATTTGAGAGCGGGCAGGAACGGAGGATTGAATGGTGGCAGGCACAAGGTATTTAGGTTAGCAGGGAGGAAAGTAGGTAGGAGAGAAGATTGTATGTTAGGACGCACTAGGATGCAAGGGGGGAAAAAAAAATGTGAGAAGGAAAGTAGGAAAAGTGGGAGACAAAGTGACAGGAGGGAAAAGAAAATGACTGAAAGGTTAGATACAAAACAGGATGCAAGAGGAAAATAAAACTGGTAGGTGAGAAAACAGGAAAAGATTACAGGAGACAAAGAGACAAGGGTCAGTCTGGGAGGAAGGCGGGAAGCAGTGGTAGGCATGAGAGAAGACACTAGGAAAAAAACAGTAGGGAGTAAGATAGGAAAAGAGTATGAGGACAGAGGATGATTCAAGGTGGTAGGTACGGGAGGATAGGCAGTGGAGGAGGGTAGGCATTAGTACACCTTACATCCGGTGACGTATTTTCCATTTATTCGTGCTTAAGAAATAAGTCTTGTGGTGAAATGGGGTAAATGAGTCGACATCTAAAATCTCCAGTTCAATAATGCCCCCGAAAGTGAATAAAGCTCTCTTGAAACAGGAACAGTAAAGTAAACAAAAAATGTCATTGGACTGAAGGGACTAAAAACAGACAGGGATGCAACATTGATATAGAGATGAAGGAGAGAGGATATAAGACTGCTGAGAAGAATAGTAGGAAGGCAAGCAGGGAGTTATGGAGAGACACGAGCAGGTTGACGGGAAGATAATCATGTAGTCAAGCAGGCAGGTAGGATAG